>NC_066617.1:163948241-164264490 GCF_025201925.1 Gopherus flavomarginatus | reverse complement strand
AAACAAAACAAACAAAGAAAAACCCATCACTCAAACCAAACCTCATACGTGTCTCTGTGAGAGCATGTACATGCGTGCTTGCATGCGCACACAGAGTTTATTTCATAGATTTATTATTATTATTATTAGGGCTGGAAGGGACCTCAGAAGATCATCTAGTCCAACCCCCTGCTCAAAGCCCCACCAATCCCCAAATGGCCCCCTGAAGGATTGAACTCACAACACTGGGTTTAGCAGGCCAATGCTCAAACCACAACCTTCCAGGTTTCCTCTAATACATAATAAAGAAGCAAAAAAGACACTTTTTCCCCTTTGCCTTTCACCTTTAAAACTCAACAGCAGACCACTTTTGGGACTGACCTCACTCTGCACTAGTTGAATAAAATAGCATCCGAGCTACATGTCAATGATGAGGAGAATGCAAACCCACTGGCAGTTTTCCCTGTACAGTGTGTGATGGGGGATGCCTCCAAAGTCAGTCAGCTGGAAATTAAACTTTGTATTGATTGTACTAGCGAGTCCTTTGTCCTGTCTGCACTGTACACCATTTTGGATTTGATGTTAACTGGGTTAAACTAGCCTCAGGATATGTCTACACTACGAAATTACGTTGACTTTATAGAAGTCTTTTTTTAGAAATTGTTTTTATACAGTCGATTGTGTGTGTCCCCACACAAAATGTCCTAAGTGCATTAAGTTGGCGGACTGTGTCCACAGTACTGAGACTAGTGTCGACTTCTGGAGTGTTGCACTGTGGGTAATTGTGGGTAGCTATCCCACAGTTCCCCCAGTCTCCCCTGCCCATTGGGATTCTGGATTGAGATCCCAATGCCTGATGGGGCAAAAACAGTGTCACAGGTGGTTCTGGGTACATGTCGTCAGGCCCCCCTCTCCCTCCCTCCATGAAAGCAACGGCAGACAACCTTTTCATGCCGTTTTTCCTGGGTTACCTGTTCATATGCCATACCACGGCAAGCATGGAGCCCACACAGCTGACCATCACTGTATGCCTCCTGGGTGCTGGCAGACATGGGACTGCATTGCTACAGAGCAGCAGCTCGTTGCCCTTTGGCAGCAGACGGTGCATTAGGACTGGCAGCTACTGTCGTCATACAGAGATGGGATTGACTCAGCCAGGTCATTTCCCATCTTCTGCCGAGCACCCAGGAGATGATAATGGCTAGCAGTCTTAATGCAGCATCTTCTGCCAAGCACCCAGGAGATGACGATGGCCAGCAGTCGTACTGCACCATCTGCTGCCAGCCTAAGGTGTAAAAGATAGATGGAGTGCATCAAAACAAGAAATAGACCAGATTTGTTTTGTATTCATGTGCTCCCCCCTCCCTCCATGAAATCAACAGCCTGCTAAACCCAGGCTTTTGAGTTCAGTCCTTGAGGGGACCATTCTGTGTGACGGTTGTTTATGTTTCTACTTGATGCAAAGCCTCCGCCTTTGTGGATTTTAATTCCCTGTAAGCCATGTCGTCAATTGCCCCTCCCTCCATCAGAGCAACGGCAGACAATTGTTTCACGCCTTTTTTCAATACAGATGCCATACCATGGCAAGCATGGAGCCCGCACAGCTCAACGCAGCAGTCATGAACATTGTAAACACCTCGTGCATTATCATGCAATTTATGCTGAACCAGAACCTGGAAAACCAGGCGAGGACGAGGTGACGGCAGTGCAGCGACAAGAGTGATGAGGACATGGACACAGAATTTTCTCAAAGCACGGGCCCTGGCGCTTTGGAGATCATGGTGTTAATGGGGCAGATTCATGCCGTGCAACGCCGATTCTGGGCCCGGGAAACAAGCACAGACTGGTGGGGCCGCATAGTGCTGCAGGTGTGGGACGATTCCCAGTGGCTGTGAAACTTTCGCATGCATAAGGGCACTTTCATGGAACTTTGTGACTTGCTTTCCCCTGCCCTGAAGCGCCAGAATACCAAGATGAGGGCAGCCCTCACAGTTGAGAAGTGAGTGGCAGTAGCCCTGTGGAAGCTCACAACGCCAGACAGCTACCGGTCAGTCGGGAATCAATTTGGGGTGGGCAAATCTACTGTGGGGGCTGCTGTGATCCAAGTAGCCAAAGCAATCACTGAGCTGCTGCTACGAAAGGCAGTGACTCTGGGAAACGTGCAGGTCATAGTAGATGGCTTTGCTGCAATGGGATTCCCTAACTGTGGTGAGGCGATAGATGGAACCCATATCCCTATCTTGGCACCAGAGCACCAGGGCACCCAGTACATAAACCGCAAGGGGTACTTTTCAATGCTGCTGCAAGCACTGGTGGATCACAAGGGATGTTTCACCAACATCAACGTGGGATGGCTGGAAAGGGCTCATGATGCTCACGTCTTCAGGAACACTAGTCTGTTTAAATGGCTTCAGCAAGGGATTTACTTCCTAGACCAGAAAATAACTGTCGGGGATGTTGACATACCTATAGTTATCCTTAGGGACCCAGCTTACCCCTTAATGCCATGGCTCATGAAGCCATACACAGGCAGCCTGAACAGTAGTCAGGAGCTGTTCAACTATACGTTGAGTAAGTGCAGAATGGTGGTAAAATGTGCATTTGGATGTTTAAAGGGTCACTGGCGCACTTTACTGACTCACTCAGACCTCAACCAAACCAATATTCCCATTATTATTGCTGCTTGCTGTGTGCGCCACAATCTCTGTGAGAGTAAGGGGGAGACATCTATGACGGGGTGGGAGGTTGAGGCAAATCACCTGGCCACTGATTACGCACAGCCCGACACCAGGGCGATTAGAAGAGCACACCAGGAAGCACTACGCATCAGAGTAGCTTTGAAAACCAGTTTCCTGATTGATCAGGCCACGATGTGACAGTTCTGTTTGTTTCTCCTTGATGAAAACCCACCCCCTTGGTTGACTCATTCCCTGTAAGCCACCCGCCCTCCCCCCTTTGATCCCAGCTTGCTTGCAAAGGAAATAAAGTCATTATAATTTAAAAAACATGTATTCTTTATTAATTGATTATAAAAATGAGAGAACTGACAAGGTAGCCCGGGTGGAGTGTGGGAGGAGGGGAGGAGGGAAGGAAAAGGCCACTTCAAAATTTGTTGAATGACAGCCTTCTGTTGCTTGGGCTGTTCACTGGGGTGAAGTGGCAGGGTGCACGGAGCCTCCCCCAGCCGCGTTCTTGGGTGTCTGGGTGAGGAGGCTATGGAACTTGGGGAAGCAGGAGGGCAGTTAAACAGGGGCTGCAGCGGCACTCTGTGATCCTGCTGCCGTTCCTGAAGCTCCACCAGACGCCGGAGCATGTCCATTTGATCCCACAGTAGCCCCAGCATTGCATCCTGCCTCCTCCTGATCTTCCTGCTGCCACCTCTCATCTCGATTGTCCCTTCTGTCCTCACGTTCATCCCTCCTCTCCTCACGTTCATTGGCAGCTTTCCTGTACTGTGATACTGTGTCCCTCCACTCATTCAGATGAGCTCTTTCGTTGGGGGTTGACTGCATGATCTCAGAGAACATTTCATTGTGCGTGCGTTTTTTTCGCCGCCTTATCTGAGATAGCCTTCGGGATGGAGGAGGGAGGCTTGAAAAATTTGCAGCTGCAGGAGGAAAAAAAGGGAGAGAAGTATTTAAAAAGATGCATTTTACAGAACAATGGGTATACTCTTTCACGGTGAACAACACTATTCACATCACATAGCACATGTGATTTCAGTAGAAGGTTGCATTTTGCATCTTAATATTGAGTGCCTGCGACTTTGGTGTTAGAGATCACAGACACAGGGCCGGGCAACAGAATTCAGCTTGCAGGTGGCCATGGTAAGCCATAGTCTTTCGGCTTCTGCAACCTTCATAAAAGCAGCGCCCTACTTTCCCATACCAAGCAAAGCCTATTGAATGCTGTGGTTTTCATGTTAACGTGCAGCAGCAGAAAGCAATCTAATCCCCCACCTCATCCAATTCTCTGGGATGATCGCTTTACCCCTCCCCCCACCGCACGGCTGGTATCAGGGAAGATCCCTGCTAGCCAAACGCGAACAACTCTGTGCTAAGTCCCTCCCTCCGCCCCCGCCCTGCTTGGCTAACTGCGGGGAGGATTTCTTTTCAGCCACAGGCAAACAGCCCAGTAGGAACGGGCATCTCTGAATGTCTCCTTAATTATATTCCCGTATTTCAACCAGGTTACCATGAACGATATCACTCTCCTGAGGATAACACAGTGAGATAAAGAACAGATGTTGCTTGAATGCCAGCAAACACTGGGACCATACGCCGCCAGGCTTTGTCATGCCATGGTATCCGATTACTTGCTACTAGCATGGTGTGGTCAAGTGTCCTACCATGGAGGACGGAATAAGGCTGCACTGCCCAGAAACTTTCTGCAAAGGCTTTTGGAGTACCTCCAGGAGAGCTTCATGGAGATGTCCCTGGAGGATTTCCGCTCCATTCCCAGACACGTTAACAGACTTTTCCAGTAGCTGTACTGGCCGCGAATGCATCCCAAGTCCTCAGGGCAAATTAATCATTAAAAAATGCTTGCTTTTAAACCATGTTTTATATTTACAAAGGTGCACTCACCAGATGTCCCTGCTCTGGCTTCATGGTCTGGGGTACTGCCTTGGGAGGGTTGGGATGCTATTTCAGTCAGCGTGAGAAAAAGATCCTGGCTGTTGGGGAGAACGATGTGCTGTGTGCTCTCCTTAAGCTCGTCCTCCTCCTCCTCCTCCTCCTCCTCATCTTCCCTGTCTGCAAAATCCTCAGGCATGGCTGAGAGTACCCCCTCCTCAGAATCCACGGTCAGGGGTGGGGTAGTGGTGGCGAAACCCCCCCCCTAGAATTGTATGCAGCTCAGCATAGAAGCGGCATGTCTGCGGCTCTGCCCCAGACCTTCCATTTGCTTCTTTGGTTTTCTGGTACTCTTGTCTGAGCTCCTTAACTTTCATGCAGCACTGTATTGAGTCCCTATTGTGGCCTCTCTCCATTGTGCTCTTGGAGATTTTTTCAAATGTTTTGGCATTTCGTCTTTTGGAAAATAGTTCTCCTAGCACAGAATCCTCTCCCCATACAGCGATCAGATCCAGTACCTCCCGTATGGTCCATGCTGGAGCTCTTTTTCGATTCTTGGACTGCATGGTTATCTGTGCTGATGAGCTCTGCATGGTCACCTGTGCTGATCAGCTCTCCACGTGGGCAAACAGGAAAATTAAATTCAAAAGTTCATGGGGCTTTTCCTGTCTACCTGGCCAGGGCATCAGAGTTCAGATTGCTGTCCAGGGTGGTCACAGTGGTGCACTGTGGGATAGCTCCTGGAGGCCAATACCGTCGAATTGCATCCACACTAACTCTAATTCAAACCAGCAATGTCTATTTCAGCGCTACTCCCCTTGTCGGGGAGGAGTACAAAAATCGATTTTAAGAGCCCTTTATGTCAAAGTAAATGGCTTCGTTGTGTAGATGAGTGCAGGGTTAATTCGATTTCACGCTGCTAAATTCGACCTAAACTCATAGTGTAGACCAGGCCTATAAAGCAGTCAGCAGCCCATTCCATGACTATTTAATTCAGATCAAGTTTTAGAGAAGCCTGGTGCAGTGACACTAGGTATCTGTCAGTCTGAGACAGCTTCAAAAAAGAATCACCTTTTCAGTTAGCACAATGAGGTCCTGCCTCTTTATTGCCTCCCACCCTAGTGACTGGTATGAGGCCTTGCTGGGCAGGAGGGTTTTCTTGGGGCTCTTTTGGGGATATGCATCAGTTGGGGAAGGCAATGAGAAAACAGGACTGTCTGATTATTGCTGATTGAATCTCTCTAACAGTCAGGGCAAAACACAGCATAGTGGGACCTGCCAAACACCAGCTCCAACATTCAGCCATCTCCCTTTCCCTCCTCAAACCCCTCTTCTCTCTTTTTCTCCCTTTCTGCCTCCCCTGCTCCCACCGTCTCTGACACCCTTGGTCCTTTGCCCAGCATTGTTTCCTTTGCGTCTGCCTAGCCTGTCTCCTTTCAGGCTTTCCTCCTGCCTAACAGGCAATTACAGCCCCAGCCCCAGACTTCAAGTGTTTTTTTGTTGGGAAAGGATGAGAATGAAAAACAAACTCAGCGCCCAGAGTAACGTATCCAAGCCACAGGCACATCTGTGTCTCAGGGACAGCGACTCCCAGCAGAGGAGTATCAGCTCTCCCTCTGCTCCTCTCTCTGGCTGATACTCTGTCCCTTGGTTTGGCTCAGTAAGGAAACCCTGGGGTTCAGGGCTGGGTTAAACCTAATTGGGGCTTAGACTCAAACAAGCCAAAGCTCCTTCCACCCCTTCCTCCTGACCAGTCGTGGCACTGTTGGCTCCTAGCTTGCCAATGCTACAGACTATTCCCCAGTCCTCCTAATGAATTCCAGCACGCTGCCAGTACCCTTCTGTGCAGTGTATCTTTTGGTTCAAAGTATATGGATCCATAGGTCCCCCTTCCAGGCCAGGGCCCAGATCCTGCCATATTCCACACTGCTTGTCTGGGATACAATTCTTTTTGCCGCCTTCTCTTTTAAACCAGTTGAGGGTTGTTGCTTTTTTGCGTATGGTTTGGTTACTTCTTGGTGGGTTTTGTTTTTTTTGTTTTTTTTTAGCTCTTCCTAATACAGTAGAAGGCTATGATTGTGTGCTACTGCTCCAGGAGGTGCCATACACCCAGCCACAGCCCAGAGGGATAGGGGACAAAGGTGGCTTTAAAATTATCTTTGCCCTCTTCTGATTCTGGGCTGGTTGGGGACCAAAATAGCTGCTGGCATAACTTCGATAGCCCAGGAAGCTTCTCTGAATTACAACAGCCCTACTTCAGTTGTTTGTGGTTAGCTGTGCCACCCAGCTGTGCTACACGTTCTGGGCCTGCCCCGGTGTGCCCCCTCCCCCAGCATGCTTGAGGCTGGTGAGCAGCTTGTGCAGGCCGGCCTTGGACTGACCATGCGGTACGTACACTGAGGAAGTCCTCCTTTACCTGGCTAGGAGGCCAGAGCAGGAGGAAAAATCCCCCCTGAAATTGTTTACCACTGCTGCAGTCTGTCACTCTCCTTTGCATCCCCTCTTTCCAAGTGTGTCTGCCTTACCTGCCCATGCTCCCCATCCCACCCCTTGCTTCTGCCCCCCCCCCCCGCTTTGACTGCCACATCCGCCTGGGGAGGCAAAGCAGGAGAGCTGAGTAGTGGATAGAGAATGAGAGACATGGAATGTAGTGAATTGAGGGTGTTTAAGTTAAATAAAAACAGACACATCACTGATTAGTTGTGGCCTGTCATCTAGAAGGAGGGTGCCACTTGTTTGCCTGCAGGTCAAAATATTGCAGCTGGATTTGAAAGGAGGAGGTGGATGGGTAACTTCATGAGTCCAATAATGTAACGCATCCTAAAGTGAGAATAATCCCTGTAAATTACACTGTAAACACTTTGGGGGCCAGGATTGTCTTTTACTATGTGTTTGTACAGCACCTAGCACAACCAGGCCCTGACCCTGACTGTGGCCTCTGAGTAATACTATAATGCAAATAGCAGATAAACTAGTATTCTGGGATGACCGAAGGTAGGATGCTGGACTAGATTCATGGATTCTAGGACTGGAAGGGACCTCAAGAGGTCATTGACTCCAGTCCCCTACCCTTATGGCAGGATCAAATACTGTCTAGACCATCCCTGATAGACATTTATCTAACCTACTCTTAAATATCTCCAGAGATGGAGATTCCACAAACTTCCTAGGCAATTTATTCGACCCTGACAGTTAGAAACTTTTTCCTAATGTCCAACCTAAACCTCCCTTGCTTCAGTTTAAGCCCATTGCTTCTTGTTCTATCATTAAAGGCTAAGGTGAACAAGTTTTCTCTCTCCTCCTGATGACACCCTTTTAGATACCTGAAAACTGCTATCATGTCCCCTCTCAGTCTTTTCTTTTCCAAACTAAACAAACTCAGTTCTTTCTGCTTTCCTTCATAGGTCATGTTCTCTAGACCTTTAATCATTCTTGTTGCTCTTCTCTGGACCCTCTCCAATTTCTCCACATTTTCTTGAACTGGACACAATACTCCAGTTGAGGCCTGACCAGCGCAGAGTAAAGCGGAAGAATGACTTCTCATGTCTTGCTCACAACACACCTGTTAATGCATCCCAGAATCATGTTTGCTTTTTTTGCAACAGTATCACACTGTTGACTCATATTTAGTTTGTGGTCCACTATAACTCCTAGATCCCTTTCTGCCGTACTCCTCCCTAGACAGTCTCCTCCCATTCTGTATTTGTGAAACTGATTGTTCCTTCCTAAGTAGAGCACTTTGCATTTGTCTTTATTAAACTTCATCCGGTTACCTCAGACCATTTCTCCAATTTGTCCAGATCATTTTAAATTATGACCCTGTCCTCCAAAGCAGTTACAATCCTTCCCAGTTTGGTATCATCTGCAAATTTAATAAGCGTGCTTTCTATGCCAATATCTAAGTCGTTGATGAAGATATTGAACAGAGCCGGTCCCAAAACAGACCCCTGCGGAACCCCACTTGTTATACCTTTCCAGCAGGATTGGGAACCATTAATAACTACTCTCTGAGTACGGTTATCCAGCCAGTTATGCACTCACCTTATAGTAGCCCCATCTAAGTTGTATTTGTCTAGTTTATCGATAAGAATATCATGCGAGATCATGCCTTACTAAAATCTAAGTATACCACATCCACCGCTTCTCCCTTATCCACAAGACTCGTTATCCTATCAAAGAAAGCTATCAGATTGGTTTGATACGATTTGTTCTTTACAAATCCATGCTGGCTATTCTCTATCACCTTACCACCTTCCAAGTGTTTGCAGATGATTTCCTTAATTACTTGCTCCATTATTTTCCTTGGCACAGAAGTTAAACTAACTGGTCTGTAGTTTTCTGGGTTGTTTTTATTTCCCTTTTTATAGATGGGCACTATATTTGCCCTTTTCCAGTCTTTTGGAATCTTTCCTGTCTCCAATGATTTTCCAAAGATAATAGCTAGAGGCCTCCTCTGTTAGCTCCTTGAGTATTCTAGGATGCATTTCATCAGGCCCTGATGACTTGCAGGCATCTAACTTTTCTAAGTGATTTTTAACTTTGTTCTTTTTTTATTTTATCTTCTAAACCTATCCCCTTCCCATTAGCATTCACTATGTTAGACATTCCTTCAGACTTCTCCGTGAGAACTGAAACAAAGAAATCATTAAGCATCTCTGCCATTTCCAAGTTTCCTGTTATTGTTTCTCCCTCCTCCCTACTCTGTCCTTGGTCTTCCTCTTGTTTCTAATGTATTGATAAAAAGTCTTCTTGTTTCCCTTTATTCCTGTAGCTAGTTTGAGCTCATTTTGTGCCTTTGCCTTTCTAATCTTGCCCCTGCATTCCTGTGTCATTTTCCTATATTCATCCTTTGTAATTTGTCCTAGTTTCCATTTTTATATGACTCCTAGATGGGCAAATGATCTGATTCAATACAGTAAATCCCTTGCTTCTAAAATTAATGTAGTATTAACCCATGGTACTCAGACACTGTGTTTTTTGCATCTTCACATACGCTGTTGTCCTTGTGCGACCCTGTCCCCTGCATTTCTCACATCTCAATACTCTGTGCAGATGCAATATTTTGTTGCAGAGCCCAAAATAAGTTGAACCATGTAACTGTTCAGTGAGCTGAGTTTGCGGCATCCATATGACAAACTCACAACAAAGAGGCTTGAGGGGAAGAGGATATCCGGTGGTCTGTCAGATAGGTAGCAAACCTCCATGAGGAGAGCAGTGACGTTGCTGTTGGTTTTACAGGCTGATCCTTCCCTGTTCTCCAAAAGCTTGTTTGGGATGCAGGGCAGGTTGAGTTGCAAAGCTGTGGACTGCTGCTTGGAATCTCACAGGATGATACTATTAAGAGGTGTGAAAGGTCCATTGGCTCATTGAGACTTTCCCTTATGCAACTGCTGGAGATGTCCTGTCTCTCTGGGGACTTTCAGGTATTAAAGTGACACTAGAGTGGCTGTTAGCCAAAAGGCTGGAATTTCTGCAGCTAGATCAAGGAGGAAAGGGATAGAGAAGATGGTAAGAGAAGTCATCTAAACCTGTTGGCCACTTTCCCCTGTGGTAGTTGAATTTAGGGGGGTTGTTTGGTTAGGTGTTTCCACCCCTGCCTATGTGGCTCAGAGAAGGAGCAGGAAGAGGGCAGCAGCTCTGAGCTTGACCACGGCACAGCTTCCGCTTTCTTGGGGCATTTTATTTCTGAAGAGGTTTCATAGCACAGTCTGCCTGGGCCTTTTCAGCAGTCAAGGCTGCGCTCAACAGACAAGGGCTGAGCCACTTGGGGAAAGATGGCTCCAACAGAAGGACCCCAAAGCCACCTCCACGCCAACTCGGGCTGGACGTTTGCCCGAAGAGCAGACTTGGGAACAACTTGACAGCTGGCCAACTGCATGCTTATTCGTTGCTTCCTTCTCCTTCGCCTTCAATCATCTCTTTTCTCCTCCGCCCCAACCTAAAATTCCAGCCCTTCTCTGAGCCCCCAGCCTCTCCAGATTAGAGCTCTCCAGGGACTTCGGCCTTTTGAAAGGAAGAAAGAAAGGAAAAAAGGGAGGGGGGAAAGGAAGAAAGAGGGGGAACAGAAGAATGAAAACCGACCCAAGGGGCAATAGTCCCTCAAGCCATCTCACTGCATTACAATGAATGTGGACTCTATTAAGCTCCGTTCTGCCTGTTAGTGTTTCCCAGGGCAACACAGCTCCCATATGGCAAGCATGCAGCAGATTAGGGTAGGCCTCTAGGCGTCATTGAAGGCCTGAGGCTTGACTGGCAGTTGAACCCCCTCCCCGCTTCTCCTCACACTTGACACTGCCTGTGTTTATCTAAAACAAAAGGGGTGGGGGGGGGAAGGGGCATTTGGAAGGTTATTGTCCTGGGCAATGAGAGATAGGAGAGGAGAAGAGCTGAGGCAGGCAGGGATAGAGAAAGAGATAGGGGGGAGCAAGGAGATGAGGTGTAGTAGAAATGGGTTAGGAAAGCGAGAAGGTTGAAGGGGGGGAGAAGGAAGGCCTCATAAATATTCAGGAGGGGTGTTGAATGGGGAGAGGAGAAATAAAGCAGATGGAATTCGTGTTAAAGAACAGCCACAATCGCCCTCCAAAAACAAGAAAAGAAAAGCGCACGGCCTTAAAGGAACGTAGGGAGCAGCGTTTATCCAATTAGCAGGGTTGTCAAATTGAATTTATACAGAATGGAAGGGGGAGTTGGGGGGGGAAATTAAGTGTGTGGGATGCGGGGAGAGGGGTGAGATATCGAAGAAAAGATGTGAGTTTTCTTTTTTCTTTACACTTTTTGGCAAGGAGGTTTTATCCTTTAAAGGGCTGAAGCCATTGTCGGGTTGGGCAGAGGGTAGAGAAACTCTGACAATTACTGTTTCGTGCAAGACTCCTTTTTGGGGATGGGCGATAGAATAAGGAAGGTTACAGAACGAGGCACAAGTCTGGGGTGTGACAGGAAAATGCAGACATCCCTTTTGTTTGCCTTGTATATTTGTAATGAATTTAGGACTGGTTAAAGGTGTTGAGTTTTGGCAGCGCAGGGAACCAAAGTCCTCTATGCACAGGACAGGTACACCACAGGGCAAGCTTCCCTCACATAGTGCCCCCTATCCATCCATCCCAACTCAGAAGGACCACTCTCAGTTGAGAGGGGAGTCCAGATTCCATAGCCAATTCAGCCCTTGCTCTGCTGCTGAAACTGCCTAGGAAGGGGCTTACTGGCATTGCTGACAGCTGCTCACTAGAAAATGATACTCATAGGCCACCAAAGAGCTGTCAGATACGACTGATATTCTCTCTCTAGTGACCTGAGCCAAACTAGCAATGGAATGCTCTCTATCCCATTCCTATCCTTGAGCCATCCAATCTCTCTCTAGTGATAGCATGGGCTGTAGTAGAATAAAGTTTTGAGGAGCAATAGTCTCATATTAGAGGATGATGAAATGGCTTATAACAGTGGTTATGTATTTGGTTTGGTTCTGCTTGCGTGAACAGTTCTGCTCCAAGTGTGTAGGTTATTTTCCATTGTGGACCTACTTAATTCTTTCTGGTGGGTACTTCTGCCTCTGTATTCAAAGCCACTTTAAGCAAATCTCTGATCCCTCCCTGCAAAGTCCTGTGATAACCCCCTCCCAAGTATGAGCCACGACTTACAAGGCAAACTTGCTGCTTTGCAAAACAGTGATGCTGTGCTCACCCCAAATTATGTTTAGGATGCTTTAACCATCTCAACACCAAGGATGAGTTTAGTCTGATATTTCTAACAGGTTTCAGAGTAGTGGCCCTGTTAGTCTGTATCTGCAAAAGGAACAGGAGTACTTGTGGCACCTTAGAGACTAACAAATTTATTCGAGCATAAGCTTTTGTGGGCTACAGCCCATTTCATCAGATGCATAGAATGGAACATATAGTAAGAAATATATAGTAAGAAATATATATACATACAGAGAACATGAAAAGGTGGGAGTTGCCATACCAACTGTAAGAGGCTAATTAATTAAGATGAGGTATTATCAGCAGGAGAAAAAAAATTGTTTTGATAATCAAGATGATCCATTTTAGACAGTTGACAAGAAGGTGTGAGAATACTTAACATGGGGAAATAGATTCAATATGTGTAATGACACAGCCACTCCCAGTCTCTATTCAAACCCAAGTTAATGGTATCTAGTTTGCATATTAATGCAATCTCAGCAGTTTCTCATTGGAGTCTGTTTTTGAAGCTTTTCTGTTGCAAAATTGCCACCTTTAAGTCTGTTACTGAGTGACCAGAGAGGTTGAAGTGTTCTCCTACTGGTTTTTGAACGTTATGATTCCTGATGTCAGTTTTGTGTCCATTTATTCTTTTGTGTAGAGACTGTCCGGTTTGGTCAACGTACATGGCAGAGGGGCATTGCTGCTGGGCCAGATTCTGATCTCAGGAACAGCCAGCAAGAGCCATAAAGTTTTAGAGACTGTGTGTCCCTCTTTTCATTTTTTCCTTCCTATCCTCCCTCCAAAAAAAATCATTTAAAATTTTTTAGGAGAAAGAAAAAACAAAACAAAACTTGGATATTCAGTAAAAAAAATGGCATTAATTGAAGGTCACAGAGTTAAGCATTCCAAAGTCAGAGAATGTGCTTCCTTCTTAACTTTGGCAATCTTAATTCTTTCTCTGTATGCATATACATTTTGATGCAGTATTTGAGAATTAGTAAGGACTGTAATACAGGTATCACAAATATTTGTCTACAACTTTAGATACACCAGTCAGTTTTCCCTCCTGAGCCAAGTTCTCCCTAAATAGAGTCCACTGAGTGTGCAGCTACTGTTAAATCTTTTCTCACCACTACAGTTATCCCATGCTTGAAACTTCTCCAGGAGAGTGAGTATAACTAACATTGTGACTTCCCTAATAATGTCAAGCTCTAAAATTAACCCTGTTTAGACTCTCTGCTGTAGGGGCGAGTGGTAACTTACCTCCTAATGCTACTTAATATTTCAGTTTCAAACTAGCATGGCCTAGTATAGAGTGGTTTGAGATCTACAGAAGAAAAGTACTATATAAGTGCTACATGTTTGTTTGTTACGTGTGTACTAGTAGTGACTAGTGGGGTCCCAACTGCGCTAGGCACTATACAACGTAAGAGACAATCCCTGCCCGATAGAGCTTACATTCTAAATAGACAAAATGGACCAAAGATGAGAGAGAAAATATTATTGCTATTTTATAGATGGGGAACAGAGGCAGAGACAGATTCAGTGACTTGTCCAAGGCCCAGAATGCCTGTAATTGAACCAAGATCTCTGGAGGTGCCCAGTTCAGGACCTTAACCACAAAACAATCCTTCTCTTCCAGATATACTTATTTTTCCCCTCTCCTGCATCCAAGAAGGAACCCCCTGTCTAGCAAACTGGAACAATCAAAAATTTAGTCCTTAGCATAGCAGCTGTGCCTCTGTCGCATTTTAAGTGTAGACAAGCCCTAAGTTTGTATCTGGACATAGAGCCAAATGTCCCTGCTGTTTGAAGCCTGGGTATTCGATAGGGATGATCTCTCAGAAATCCAGTGTGCACAGACTGGTGCATCTGACCTGATGCTGACAATGCAAACTGGCCTCCTGCCTCAACTTCCTTGTAAATGTCGCCAAATAACAGAAGAGATGGATGGTTTACTCTCTCGGACTGTGAGTGTTGTTAACTCCTCTGGCTTTTCTCAGTCAGTGGTGGCCCCTACTATCTGGGACAAGAGCACATGGCTAATTTATGGGTGCGTCCCTGCTAAAGTGTGGTCTGGGGCACAGCTGTTCTGAGGTGGCGGATACGAGGATACTGGGGCAGGAGTCCTGGTTTTCATATTCATATTCAGCTTCAGCTCTGATGTGCTGGGCAGTCAGTGCAGCTAGGATTTTTAAAGGCAGCTCAGCTCAGCAGCTTGTCACCAAGTGGAGACAACTGGGATCTTCCACACACACACAAAATAGTTGTTGTTTTTTAAAGATGCTTCAATCTGGCTACCAATCACAGTGGGACATCCATGTTTTCTTATTTGACAGCTGCCCTGAGATCCAGATTGTCCTTAGAGAAGTCCCCTTAATACTCTTTCCTTGGCCTGCCCGTACCTCCCTCAGTTTTAGTATATCTGGTGCTCATACCACTATAGGCCAATGGGAGATGGCTTAGCATTGTGCTAGCACTGTTCTCAGCTCAGGCTGTGCTGGGGGATATAGGGAGAGCAGGAAATAATTTTAAAAACAACAGTAATACTTGGCACTGCTGTTGCACTTCTTCTTCTCAGAACTAAAAGCACTTTAAGAAGGTGGTGATATCCCTATTTTACGGACGTGGACACTGAGGCACAGACAGGCACAGTCCCTTAACTAAGGTCACTGAATGAGGCAATGGCAGGGGAATAGAACCAAAGCATCTTCACTCCCAGTCCTATGCTCTAGTCACTGAATCAAAAGGCCAGCCCATGCTAATCCAGTCCATAGCCCAAGAGATGTGGGGGAAAGAGGGTTGTCCAGAGACAGGGTACGCTCTCCTGGGCTTCAGCGTTCTTCCTCCCGGTCTGTTCTGGCTTTTCATTTTTCCTTCCTCCCAGGCCATTCCCACTCCCCTGGAGCTGTAAATGCATGTTGATGCCCAAGGGTAGAAAGGGGCTGTTTTCCATTTGGGACCCTCATAAATTACAGGCAGTGTGGTAGTAACAGGAATTGTTTGGCTGGCCCTCGTTAAGCAGGAGGGGGCCTAGGTCTGTGGGCAGCATTTCCTCAGTAAAACCTTCAGCTTCTAATCAGCAAACACTTCTGTTGCTGCCTGCGTTTAATGCAAAGCGTCCTTGCTCTCGCTCCATCTCCTGCTCACATCTCTCTTCTGTCTCCTGCTCTCTTCCCTCCCCTCTCGACCTCATTCTCTCTTGCCCCCCTGCCCCCATCCACTCCACCTCCTAGTGCAGTGTGTGTGGCAGGGAACTAAGCTGACAGCTTTTTCACCCCACACATCTGATGCAGCCCTTGTTAATCTCACTATGCTAATGGCCAAGTTCTTTGATTTTACTGGACTATCTGAAAGGGACTTGGTACCTTCACTGCACTGACTGGAAATTGTTATTTTAACCTGACAGGAAATAATTAAAAAAGAAAGAAAGAAAATAGTCTTTTTTTTTTTTTTTTTTTTTTTTTTGCTATCAAAGCCCCCCCATGACTTTAACCCTTTCTTTCCCAGAACAGTTGGTGGGTGTGAGGTTTTGATAGTGTAAGGCGCACATCTTGATGCAAGGAAAAGGGGTGCTTCTCAGTGTAGCTGCCTTCAGGGGAGAAGAAGAGGAAGTTAGGGACATTTTGAGTAAGGTCCCACTACATATTTGGGTAGAAAGATGTAAATTGTTCCCATGGGACTGCAGTCTTACCAGCGCCTAGTGCCGGGGGAAGCATGTACTGGGCATGCAACCAAAATCTAGCTGGGAGACATGGACATTTCACAAATCGGGGATTGAGCCAGGTTGGTTGCAGGAATGCTATTGAGACAGAAATCAGTCTGCTTACTTAAAATTCTTGCCTGCGTTACTGCCACCACCTTAGGATCAGAATTTTTATTTGATATGTTGGGAGCTGAGTGCTTTTGACAATCTGGCTCTGACTGTGGGTGCAACTGACCATATGAAAATCTGTCCCTGGATATCAACTGTTCTTTCCATTTTAATTATTTCTTTCATTTTCCCCTATTTATGCTGGCTATTTACTTTCTTCACTTGGCTTCCAGCTATGGAAGGAAAGGTCATTATCTAGTGCCAGGACTCTGGCTGGGGGCTTGGGGAAGTACCATACCCTTACTGTGTTAAATGTCCTGCTCTTCTCGTTCCACCTACAGCACCGTTTAATTGATCAAGTGCCAAATAAATGGATCAGTCTCCATTTTCTGCCACCTGTTGCCCTTCACCTTTCTGCCGCTGTTGGCCATCAGTTTTGTAATTGTGTGCACATGGATGGTCCTAGCTGGGAAAGGTGCATTGCACATCTCTGCTTGTTGCCTCAGTGCAAAGCCTCTGGCAAGGGGTTTATGGAGGCCTGCAGGGAGGTCCTGCCCCCCAGCACATACTCCAAGAAGCACCCCTTTTTTCCTTCCAGTATTCGTTCCTCTCTCTGCCAAAGCCATCCACATGGACAGTGAAACTGAGCTAGTCTGTTTCACTCTCTGTAGGCTTCCAGCACTGCAGGGGAAAACATAACTCTGACCCCCCAAAATTGTATTGATTGTTTTGCTTTAATTTCCTGAAAACATTTCTGCTATTGTTAGAGCTTATAAAACAACAACCCACGTTTTAGGCCTAAGCTACCTGACAGATCTTGTCTACACTAGTATAATTAGTACCTGTACTTTAGCAACTGCCAGCAGTAGCGCAGCTGCATCATTGGTGACAGAGGCATAAGCACTTGCCTAGAAGGGGCTCAGGCATTTTTACTGCTGTGCTCTGAGCAGGTTTGGAGATAGCACCTCCTTAGCCCTGTCTACACTAGGGGGTTAGTGTCAGCACAGCAGCAATGTTATTTGCATTTATTGACATAAGGATATTAATTTTGCTAGTGTAGACACACCTTAAGGCAATAATTAAAGGTTTACAGTGCAACAGCTGTGTGGGTAAGTAGGTGAACCTCTTGGCAGAAGGAGTC
Organism: Gopherus flavomarginatus; assembly: GCF_025201925.1. Classification (NCBI taxonomy): domain Eukaryota; kingdom Metazoa; phylum Chordata; order Testudines; family Testudinidae; genus Gopherus; species Gopherus flavomarginatus. The sequence goes on along the minus strand of NC_066617.1, from coordinate 164,247,306 downwards.
ACTGGGCGAGTTGTTACTCCTTGGCTGTGGGGGCATGGGAGGATAAGGAGGATGGGAAATGAAGTCAGTATCATTTTCTAACTAGTATCCTATGGAGCTTCCCATGTGTAATGGTATTAGGTCTTATACCCTCTGTATGATGCAGTCACTAAAGAGTGACTTTACCTCATCTCTCTGTGGTATCTGCAAAGCACCTATCACTATGGTATCATATTGTACGTATTGATTTATTATGCAGGTCTTAATTTGATCCTTTTGGTGTCTCTCCCCAATCTGAGGCTGGCTTTTCCTTTTTCCCTACCTTCTCTCATTCCTCTTCCCTCTTGCCATTTTCATCTGCTTCAGTGACTTATTCTGTGTAGGTTCTTATATGGCCCTCACTGCTATAGTAGCTGAACATCTCGCAGTCTGTATTGCATTTATCTCCACAACCCCTCTCTGAGGTAGGGAGTGCCATTACTTCCATTGTACAGATGGTGAAATGGGGCTGAGAGAAATTAAAAGTGACTTGCCCAAGGTCACTCAGGAAATCTGTGACAGAACAGGGAACTGAACCTGTGGGCTACTAGCTACTGGATGCCCTTGCTACTGTATCATCCTTCCTTTCTCAGCTTCATTGTACGCTGACCATGGTATAGAAATGAGATTTACATCTCGGTGTAAATACGGTTCAGCTTGTCTCTGTCTGCACTCCTCTGGGAAGGGGCTGCACAGCTGGCATGGAGAATTCATAGCCCATGGAGAGTCCCCACACTGCTAGGGACTGAACCTGGCCTCTTTTCCTGCATTGTCCCGTGGAGTGCAGCTGTCTTTGAGAGTCACAGCTATAGTGAGGTAGCCCCTGAGACAGGCACTAGCTTATGTATGGCTTTGTAGATTAGGACCAAGGCTTTCAGTTCAACCTGGAAGTGCCAGCAGAGTGAGTGGAGCACTGAAGTGAAGTGCTTATAATGACCGTGCTAAATGGGTGGTAGCTTCTGTGTGACGTTCATGCTCACACCCGGGTAAAGAAAGATGTAGTAGTCTTTCCTGGAGGTAACAAAGGCCTGGATCACAGCGGTATGGTCCTTGCTGGACAGAGAAGGGCACAATCTCCTGACCGGCCTGGCATATCCTCCCCACCACTGCAATCTGCAGGTGATCACACATGTTCAATAGATCTCAGAACTGTAGCTGGCATATTCCTGAGGTTTCAGATAATGAAGCCCTTTGGTAAAAGAAAAGCGAGTGGGAATTTCATGTAATAGTTGACGGGCTTAAATCTGCCATGAGCAACTTGAGGGCAATGTGAATACACCCACTTGGGCTGGGCTGGCAGTGTGTCCTGCTCAACCTTTTTGATACCAGGGACTGGTTTGCTGCCTTCCTAAAGTGTGTCAGGGAGATCTGAGGAACTGGTGCTGGACCACAGACAGGTCATTGAGAAACACTGCTGTAGAGGACATTGTGGGAAAGACAAAGTGAGCATGTTATTATATAGATACTGATAAGTAAGGGGGCCGATTCTAATTTATGCTACGCCTTCTTCATGCAAATCTGGTAGTGTAAACAAGCCTGAAAGTGGGTATAAATTATTTTCAATAGAAATGTATTATATTTACATCTACTTTGAGGACTCTTTATATTGCGGGAGTGACAAAAAGGAACTGTAGCCAAAATGAGAATCTGGCCTGGTATATTTATACACCAAATTAACTCAGAGTGATCCCATAACACTATCACTACACCCACTTTGGAAAAGCAGCAACTCTGAGGTGGATTGTGGCAGCTGTTGAACAACACACCTCAATGCTGCACAATAGTTTAAGATAGGAATTGAAAAAGAATGTCATCTACCCATGGAACTCATCCAGTTGGAAGGCATCCATATATTCCATTTGCTATGTATTTATTTACGATGTGTGAACTGGAGGGAGGAAGCCTGGATTGGCTTGTAGAGGTTGAATTCATCAATGGCAAGATCTGCAGAAAACCTCTTTCTGTTGAACTGCCTGAAGGATACCTTCTACCTCAGCCCTTACCCACTTCCCAACCCCCTCCCACCAAGCATGGCATACACAAATACATAACCAGCATTTCTTGGCCTGTAAGCACCCTGGAGTGTGAAATCCCCAGTCCTAGCTCAGGAACCCCCTCAGTTAGAGATCTGATGTGGCCAGGCCTTATGCCTGAAGCATCTGTGATATAATTTTCTTTTCTTTTCCCTTTAACTGAATGGACATGGATAGGGACTATGCCACATGTGTGTGCTAAGCTCAGCATAGGCTGCAGGAATGATGACTGTGATGTAAAAGCCTAGGGAGGTAGCACAGCTTTGCAGAATCCAGACCCCAGGAGGATGCCAGTAGCAATTCGCCAGCTGATAATGCGGCTCGTCCGATGGCAAAAAAGTGTGGATTTCTTTGGTACTGATTGTCTCCCTTGTTGGTCTCCATGTTCTAGTCTGTCTTTGGCTTCTCCTCTGACACAACAAACGAGGGGACCAACCAGCCTGCTAGTGCCAGTAATTAACACTTCTAAGCAGCACAGTCCAGCTGGCAATTTCCTGCGCTAAGAAGTGCTACAATTAGTACTCAAACCCCTTACACATATCCCCATCTAATAAAGGAGGAATGTCTCCTTTCCTTAAATCCTTTGCCTTTGGTTGCAGGTGATCCTGATTTGACATGCAAGGTTTCCCTGAGCAGAGCTGGGTGGAATGCTGTTGGCAACAAAACCCTGGAGACACCCTACACTGCTTGTTTATTGGGGGCTCATTCCAAATTCAGATTAGGTTCATCACAAGGGTGTCTGAAATCTGTGACTCTTGCAAGCAGTGCTGTGATGTTCTGAATCCAAATCACGTGAAGTTTGCTGGGATGCAAACCTAGCCGGCACTTCGAGCTGTTTGGTCCAACTTTTCTCCTTCCAGCGTTGGATTCCTTCAGACCTGAAATGTGCATCAAGTGGGGAAATCTCTATGAACTGGAGCTGGAGACATAGATCCAGGGATGACATAACCATTTCTCCACGTAGTGTGTGATAAATGCCTTTTCCAAGGAGCATGTGTGGGCCCCTTCGCTGATTTTCCCAGCATTTAAACCAAAATGCTGTCTTATTACCACAGCCACGGAGGGAGGCAACAGCATTTGGCAAACAAACTTCTTAAGTGGCACTTAGCTGGCAATGTTTGCTTTGCTCCTGAAAGAGGTAGCTTGTACACTGATAGCCTAGCGCAGTATTCAGTGGGTGTAATTTGACCTGGGGTGTGTGTAGTGTATAAATTTATACAGGGAGCTGAGGATGTATCCTCCCTTGGGAGATTTTGTATATACCTGAAACTTGATGCAATGGCTGACCAGCTGTGTGACATTGGACCGGTCACTTAGGGCCAGGCTTACAGAAGTGCTGAACATGCACGATTGCAGTTGAAGTCAATGGGAGCTGCTGATTAGTATACCCCTGAAAATTATACCCTTAACCTCCCTGTGCTGGAGTTTCTCTCTCTCTCTCTCTCTCTCTCTCTCTAGGAAACAAGGGTGATAATACCCAGGGCTTTTGTGAAGCTTCATTAATGTTTGTATAGTGCTCTGAGTGACTCCTCTGGTGGAAAGTGCTGGAGAAGTATGGTGGTTCATATGCCCCTTATGCCACTATTGATCCCATAAGGAGGTTAGGTGGTACTGGAGCAGCGCAGGGCATTGGCTTGTACCCTTCATCCTGTAAAGAGTTCCTGTAGGGAGGCAGTGAAACCAGAGGTGCCTACAGTATCCTCCACTTCCCAGGGCGGGGAGTTGGAGAAGGAGGCACCACACATATACCTACCTCTGTCCACCCTCTCGGGTCTTGAGTCTCAGCCATCATTGGGGCTTGTGGGCTCCTCTCACTGGGGAGGGCTGGTTGAGAAAAAAGCATCTGAGAATCGTCTTTGATCATCTCCCTCCTGTCATCCGCAGGAAGCCTCAGGCCCTAAGGTGGCTTATGGGAGCCCCGCCTAGGTCCTTCTGCCCCAGGCTGCGCTGCATGGGATGACAATGACCCCGGGAAGGAAGAGACCAATGTCTGCCGTCGCCTGCCTGATCCTAGCAGCTGCTGGCTGCTTTGCTAATTTTGGTGAGTTTTACTCCTTACCCATTTTTATACTCTGCCTTGAAATAACCGCAGGCCCTTAAGGTCTCCAAGAAATGGACCCTGCTTCCATCTCAAAAGGATCAGCCCCACCCTGTCCTAATGGGACATTCTCCCCCCACCCCACCCCACACATAGGCTGCAGGAGGTGTTATTGATCCCACTGCTTCGTTAACCTGAAGGATAGCGCGCACCCTTGAAGGGGATCCCCCTTCTGCTCACCTGGTCCAACAATCCATCCCCCTTTTGGGGTGATTATAGTATCCACAATCTAGATAGCCACTCCCACACAACTTGCTCCTTCTTGCTGTTTCTTGATGGTCAGTGACAGTGGAGAAGCATGTCACAGGGGCTGGGGAGGGTCTCCAGCACTAGAGAAGTTTGTGTGACAAGTGAGAGCTCCAGGCTGCCTTTCCTTCTGGAAACCTGCCCCAGTGCAGGGGAGGGTTCAGAAAGGACCCTTGAGATCAGCGGGCTCCAGTTCCACACTTGCCGAATGCGCAGTGCACAGCAGATTCCTGCTGCCTGACCACTTACTGCCAGCATAGGATCCAGCAAAAAGGAGATTAAACCATGCGGTTCAGTGTACTGCCTACAGCTCAAGTCACATCAAAATAAGCCCAGGAGAGGGATCAGGAGGTGCATGTCTGTAGCTGAGCCAGGGTGAGTAGCTGTCCACAGGGGACAGCATGTTTCTTGAGCAGGCAAAATTTTGGTGGCTCTGGCCGCAGTGTAGTCTTTAATCTACCTTTGCTCCAATGCCTGGACAAGCCTAGCCTGCCTCCTGCATGCTTTGAACACCCAGTTCCTCTGTGTCCTTCTCCTGGAAGCTAAGCAGCTCTCTAGGAGCTCAGGTTTTTCAAGTGATCTGTTATCCCTAAGGAGGAGAACTTCTCCATCTCATTCTTAGCCACTGCAGCAGCCTCAGTAGTGACTAGAGATGGGGGCCTGAACCAGAACTCTGAATAACCCAGAGGCTTTGAGAGCAGAATTATGGCCCCAGCTTTATGATGGACCAAACCACACCCCTGGATCCAAACACACACTTAAGCTTTGAGGTGTTCAAAATATAGAGCTGGACTTTCCAGCTTGGACCTCTCTCTACTTGAGACCTAGTCATTGTAGAGTTCCAGGACTTGCTCTGTGTGAGGAGAGTGGCCCAGGGTGTGTAGTGTGACAGTGGAGGAGATCTCCCTCTGCTCTTCTCTGTGCTGATGCTCATGTGGATATCTTGTCCTTGCCCCCCACCATGCAGGTGAATCTCTTCAGGTCACCGTCCAACCTGCTTCCACCGTCCAAAAGTATGGTGGCTTGGTGAGCCTGGGGTGTGTGGTGGAGCCCCCGAAAGTCAACGTTACCTGGAGGCTGAATGGGAAGGAGCTGGTAGGGTCGGATGAGGCGCTGGGGATTCATATTGAGCTGGGGAAGCTCATCATCATGGCTCTCAACAACCACACCGTGGGCCGGTACCAGTGCATCGCCCGCATTCCAGAGGGAGTTGTCGCCAGCGTCCCAGCCACAGTGACTTTAGCCAGTGAGTAGCTTTTGTCTTCTCCCGTCCCTTACTCTGCATTTGATCCCTCTCGTTGGTTGGGCCTCCATTTGGGGGACTTGCAGCCTCTGAGACACAGTGGGGCAGGCTGATCCCATGGTGCCACCAGGCACCCCTGCTCCTGCTGGAATCCCAAGCTTCTGGAGTAGTCCCTTGACCTGGGCTGATCCCAAGCTTCTGGAGTAGTCCCTTGACCTGGGCTGTTTTGTAGTATCTTTGACACACAGGCCTGCCATGTTCTACCTTAGCAATAGGCAAAGCAATCCCTGTACGTGATAGACTGCAAGCTCGTATCATACCACCTTCTAAGGGTAACTACATAAACCAATGAATAACGTAATATTTACCTGTACCTATGTCTGCATTTGAGATAGATCAAGTGATTTATATTTCTCCATCTGCCTGGTTCTCTTCCTGTGTCTCACAGTATCACTCTTAGGCTTTTCTGAGGCACCTAGGTATCATCCTGACATCTGACTTCAACAAAAAAAACTCCTGGAGTCTCCTGGAATCTCTCTCTCCACCCTGCAGTCGCAGGGTGAGTTTAGCTGTGGGATGTGTTATAGGACACTGCAAGCCACATCACTTCCTGGACTCTGTAACTTACTGGTCAGTACGTGTTACCTGTCCCCATCTGTACCTGATCCATGGACGAGGAGTCTGTTAAACTTCTCACCTCTTTCACTCAAGCTGCGGTAGCCCTGCTTTTCCAACAGGAGGTTCCCGGTTCAATTCCTAGCGTGTTCCCAGCTGCACCACAGATCAGTGCTTTGGCTGGTCACATGGAAGGTTTCTCTTAAGCCCCCCTATTATGAAGCTCTGAAAAGTTGTCTCTTCTGGTGTCCTATGGAAGAGTTAAGATCACCCACAGAAGGAAGGGTAAAGGAGGAGAGCAAGGAAGGAGTGAGGTAAATAACCAATACAACCCCAACAAATGCTCAGGAGAACTGAAGAGAGGCCTTGGGATTGCCTCCTTCAAATTAAAAGGAAGCTCTGCTATTCCAGGCCGGGGAGAGGAAGGTCTCAGAGGGTTGCTATTGTATTGTTTAAGAGAGGTGATGCTTGCGTACAGCCAGCAGGGGTGGGGTCTGGGCTCTTCTTTGAGCTCCACTCATATTGTGAGGGAAGTAGATTCATTTATTGGGTGTGTGGTGGAGGGGGGACATGATCATACTCGGATGCATTTTGTATCAAGGCTTGCCTCTCTAAGGGAGGCTTCGAGATGCCCTTGTTCACACCAAAGTGTCTAATATTATGTTGGGGTTTGCTTTCCTTTCCAGGGGACATTTCTGACTCACATTGCTGCATTATTTGTATGGAGGGTTGGGTCTTGTATCAGGGATGCTTGGGTTGGGGAGACCTCAGATGAAGGAGCCATGTTAATTTTGGTCCATGTGTCACGCTATGGGGCTGCGCTAGTACCTCAGGGTATGTCTCCTTTCCGGGGGCTACCCTCTTATTTGAGTGTGTCTTGTAGGAAAAAGATTCATAGACTCCAAGGCCAGAAAGGAGCATTGTGATCATTTAGCTCAGCCTCCTGCATAACACAGGTTAGCGAACTTCCCCCACATAATTCCCACAGCAAATCTTTGAAGCTTGATTTAAAAATTGGTCAGTGATGGAAATTCTCCAAAACGAACCCTGGTAAAGGTGATGGCGGACACATCTCCGACAGGCGTTCTTGTTTCAGGCTGGGATCTACGCTCAGGTCAGAGAGTGTGTTGAATTAAGGGTGCGTCTCAACTGGTGCAGCAAACTCAGTTTGGGGTACATCCTTGGCAGGGGAGGCACTCATGTTGAAGCCATATCTTGAAGCCACCCCTACGCCCGAGTGCACCTTGTATTGAGGTTAGCATTGCCAGGTGTCCGGTTTTTGACCGGAACGCCCAGTTGAAAAGGGACCCTGGCGCTTCTGGTCAGCACCGCCGACTGGGCCGTTAAAAGTCCAGTTGGTGGCGCTGCAGGGCTAAAGCAGGCTAGTTCCTACCTGTCTTGGTACTGCAATGTGCCCTGGAAGCAGCCAGCAGATCCGGCTCCTAGGCAGGGGGGCCATGTGGCTCAGCATGCTGCCCCTGCCCTGAGTACCGGTTCTGCAGTCCCATTGGCTGGGAACCACAGCCAATGGGAGTGGGAGCGGGTGGGGGTGGCTGCAGGCAAGAGAGGCTCACAGAGCCTCCTTCCTCCCCACCCCCAGCCTAGGAGCCGGACCTGCTGGCCGTTTCCGGGGCACAGTGTGGTGCCAGGACAGGTAGCGAGCTTGTCTTAGCCCCCTCGTGTCACTGACTGGCAGCTACCCAAGGTAAGCCTGCACCCCAGCCCCCAAACCTGGAGCCCCTTCCTGCATCTTAAACCCCTCATCCCTGGCCCCAGCCTAGAGCCTGTATCCCCTCCTGAACCCCAACCACCTGCCTCAACCTGCAGCCCCCTCCTGCACACAGAATCCCTTGTCCCCAGCCTGGAGCTCCCTACTGCATCCCAAACGCCTGAACCCCCAACCCAGAGCCCGTACCCCCTCCTGAACCCCAACCCTGTGCCTCAACCCGCAGCCCCCTCCCACATACAAAATCCCTCGGCCCCACCCCCTAGCCTGGAGCCCTTTCCTGCACCCCAATCCCCTCATCTCTGGCCCCACTTCAGAGCCCTCACCCACTCCCACACCTCAACCCCCTGCCTCAACATGCAGCCCCCTCCTGCTCTCCAAATCCCTCAACCCCACCCCCTACCCTGGAGCCCCCTCCCACACCCAGTTCCCTGCCCCAGCCCTGTGAAAGTGAGTGAGGGAAGGGGAGAACAAGCCACTGAGGAAGGGGTAATGTAGTGAGTGAGGCGTGGGGCTAGGGTGTTTGGTTTTGTGCAATTAGAAAGTTGGCAACCCTAACTGAGGTAGGGTCATGGTCTTCTTAAGATGCTGATGCTGGAGGGAGGGGCATTCAGAATTAACACTTGTGACAGGGCATGTCTATCCGTAATACCCAATGGACAGAGCTCCTCTGTAAACTCCCTCAGTTGGTCCTGGGAGGAGGCAGGGAGATTGCTGGGGAAGGGGGTATGTCTAAGAAATTGAAGGAGAGAAGATGTTTGTGCAAAACGGGGGCCGGCTTTGTGTTAAAGCCAAGAACTATTGGCTTGTCATCAAGACATTAATCAGAAGTGAAATGTTTAGGCCGGGCTGGGTAGGAGGAGAAGGAGCGGGAGAGTGGAGTGGAACAGCAGCTCTTGCTCTTGGAGGCTGGGTGGGAGGGGGCTGTCATTGGGTTGAAGCCATCGGGGGATTTGGTCTGGGCTTTGCACTTAGATTAAGTTTCGGAGAGCGCATTCCAGAGCAGAATGGGGGCTGTGTTTTGCCGGTGGGCTGGCCCAGGAGGGGAGCAGAGAAGTGGATGGGATTACCAAGGGCATGGTTTGCATTTAGGAAGGATAAGGAGACCAGTGCACGCATGCTCCTTAGTACGGTTGTTTGCTTTCAGGCCTCTCTTAAATGTCATCGTTTGGATGAGGCCATGGTTGTTCCGTTTACCTGGGTGCTGCGTTCCCCCTCTGACTCTGGTGACTGAGGGGAGACAGGCATCCTTTGCAGAGGCTGTGATCAAGCTGCTAGTGTGCAGGAAGTCCCCACCATCCTCCCTGAGACAGACTCCAGCTATAACCACGTCCAGTGCTGTAGTGGGGCCCCAGAAGTTGGTCTAGTGTTGATTCAGGCCCATGTATACTCCATCCCTGCCCTCACCCCCACCAAGCCAGAGAGAACTGAATTTTAACAACAGCATTTACAAGGCCTGACATGAGGTGTAGAGATCAGGTAGATAAGTGGTCCTTGGCCTGAGCCATTGAGCTGGAATCAGGGAAGGGGGAAGATGAGTGAGACCTCCCCATTGCCACAAGTGTATTGCCACTGAGAGGAGCGAGGAGGATCAGATGGGTTGCAGAAGGAGGGTGAGGGCTTTATGGGCTTTGTTCCCACCAATAGGGGGATGGTTATTAATGCCATTGAATGGGTCTTGTGAACTGATGGAGAAGGTAGGTTAAATAAGTGAGAGACAGTAACCCATTGTGGAGTCATCTATGCTACATGGCTTGTCCCCTGAGAACTTGTGTCTTCTTCCTACACCATCGAGTTTCAGCGCCATGCAGGGAAGGTGCTGGGTCTCACTGGATCATTCTCTGGGACACCTGGCATTGGCCACTGTCGGAAAGCAGGATACTGGGCTACATGGACCTTTGGTCTGGCCCAGTATGGCCGTTCTTATGTTCCTATCATCTTGGCAGATGGCTAAGTGGGCCGCTCCCACCATGATCCCTGCTGTCTTTGGGCAGAGGGAGCCATGAGAGTGGACAGAGTGAATCCCACTGGGGAGTAGAGAGAAGTGGGGAGCCCTGGAACAGATCCTACCTTGGGAAGAGCCTGGATGGAAGGGGGAGAAGATAGAACTGAGGGTGGGACATGAGCAAGACAAGCAAGGAGCAGCACTTTTTGGGGTATGTGGCTGATGGGCATGCCTGAGCCAATCTCTGATCAGGCTAACTCAGAAGACTGATTGAGACTAGCAGTTAATTCCGGCAGTAGAGGTAAACCTGGCTATAGTTTTATAGCCCCTGGGAAGGGGGAGAGTTGTGAAGGGGATGGAGGTGGAGTTCTTAAAGCAACAGAACAAGGATCACTTTGCCAGTGTTCAGTTCAAGTCTTCAGATATGGTACAGATGCTTTCTGGGTGTATGTGGCTGGGATACTAGAAGGTAACTTATGGGAACTGGAGTGACCCCCCGTCTTCTTCCCCTCCCCCCCTGCAAACACCAACCCAGTGCATAGAACAGAGGGTAATGACATTGATCACTACCAGCCTAAGCTGCATTGGAACAGGATATCTAGAAAGGCTCCATATCTGATTCCCAGTCCCTTGGGATGTTCCAGGTCCTAGCCCTTATATTGAGAGTGATTGGAATCCAGGGCAGCCTAAACGGAGGGGTGCATGGTCACAGGAGCTGAAGGATGGAATGAGACTCTGTAAGGCTGCCTGACTTTAAAATATATAGCCCAGCGCTGGGGGTAGGAATATAGTCTGTTGCTTCCCTTTGCCATCACACCCAGCTCCCCTTCCAAGCCCCTTTTTCTTGTAGTCTCCCAAGAGTGAAGTGCGCTTTGCACTAAGTGGGTGTGACTCCCCTGGAACGCTTTGGGAGGGACGACAACAGTGGTAAAAGTCACATGTTGCTGAAGATTAGTCATCAGGGCCCCTATCCAGCAAAAGACTGTAAGCACAGGTTGAACTTTAAAAATGCAAGTAGCCCTGTGGAAGCCAATGGGATTGCTTGCACACTTTAACTGAATCGTGCTTTGCTGGATGAGAGTGAGTGGATGGAAGTGGCAAAGCAATGGACCGTGCACTAGTCACACAAAATGAGCGCAGCTTACACAAAAAGACTGATGAGAGGGATGTAGCAGGAAAAGTCACTAACACGAAGGTCAAAGATAGTACTGGTGTAAGCTGGAGCAGCTCGTGGGGACTTCAACTGGAGTTGCACCTATTCATGCCAGGGCTGAATTTGATCCCACTGAATAGCAAATGGAGGCAAGTGGCAATTACATGCCTGTTGAATGCCCACTCAGTGCATGCTGAGCTACTTTGCTTCTTACATCCCTTTTCTTACATCTTAGGATCTCCCCCACCTCCCAGACAAGCACTTGTGGGAGGTGAGGAATATACTAAACTGGGTTTTCTCCTTGTCAAATTCTTGGTTGCAATGGAAGAGGAGACAGAGGAATGCTTTTTGGGGGGGTGGGGTAGGAGGGAGAGAATTGGGGGACGGACATTCATATTGGGAACGCTCTAGGGCCAGAGAGGGTCATTCCTTCATGCCCTTTCAGCTTCTAGAAATGAAAGTAGCAGAGCAGCCCTCAGCATTGGCTAAGCACATGGGAGCAAGCCTGGTGTTGTTACGAAGTGCCAGTGGGCAGTGACCCCTGCTCTGGGGCATGTTTAGGGTCCCTTAGGAATTTGCAGCTGTCTTCTAAAGAAAAACCCATTCATTTTCCTTCTGCCTGGGCCTCTCAGCTGATGACTCCCCTGACGCAGTGGAAGGGGAGGTTCACCTCCATCTTGAAAAAGCATTTGCTTACTTGACTCGCCTCCACCAAAGGCCTCCGGCTACAAGGACTGGGGTGGCATGAGGGGTGGGGAGGAAATGAAAACACAGGTGGCGCTTCCTGAGTCAGTTATCAGAGGGGAGGGATGTCTGCTGCGGAGACATGGCACATTGGTCGTGATGTGGCACAGAACCAAGCTTGGGATGTGGTGTGAGGGTTGGGGGAGGATGTTGGTATGTGATGGGATGCTAGCATATGAGGGGTGCGTGCATGAGGAGCTGTTTGAAGGGGATCTGACCACTGCTGCTGGGGGGCAGGGGGTGACTCTGAGGGGACAGAAATGCATGAAGGAGGTGGGAGAATGGGATTGTGCGCGTCTTGCCATGGCACTCAGGGCTGCGTCCGTTACTCTTCATGAGGAGGAGGCCGACAACTGAGATGTTGCTTAGTGCAAGAGGAGAACTCTAACCCCATGGGGCTCTGGCAGCCAAAATGGGGATTAGTGAGGAATAACTCTTCCCCCCACCCCGCCCCGCTTTGTGCTGGAGGAACCTCAGTCCTTACCATTTCCTGTTCTCAGAGGCCCTTCACCCCTATACGGAAGGCTCAAGCCCCTGGAGCCTGTACTTTTTAGTTCCACATGGTCTCTCACTTGTGTCTGATCCGATCTTATCTGTCTAGTCCATGTACTTACCTGGCCCCCTAGCTGTAGTACCCGAGGGCCTTAGTTCCTCCAAACGAGGGCTTTCCTATTAGTGCTACGATGATTCCTCAACCCTGCCCATCGCCGTGCCGGCAGGGGCATGAGCACACATGCACAGGCAGAGGCTGGCTTTCTCTCTCTGTACACAGCTCATCCTAAAGAGGACAAGAGCTGCCCCCATTTTTCTTAAAACGGTGGCTTCAGCACAGTTGGAGCTCAGCTATCCCCAGTGCCCTCTATCCGATGGTCTCAAAGCACTTCATGGACAGTGATGAATTGGGCTATCGCAGCTCCCCAGTGAGTTCTAATGGGCAACGACAGTGAGTAGGGGAATAGAGCAGTGGTAGGGTGTAGCATGGGATTTGGGGATAGAGAAGCTGGCCGGATGTGGGGAGCAGAGCCAAATACAGTCAGTCAGTGAGTGTTGAGGAGAAGCTGTCACCCGCAGGTTCTGCTGGTCTCAAAATTTCCCATCTCACCTGCCTGCAGAAAGGAGTCGGTGTGGTCCCTCTGGCTCACGTGACACCCCCACTGGGCCAGGCCGGGTACGTGCAGTAGTACTGGCACTATCTTTGCAGCAGCACCTCAGGCCAGATATGACCACACTGCCCCTCTGTTTGCCAGACCTGTTTGTATGTAGGTTGTGAGTGCACACGGGCAAACACACGCCCCAGGGGAGGCAGAGGCCTGGGCAGAAGCCATTTACAAATACAACTAAACGTTATTTGTGGGGGATGAACATTTACGGGAACAATCTGGCATTAAACTTTTGAATAACTGATGGTCAAAATAATCTATTCTGTGTTCTGTGCTTTAAGTTCCTTATCTTTCCCTTCTCTTCCTCTCTTGGTGCCTCTCTCCTTTCTCTGCTTGCCATGGCTCCCCACAGCCTCTCCTATCACAGCTCTTGGCTCTCTCCACTCCCACCCACTTCCTCCCCCTCAGTTTCCCCGGAGACCAGGCTGGTGGGCTGAGAGATGCCGGGAGGAAGGGGAGGTGGTCCTCCTTTTCCCTGGACTGGCAGACTAGCTGCTGTGATATCAAAGGGTGGTACTCCTGGAGGTCTGGAGGTGGAAGGCCCCACTGACACTTGCCCGTCTCACCAGCCTTTGGCTCTGCACCCTCCTGTGTGGCAGGGAGATATTCTCCCCGCTTTACAAATGAGGGCAAATGAAGCACAGAAAAGCAAAGCGACTCATTGAAGGCCACATGCTGAGTGAGTAACATAAGCAACCATAAACCCCAGGAGCCCCCTGAGATCTATGTGTTAACCTCAAGACATCCTGTGACGGGTTCCCCCTGGGGTGCCACCTGGAACTGGGGTACCACTGAGCCCTCTGACCCACCAGCCTGGGCTCCCTCTCACACTGTGCTGCTGTAACAAACTGCAGACCACTCCCGATCCTACACTTCAACAGCATTCACCAGGTAGGGACACACCCAGCTGCAGTTACATGCAGGTTCTCTAAGCAGCCATTGCATGAATCAATAATAGAAGGGCTACAGCCAAGGTAACTCTCAGCTCCCCAGGCATGCACCTCCCCTGGAGTATAAACCCAGAATTATACTGTCTGGCACTGCCCAGGGATTTGTACAGTGTAAGCTCATAGAGTTTGTGCGCTCCCCCACCCCGTGTGGACAGGAAAATGCAACAGCCTTTGCCCCTTGAGCTACGATTTCCCATGCATTTCACTCAAACTCACTGGGTTAGATAAAGCAAAAGCAAGTTTATTAACTACAAAAGATAGATTTTTAAGTGATAGCAAACAGATCAAAGCAAATAAACAGAAATGCAAACTAAGCTTAACATACTAGACAGACTACATATGAATTAGCAGTTACTCACTATAAGAGCTGTTACCAGGTCTTTCATACACAGGCTAGAAAATCTCTTTAGCCTGGATCCAGCACTTCCACCAGTCCAGTCTTTGTTTCTCAGGTGTTTTCAGGAGTCCTCTTATGTGGGGAGTGCAGAACCACAGATGATGTCACTCCCTGCCTTATATAGCTTTAGCATAGGGCGGGAACCTTTTTGTCCCAAAATCGGTTAGTGGAGAAACACTGACATCCTAAGATGGAGTCCAGAGACATGTGGCCTGATCACATGCCCCTGCATACCTTGCTGAGTCATAGCAGCCATTACTTACAGGCTGTGTGGAGTGTTCTCAGGAAGGTTAAGTTCTTCCAGGGTCCATTGTCTTTGCTAATGGGCCATCAGCACTGTCTGGCTTCTTCATTGTTGTACTAGAAAGGCTAGTTGTGGGTGTCACCCAGAGTAAGCACAATTGAAATACAGATACATAGTAAATATTCCTAACTTTAGATACAAGAATGATACATGCATACAAATTGGATAATCATATTCAGCAACTCATAACTTTTCCAATGATACCTCACATGAGATATTATCCCTGCTTTAAAGATGAGGGCAAATGAAGCACAGAAAAGCAAAGCGACTCATTGAAGGCCGCACACCGAGTGGGTGGCACAAGCAACCATAAACCCCAGGAGCCCTGACTCTGAGATCTGTGTTAACCTAAGGACGATCCTTCCCCTCTATATACCCAGCTCAGTGTCTGAAACACTGTCTCTAACTGCAGAAATCTTGTAGTTATTTTCCATGTCCTAAAGAACTACGTTCACTGGTGAGCTGCTCTGCATTTGAGGTGTTGATCTGTTCTTTCTCCAAGCTCACTGGCTCCTAGGCCTCTCTCCTCTTCTGGGTCCCTGTGTGTTCATATAAACCCCTGCCAGCACTGCTGGAGCCTGGGCCTTGGCTCTGAGATCATAATTTGGCCGTGATTAATTCAGACCACCAGGGTGCACATTAATTTTCCTGATGCTCGTTTATATTTTGATGATCAGGGAAGTATGTGTGATATGGGCAGGCAGACTTCTGCTTCTCTCCTTTTCTCCGCCCCCTTCTGTTTGTGTCTCTTCCTGTTTAATCCCTTGATCAAATGTCAGAGGAGAAAACACCCAGCACCCTTCCCCTCCCCAAGGGTAACATTTATTATCAGAGGAACAGAATGTGTTGCATGTTAAGAGTTAACCTTCATCTGGCTTTAATACTCAGTGGAAACATGGCTCCCCTTCTCTGCTTGTCTTAAAGGATTAATCACATTTCTGAAGTTCACTCTTATTCCTGCTTTTTATTATTATTATTTTTAATTGAATGAAGCCAGGAAATTCTTGAAGTCTTGAGCACGTTCACTGCAAATCATTTTTATGACATTGCTAAACCTCTCCTTCTCTTTTCAACCGTCTCCCTCCTTTCTCCCTCCCCACCCCCTGCTTCTCGAATCTGGACACTAGAACCATCTCCAAACAATGTGCCTGACAACTAATACGTTTTACATTTGGGAAGGTTTTTCCGCACATTGCCAAGGGAGCTGGTTTTTATTTAAAATTAAAAAGAATCTTGCTTTAATCAGAAAGTCTGTTTTGAGACATTTCATGTCACTTTTCCAGGACTGTGGGTGGGAGAACCTTGGAGCCAGAGTTGTCTTTGCTGTTGGAGAGCTGGTATAAATCCCAGAGAATGAAAACACATTTTTCCACTCTCCCGGTCTGCCAAGGGAAGGTCATGTGTAGTCTGCGATCCACGAGCGCTTCTGATCCCTGCTCTCTGAGCTGCCTGAGGCTGTGCGGGCCTTGGATTTGTATTGGTTCCAAGGAACAAAATAGTTGTGTTTGTGATAATGGCACACTCCTGCGCAAAGTCGTGGTGGTGTAGGTCATACTGCGTTGCTGTTACATTATGCTTTGAAAAGGCAATGTGGTCTCGTTTCAATGCAGGGTCATGCCACCCTGAAGAAGTGTGTCAATGCTAGGTCATGCTATGAAAGATGCAACTTTAAGTATTGTTGCAACGTCATGGCATATTGCTGCAAGGTGCTGAAGATGGGTCCTCAAAACACAGTGTTATTACCTGCTTGCAGGAGTGGCGCCAAGGTTTTTGGCGCCCTAGGCGCAGGGTCGGCTCGCCGGTCCCGCAGCTCCAGTGGACCTCTCGCAGGCATTCCTGCGGACAGTCCGCTAGTCCCGCGGCTCCAGTGGACCTGCTGCAGGCGTGCCTGCAACCGGAGCTGCGGGATCAGCAGACCGTCCGCAGGCACGCCTGCGGGAGGTCCACCGGAGCAGTCTGCCGCCCTCCCAAATCCTGGCGTCCTAGGCGACTGCCTAGGTTGCCTAAATGGAAGCGCCGGCCCTGCCTGCTTGACCTAGTGTGCCAATGCAAAGACATAGCATCATCTCATAGCAGGTGCTGCAACCAAATTCCTGAAATAAATGTTCATCTCTTTAACATTCCTGTGAGCTGGGCTTGCAGGACTCAGGAAACACTTGCAAACATTTGCTAGAAGAGCCACATTCTAGTTTACTTGCAGTTGGTTGGAGCATGCTTTCTAAACATGGGTTGACTTCATCCACACTGGCTGGTCAAACTGTTACCAGGAACCAGGCTAGCTAGAACTTTGTTTAAAGCACTTTCAAATGGGTTGGTTCCAGGCCCGTAGTAGATGCATCTCCCTGTCCTATAAGTGAGTTGAGATGAACCGGCTCCCAGTGCTACTATGTTATAGTGCACATATAGGTTACAGGAGCATCTTCACCAGGAATGGGTTTGGAAATAGGTCTCCTGGGTTTATTTTGGTTTATCTTCTTGTCTTTGATGTTGTGGGTTTGGCAATCCTGCCACTACCAGTCTGGGACTGGAATAGTCTTAAACTCAGCAGCATTTCTGCTCTCAGCTTCTGAGTGGCTGGCGTAGACCTGAAGCGCTACCTGACACAGGCCATTTCACCTTGGTATCTGCTCCAAGTCTTCTGAGTAGTATTAAAAAATAGAGAGATACTTTGCTTCCATTAGGGGTGGGGATGGAGAGCAGGAAATTGTAGGGGGTTCATACTGAGTTCATCTGAGTCCTAAGGTCTCGTTACAGAGACATTTCCATGGTGAGGCAATGGCCCAGCTGGTGTGTCTCTGAGGTCACTGAACTTTTGCAGGAAGGGTCAGCTGTGCAGGGTGGTGGAGGAGCAGGTTCTGATGAGAAGGGGTCAGTCAGCTTATAAAGTCTAGCAGAGAGTCTTTGCAATGTTTCCATTATGGCCTCTAACTCTTTGCCTCATGTGGAGTTGGTTGAGAAGTGCAGCTGGAAGAATATGGACAGCAGGGGAGAAGGAAGGTGGAGGATTGGGCTGGTGGGTGGGGGCAGTGAACAGCTCTGTCAAAACATTCTCTCCTAATGGATTTCTCAAATGTACCAGCAGGCAGGTGTCTCGTCAAATGCTTTCCCTTATGAAACCTGATCTGTTCCTCTTTGTCTGGTACTCTCATTCTCTCTCAAAGGCACCCTCTGTTGGGTTTTTTAAGCCCTCAGGAACGTGGTGTGTGTTCAGGGCATGGTGTGGGTAACTAGGTCAGCGGACAAAGGAACTTGGCCAAAGTTTGGTTCGTAGCGAGTCATTAGAGCCTTTCTCCCTCTCTGGTATCTTTCAAAATCATTTTAATTTTTATGTGCACAGTTGCATTTAGAGACCAATAATTCCGTTCTGTTTTTTCTGTGACCCCCCCCCCCCATTCCCTCCAATATCTCCCCAAACAAACTGGGGGTGGGGGAACCTTAGGACACAATAACAATCTAGTGGTAAACCAGCCTGTGGCTCTCGAGTGTTTGACTCGAGCAAGAATTCCCTGTACGGAGATGCTTAGAATTCAGGCAATGGAAGAGTTTGAAGTGGTGGTTGTGGTCACAAAAGTGGATTCTGAAAATGACTTTTTACTTCTTGTTCCATATTAATTCTTCTCCATTTGCTTCCAGATCAAATCTTTCAAGTCTGCGAGTTGAAGTGTGATCTTTTTTTTTTCCCTTTATGCCCAAAGTTTGCCTTCTAAATCTCTTGAATCTATCTACTCCTATGCTCTCATCTGTCTAAACCGGTGGTTCTCAATCAGGTCTTTCAGGGGGTACATCAGCTCATCCAGATATTTGCCTAGTTTTATGATAAGCTACATAAAAAGCTCTAGCAAAAGTCAGTATAAACTAAAATTTCATACAGACAATGACTTGTTTATACTGTTCTATATACTAGACACTGAAATGTGAGTACAGTATTTATATTCCAATTGATTTATAACTATATGGTAAAAGTGAGAACATAAGCAATTTCTCAGTAACAGTGCGCTGTGATGCTTTTGTATTTTTATGTCTGATTTTGTAAGCAAGTAGTTTTTAAGTGAGGTGAAACTTGGGGATATGCAAGCCAAATCAGACTCCTGAAAGGGACACAGTAGTCTGGAAAAGTTGAGAGCCACTGGTCTAATCCATCTGTTTAGGATGTATAGCATGTGAAGATGCACAGCATTCATCACCATATTATCCAGGGGCTGAACAGTTAGTTTAGATCCAGAAAGCATTGATCCTGCTCTTTGTCTTTCCCTGGTATCAGCTAAGCAAGCTCTGCTCCACTCCCACCCCTGATTTAGTGTACACCTGCTGTCCGGAGATGGCAATGTCACTGAGGACATGTGAAGTGAGAGAGAACCCCAGAACCCAGTTTGAGTCTTTCACAGTTGTACAATTCTTCCCTCAGATGCACTCCAGCAAGTCCCTAGTGAAGTCAGTAGGAGCAGTGAATGCATAATTAGGAGTAGAACTGAATCCACAGGAGGAAGATCTGGGCAGCAAATATTTTTATCCATTTCTAGCACCTTCCATCCAAGGATCTCAAAACACCTCACAGACACTAATGAATGGGGATTGGTCCTGCTTCGAGCAGGGGGTTGGACTAGATAATCTCCTGAGGTCCCTTCCAACCCTAATATTCTATGATTCTATGAATTAATCCTCACTGCCCCCACATTTTCTAGTTCAAGACCATCCTCCTCACTTATCAGAAGGGGATGTCATTTTCTAATCATATTTCAGGTGTTCAGGCGAAGTCAAAGGATCATGATGTAATCCTCTCTTCTGTATTACCCAGCCTTTGAACCCTCTCCACACAGGCTCAGTTCACAATGTTTGTGGTAGCTTCTGGGCAGCCCAACTACAGTTATGTTTGAAATGGCACTTACCTTTCGAATCTCAATTTTCAGTTGCTCAGTAAGTTACCTTTTAGGGCTGGGATTTCACATGTTCATACACATCCCAGGAGCAGTTTATTCGCAAAGTTTCTTGATGAGCCCTTTTTGGAGCTATTAGATGATAGAAAGGAGCAGCGTTCTGACACCAGCCCAGTCCCACTGATTGCTGAGGGCACCCCTTCAGTACCATCCATTGCCAAGATGCACTAAACTGGGTCCTGACTCCAAACCTGAGGTGGTAAAGGTCAGACAACAGGAAGAGGATACTCTTTGCACCAAAACCAAGATCCAGAGTGTGACTAGCTTTGTGCACTGAGCCAGCCTGATGTGTATGGACATGGAAGACCTGCTCCATGGGGGTGTCAGGAAGCCAAATCAATATTTGTAAAGCTCTTTGAAGTCCCAGGATAGAAGGGCCCAGTGTTAACTATATGCATTGTCTT
Source organism: Gopherus flavomarginatus (assembly GCF_025201925.1). Lineage (NCBI taxonomy): Eukaryota > Metazoa > Chordata > Testudines > Testudinidae > Gopherus > Gopherus flavomarginatus. The sequence continues at coordinate 164,227,336 of NC_066617.1, read as the reverse complement.
GTTCCCCATTGTGTGCTTTAGCCCAGCTTTGGAATCTAGCTGAATTACAAGTTTACGTACTGAATATACCTCAGGTTATTGGGGTGGGTTCTTTTGTTTGTTTGGTTTTTTTACTCCTTTCCATTAACTCCTGAATTTCCCACCCCAGTGCTAAGACTTACTGTTACTGTCCTCTTAACAGAGATCAAAGACTTCAAATTTGATGGCCAGCATGTGATTGAAGTGGATGAAGGGAACACAGCTGTGATTGCATGTGACCTGCCCGAAAGCCACCCCAAAGCCCAGGTGCGCTACAGTGTGAAACAGGAGTGGCTGGAGGCCTCCAGAGGTGAGCTGCGTTCAGGGAGGGGAGGGTCCCTCTACTCTCTTTGCTACCCCGTGCTTCTGTCCCAGCGAGCTCTGTCACGTCTCCATATCCGCTGGCTCTGCCTTTACCTTTCCCTCTAGCTCTCCAGTCTTGCAGAGAATAAGCCCTCTCTGCCCACTGCCTGATGTATGTCTCCCCCACAGCTGCTTCTTTCTGAGCCGCTGCCTGGCCTCTGTGTTGTCCCCAGGCAGCCGTGCCTGAGGGGGCCATGCTCAACAACAATTTGCAAACAGAAAAAGGAGGGGGCCTGAGTTGAATAAATCCTAAGTTTAATTTTGTTAAAATGAATTATTCACCCACGTGACTAGAGATGGGTCAGAACCAAAGCCCCGGCTCTGAACCCCTATGAACCCTTGGGAAGTTTTAAAATCCAGTCTGAATGTTGCCACTTGAGCTCATCTGTACTTGTGACACTTCAACTTCACCAGAAGGTCTGTTCATCTCCCTCTTTCCCAAATCAGTTCTCTCCTTGTCCCAATTCTGAGACTGAATCAGCTTATTTCCAGGAGAACCGTTCTTGTGATGTTGATTTATCCAGTTATCTTTCCCTCCTCTTTTCCCACCTTCTCCCTTCCCTTTGCCCAGGCATGTTTGGAACACACTGCTGAGATGTTATCTGGCTGGTAGAATAGCTCCTCACAGAGAAAGGTCCTCTCTTCTTTTCCCTTATAGACAACTACCTGATCATGCCATCTGGGAACCTTCAGATAGTCAATGCCAGCCAGGAGGATGAAGGAACGTACAAATGTGCTGCCTACAACCCTGTGACCCAGGAAGTGAAAACCTCCGTCTCCAGTGACAGACTCCGCGTGCGGCGTAAGATGCCTCCCTTTAAACATTTTGGGTTCCTGGCCTCCAACTCATCCCTCTTTGCATGTGCGACATTATCTTTGGCATCTCTTGACTGTTGAGTGTTTACTTGTGCAGCCTCCATGTTCTATTATTGTAGCTTTATGTATGGACTTTATGTATTTGCTCCTGGAAAACTTCCTTTGCAGCAGATGTGGAGAGCTGTAGTTTTCACAGTAGAAGGTCGAGAGGTCTGTTCTCTGTGCTACATGCACATGCAGCCACCCTGCAGAATTGTTATACCCTCTGAGGAGCATTTAGACCTGGGAGCAACGGTCTGAACTCCACTGCTTGACTGGGTCCTCTGCACATTGGTTGCATAAGAACTACCAAGTTTCTCAGCCTGCATGGTGCATCCGTCTGTCCTATTGTCCAGAGGAAGCAAGCATTCTTGGGGTGCCACTGCCCCAGCCTATTTATAGGAGCTGCAGTGTCTTATTCTTTTTCTTCTCCCACCTCACCAGGCTCCACAGCAGAGGCAGCGCGGATAATCTATCCTCCGGAGGCTCAGACCATCATCGTCATCAAAGGTCAAAGCCTCATCCTGGAATGTGTGGCTAGTGGGATCCCGCCTCCCCGGGTCACCTGGGCCAAGAACGGCTCCAGTATTTCTGGCTACAACAAGACTCGCTTCCTGCTCAGCAACCTGCTGATCGACGCCACCAGCGAGGAAGACTCCGGCACCTACAGCTGCATGGCTGACAATGGGGTGGGCGAGGCTGGAGCTGTGTTCATATTCTATAACGTTCAGGTGTTTGGTGAGTAGTACTGCAGCTTTCCTACCATCTCCCCAGACAGAGCCCGGGCTTTCTCCTAGCACCTGTTTCAGGGAGAAATATCCACCCCACCTCCATTATAATGTGAAGTGAACCTACCCTCCTTGCTGGCATCTTTAGCGCCAGTTTTAGTATAAGGTGATGGATTTGCCCCTGAGGACCCCATCACCTGCACCTTTCACCCACAGGTTCCACTCTGAGTCTAAGATGAGGGACTCCCCTTGGGGAATCCCATCTCCCATTATTTATATTTCTGCTTTGGGTACTCTATAGCACCCATTAGCTTAGTATCTAGCGCTTTCCAGGTACATTGAAATCTGCATGGGAAGGGACCCTAGCGGACTTCAGAGTCTGAGCCTCCTTTTTCCAGAATTTGAGGCAAGAATGTTTAGGAAGATAAGTCCCAGATAATTCTGTAGAGCATTTCCCCCTTCCGACAGGAATTAGCTGGGACTTGAACAGATTTGGTTTGAGCCAGCTGTATTTCATCCAGGTGCTGGTCTCCTGTAGGCATCGGGACACCCTTGTAGAGGCACTGGGGAAAAATGGGATACACAGCTGTGTGTCATTGACATACTGTGGACACTGGACGTGTGGCATCTCACCATCTTGCTGAGTGGTCTCCTGTGGAGACAGGAGGGGTGACAGGGTGGATCCCTGGGTGACCCCATCAAGGAGGAGGACTTTTCTTGGTTGAGGCTGTTTTCCAACCTCTCTCTCTGCTAGAAGCGAATGACCAATCATGGTAGCGCTGTGCACTTTGCTGGAGCTAAAGAAAGTTGTTGTTTCATGGCTTTTGCTCTACAGAACCTCCCGAGGTCGCCATGGAGCTGTCCCAGCAGATCATCCCCTGGGGTCAGAGTGCAAAGTTCACCTGCGAGGTGCGAGGAAACCCCCAGCCCTCGGTCATGTGGCTGCGCAATGCCGTGCCTCTCTCCTCCAACCCCCGGTTTCGGCTGTCCCGTAAGGCTCTGCGGGTGTTGAGTGTGGGGCCTGAGGATGATGGGATCTATCAGTGCGTGGCAGAGAATGAAGTTGGCAGTGCACAAGCCATGGTGCACCTTAGGACCACCCAGCCTGGTGAGTCTTCAGTAGAGTTCACAAGTTACCTTCCTGCAGACATCGGTGCTTTAATTCAAGGGGCTAATGTACAAATAAGTCACTGGAGTATGAAAGGGCTGATAACTCCTTTCTGTCCTGCTTATGTTTCAGCTGTCCTGCTCTTCTAGCAGCTTACCTCCAAATTGCTAGGGCACCCCCAGCTGGCTCCTCACACTAGGATCTCCATGTCGCCTGGTAGGAGCTGGCTATGTTACAACAAGTGCCACTTGTCTCTTTCGAGTTTTATCATGCAGGAAGGGGTGGGACCCCACTGGGCCTGTCTGTGGTAAGAGGTGCTACAGAGCGATAGGAAGCTGCCCTCTCTGCAATCAGCCCCAGTGCCCATGTGCCCCGTTGTTATTGTGGGAGAGATGGAGGGGTGTGTTATAGTTATACATGATGGAGAACGTCGTTCAGACAGAGTGAAATGGATGCAGCAGCCTAACACCTCTTGAGTAGTTTGGCTATGGTTCCTCTAAGGTTCATGGCACCAGGGCTAGCAGGAGAATTGAGGTTGCTTCCTACTATCTCTGCGTTTACTAGTGATTTAAAATGGCATTGGTTCTGTCTGCCCCCTCTCCCTCCACCCCAACTTGTATTTCAGGAACAACTATGAAGCCATGGCGAGACTCCAGGTCGGGCTCAGCTCAGTCCCCCACACCACTGTTCAGCGACAAGGCTCTGAAGGAAAAAGCCATGTTGCAAAGGCCTAAGCCTACTGCGCTGGAAGCATCTCTCCAGTGCATGACTAACAGAGGGCACGTGTCTCCGGCTGAGGCGCCCATCATCCTCAGTTCTCCCAGGACGTCCAAGACGGACTGCTACGAGCTGGTGTGGAGACCGCGACACGATGGCAGGGCCCCCATCCTTTACTACACTGTGAAGCATCGCAAGGTACCACCATGCTGCTTCCATGTTTCCATCACTGATGCTCTGTAGGTGAATTTGTGACTGGGCTGAGCAGTTATCTAACAGTGCAATCCAAGTGCAGCCACTCACCTCATAGGGGCAGTCACTCACCCTTGCCTTACCTGTGACATTTGGTTTCCTCCTGTGTTTGTTGCTGGGATGTCCTAAATTTCTGAAACTAAGTCTCTAGGGAAGAGCACACATTGACTCGCTCTGTAACATCCTGCGTCTGAGCCAAATCACCCAGTGACAACACCCAAAGCCAGAGAACACTCCTCTGCAGCTCCTTGGTGCTACCATAATATAAACATTAAATAATAATTTAAAGGTACAGAATGCAGGCAACAAAATTACAGTTCCTTTTCATTTGGAAAACCCAACAATGTGAAATGCATCCACCCCACTCCCCCACTAACTAAATGGTGCTGTCCAACAAATAGCAAGGCTGGGACATGATGTGCAGGATTGCTATGCTGACAGGTACGGTAGCTGTCCTAATAATCCTAAATCTTCAGGGAATGTCCCAAACTACCTGTTTTTCTAGGCTTTCTCCTGGAAGCCAATATATGACAAGATGATGAGCACACAACCTACCTGGTGGTGTGGAGTGAACTGTTATTGCTCTGGTAACTATCCTTGCCTTGTTTCAGGGATTAATCCCTTGTAACGTCACAAAATGTCTTTGCCCAACCTAATCACTCATGATGCTGCTTCTCCTGGTGTGAATCATTGCTGGGACTTTCAGACTGATAGGCCAGATTAAAATTTCCATCACTTGCACCCTAGAATGTTATTTTAACACATCAGGTTATAACTGTTCATTAACATTCAGAATGATGAACCTCAAATTTTCATCCTGAAACACAACTTCTGTTCGAAATGCAAATATACACATTCCTTATGTTTGTGCAAGTTCAACTCTGGGCCATAAATTTTGATAGGGGCCACTGGGCTAAGGTGCTTCATTTTGGGGGGGAGGTGTCAAAAACTACAGAGCCCAAAATCCAGCCGCCACTTGAAAATGTTGGGACACTGTCAAGATAAAAATTCTACTTTTTTTTTTTATTATTTAAAAAATTCCTTCCTACTTTTAATAATTTAGAATGTTGGGGGGTATTTTTTTTTTTGTAATTTACTGCTGCTCTTCATTTACTTGTTGCATTTCCTTCATCATGGACAGAAAACCGATATAGATTTTCCTGTTTTCACACACTCCAATTTTGTTGTATTTGGAGGATTTCAAATTTCAATTACATACATAGGAAAAATGTGCCGATTTTCCCAGAAATGGTTAAGTTCATGAAACCATTTCTAGTTTAAGGCTTTATAACCCCTGAGAACATCCTGGGTTTTTTTTTCCCCTAAATAAACCTGAAATCTGGGGCATAAACTAACCATGTCTCTTTAAACAGCCATTTACAATAAAGATGTGAGATGTCAACACAAGATCTAACAGAGAAAAGGGATAAAACCATTGGCTCATTGAGTCTTTCCATCTGCAAGGACAAGATGCAGCCCCCGAATAGCACTGGAATGAAACCAATTCTGCGGGTGATCTTAGCTTATGGGCTGCAGTTTGTTCTTGTTTTGTTTGTTTTTTCAGTGCTTCACCTGGAAGGTCATTAGGGCAGAGAAGGTTGCCAAGGGTCACTGCTGTCTGCACCAACACATTTTCAGTGTAGTCCAAATTCTCAGTTGGAGACTCTTGCTTGTGCCTCTTAGGTCCCTACATATGGAGTTTAGCCCCATTAACCCTTAATTTGCTGTCATTTCTGTGACTGCTAACCCAAGGGATGTTTAGAATTAGGTTTTATAAAGATCCAGATTTAATGAAAACTAATATGAATAGAAATATTTGTGTGTATGTGGTGGGGAGAGAGGAGTTATTTCAATTTTAAAAATGTATGTGTGTGTGTGAGAGAGAGAGAGAGAGAGAGAGAGAGAGAGAGAACACACACAAGATCTGCTCTGTTGGAAATCCATATATGTCAGAACGGTGCTAACCTAGGATCTGATTCTCAGCCATGCTGAATACCTGCGGTTCCTATTGACTTCAGCTGGAATTGTGTGTGCTGAGTGCCTTTGAAATCAGGCCCCTTAGGGTATGAGAGTGAAACTGACCAGTCAGCGGAAGGAAGTGCAAAAAAGTAAATAAACAGCACAAATAGTGAAAAGCAAATACGATTGTGAAGATTCTTTCTGTTGTGCTAACTTCAGCAGCTATCAGTGATTTAGAGACTTTCACAAATTTGTATCCACCCACATTTACCCACTCTATAGACACGGGAGCAACTACTCTACTGTTCTACAGCCTAAGGGAAGTCAGTTCCTACCCAGTCATTATCTCTGGTTTTAATATTCTTCTTTACACACACCCCAGCTCCTGCTTTCTTGAATGTAATAGTCCTGAGGGACCTCTCTCTGGCCTCGCAGTCCCACAGACTCTGTAATAAAAATAAAATCCGTCAGTGTCAAATCCGTTAATCCGTCAGTGTCAAACACTCATAGAAGATAAATTACATTGCAGAGGCTTGGCATTTCCGTTTCATCACATTGCCTTCACTGTCACCGCTCCTTTCCATGCAGGGTCATTGAGGTGTCCTGCCTGCTTGCCTGCACAATATTATCCTTGCAGTTGCAAGTTCCCCTCTTTTGGTTGGGAAGAAGGAAAAGAGAAATGCCCTATACTTTGTGGTACGAGGCATCTTGACCTGGTTGTTCAATTATACTGAAAGATAAAGCTGTGTTAAAAAACTCTTTGGAGGCCATGGCCATATGCTGCATATTCCATGAAGAAAGCTATGTTGAATGAACATTAAGGTTGCAAGGTGAAGTTCTCAAAAGTCATCAGGTCATCAAGCTTAACTCCGCTCCCTTGTTCCTACACGTGTCCGTTCAGTGTTAAACTAGATCAGGGGTCGGCAGCCTTTCAGAAGTCGTGTGCCGAGTCTTAATTTATTCAGTCTAATTTAAGGTTTTGCGTGCCAGTAATACCTGTTAATGTTTTTAGAAGGGGTCTTTCTGTAAGTCTATAATATATAACTAAACTATTGTTGTATGTAAAGTAAATAAGGTTTTTAAAATGTTTAAGAAGCTTCATTTAAAATTAAATTAAAATGCAGAGCCCCTCGGACCAGTGGCCAGGACCTGGGCAGTATGAGTGCCACTGAAAATCAGCTCGCGTGCTGCGTTTGGCACACGTGCCATAGGTTGCCTACCCCTGAACTGGAGGGTCGCATAAACTCATATTATGTAATATAGCTTTAAATAGCACTGACTGTCTTTGCCCCGTTCTAGGCAGCATGAGAACATCTCTCCTTAGCCATTGGCTGGATCTTTCCAAGAAGCCTAAGGGAGTTAGGCACCCAATTCCCATTGAATTTCATTTGACAAAGCCCAGCCTTAAAATCTCCTTGTGCAGACGGTTTTGTTTTGTATCACTGGAGCTGACCCAGCTCTCTGATGTTCTCTTCCTTGTTTGTGCATCAGTGAGGCCCTCAGCTAGAGTGTATGCAGCATTGGGAGGTGGGTTTAAAATCCCACTTCCCCTGCTGAGGGTATTGCATTGAATAACACTGAGTCCTTGTTAATGGCACTCCCTTCTTGCACTAGCAGGACGAGTGATTTTAAGGGTCCAAGGACTGTAATTGTTACTCATTATGTACCAAGCCAGCAGGGGATGCTCAGCATTTCACACACTGTAAGGGGAAATTATTGCATGGTGTTTGATTTCCCCTGAATTTCCTGATGACTGAATAACAGATGTAAAGAGCTACACCCTGATATTTGGTATCTGAAGCCTGATTGCCAAGAGGGTAATGGCTTGTTGACACTAAACAGAATGGATTGTGACCTGCAAGCAGGTAACTATGCACTCTAGCATGCAGGGGCTGATCAGCTAAAAAAAAATCTAGGCAACTTGCACAGCAGGAAATAGATGAGCCTAAATCTCACAGAAAGTAAATGGGACCTAGGCTCCTAAGTCACTTAGGCACTTTTGGAAATTGTACCCTTTGTGTTTCGGTGGGAGCCTTCCCACAACAAATATAAATGGCACTGCTTATGTTTGTCCAGACATGCAGAGCAACCAGACACTTTAAGTCAGAATGACCATTGTTTTATCATAAGTGAAACATCAAAAGGAGAAAGAACAAAAGTGAAGTCACCACGAGAGAGCACACTGTGTGTGCGCGCATGCAGGTGCAGTCTGACAGTCTGCTGAATTGAACACAAAATGGTAGACAGAAGAGTCCTCAGAGATTTAAATATGCATAATCATTACACAGCTAAATACCCTGCAGTATCTATTAAGGTGGGGTGAGACTAGAGCAGTGGCTCTCAACCAGACGGATGTGTACCCCTGGGTGTGCACAGAGGTCTTCCAGGTGTACATCAGCTCATCTAGATATTTGCCTCGTTTTACAACAGGCTACCTAAAAAGCATTAGTGATATCAGTACAAACTAAAATTTCATGCAGACAAAATGAGGAAGTAAGCAATTTCTCAGTGACAGTGCTGTGACATTTCTGTATTTTTAAGCAAGTAGTTTTTGAGTGAGGTCAAGGTTGGGAGTACACAAGCCAAATCAGACTCCTGAAAGGGGTACAGTAGTCTGGAAAGGTTGAGAGCCACTGGACTAGAGGGTGGATAAGCTGTACTAAGGTCAGAAGAGCCATCCCCAACACTTGGAGGCTTACCCTAGACATATCTGACCGGTGAGCTTTGCAAAATTGGGATGGAAAATCGCACTCCTTTGCAGAAAGCCAAACAATGGCTGGGAGGGACAAGTGAGACACTCTTTCAAACTTTCCAGGCATTATTTCAAGGTTTAGGCAAAAGTTCAAGTTCAGCCTAAAAGTAAAAGAAAGCCTGCCCCCCTTTCCCCTGGTCACAGGGGCAGCTCCAGGCACCAGCACGCCAAGCACGTGCCTGGGGTGGCAAGCCACGGGGGGTGCTCTGCTGGTCGCCGCGAGGGTTGCAGGCAGGCTGCCTTCGGTGACATGCCTGCAGAGGGTCCGCTGGTCCCGCGGCTTTGACGGACCTCCCGCAGGCATGCTGCTGAATCCGTGGGACCAGGGACCTCCCGCAGGCAAGCCGCTGAAGGCAGCCTGCCTGCCGTGCTTGAGGTGGCAAAATACCTAGAGCCACCCCTGCCTGGCCAGGCCAGTGATCCCTGTGCTTGTTACTTGTTCTTCAGCAGATTATGAACTCTTCAGCCAACTGGACGGTCAGGGACATCCCTGCGACTCAGCACCACCTGACTCTGACCAGACTGGATCCTGGGAGCTTGTATGAGGTGGAGATGGCAGCTTATAACTGTGCAGGGGAGGGACAGACGGCCATGGTGACCTTCAGGACTGGTAAAGGTCAAATCTTTCCCTAGATGCTTTGGTTTAACTCCCTGAGGTCCCATCTCCCAGCCCGTGATAGCAGGCACCGTTCTGGAGTTAGCCTCTCTACCTCGTACCCTGCCACGTATTGTGTTTTGGTTCGGTGCCTGTCAAGTGGAAAGGCAGCTGTCCCCACGTTCAGAGTCACCGCCCATTACAGGAGAAAATGAACAGGGTGGTAGGCAGTGTGCTGACAGCACTGGATGGGGGGAATCAGGATTCCTGGGTTCCATTCCTGCTGCTGCCAATCACTGGCTGGGTAACCTCAGCCAAGTTAGTTCCCCTCTCTGTGGCCCAAGCAGAGGTCTCTCTACCAATGGTTATCAACTTCTCAGGTTCAGCTAGTGGGAGAAATGGTGATGGATTTTTCAGGAAGAATTTAGAAATGTTTTTAAATGGCAAACAATGTAGCTGAACTTTTCTAAAGAGTCACTTGTTCTTCACAACATCTCTGAGCCTAGAGCCTGTTCATCATTGCTGAAGGTCCTACTTCATTTGCGAAATTGCGGGTTCCACAATATTAGGTTTCCACTGCAATTTTGACTGTAATTAGCTTACTTTGCCCAGTCCACAATTTTGCATGCATTTTGAGGTTTGCAACACACACTTGTTTCCTCGTTAGTACAGTAGAATCCCATTTATTCGAGCTGATAGTGGCTGGAGCTCGGGCTCTCAGCCTCATGCTGTAATATAGTTGCAGCAAAATGTCTAGTTATGGAGAAAAAAAATTTGCAGGTATAACATAATACTTGAGTGTTTATATTGTTCCAGGAAATTTATCTTAAACTAATAGGTCTTTTCTAGCTTTTCCAAGTTACCGCAATTAATAAAAGTCCATTATCACTTTTCCACGATTTTCCACACCTTGCCTGCAACTCAGCTGCAGTTGTTTTGACAATCATCCTGCAATACAAGTAGGGCCTTATCAATGCTGTGAAATCCTCGGGTTCTGTAAGTGCAAAGTGCTACTATTCCCATGTAGTGACTACAAATTTCCAATGGGAAATAAACACCAGTGGATAACTGTCCATCGCGCCTCATCTTCTCTGATGTCATTTCTCTTTTGGCCAGGCCGACGACCAAAACCCGACATTGTCGCCAGTAAAGAGCAGCAGATCCAAAGGGACGACCCAGGCACTAGCACTCAGAGCAGCAACCAACTGGACAACAGCCGCCTCTCCCGTAAGGCCCTGCCTGAGTGGGGAGGGGCGAAATGCCATGTGTGTTGTGGGGATCCAAGGCCAGGCTGTGTCGGGATCAGAGTCAGTCCCTGGGTAGCATTAAGCTTAGTTTATGGGGTTCTTTTTGCTCATGACTAATCGAGCACAGAGCATTTGTGTCACCTGCAGAACGACACACCCATCCCCAAGGAGACCATCGAACATCTACCCTTCTCTTTAACTGAATTTCATGCTGGTGAAAGGTGCAGTATTCCCAGCCAGGGAGACTGCAAGCCACAGAACCAGTGCAACATGGTGAAGGGACCATATACATTTCCCACACCCTATGCTGCTCTGGAGGGACCCCTTCCAAGGATGAGTGGGGAGTCCCGGCTTTGTAGCCCGTGAGGTTCTTGGCCTTTCAACTGAGCCTGCTAGCAGGGGGATGTTTAGTGCTAACTCTAGGGATGGCTTTGTGCAGGGTTGGGCTTTGGCATTTCATTGCAGATGGGGAACATCAGTATGAACGTCCTGTTTGTCATGTATGTCAGTATGAACAGCTTGTCCTGTTTGTCATGTCCCATCCCATGTTTGACCTGGGTATTGTTTACTGGAGCCATTACCCTTCCTATGAAGTTTCCCTTTTTTATTCATTCTTCCTTCTCATTCTCCTTCCTTCACTCCTGTTCTCTTTCTAGGTCCTGCATATCTTTTCCTCCCACTATTTTGATAGTTTTCCCTCAAAATTTTTTTACCATCATGTATAATTTTTCCATGTTTCTCTGTTGTCTCATTTCACTCTCTCCTCTTCTCTCTCTCAGCTGCTGTATCAGTCTCTACCATCTTTCTTATCATTCACTGCCTCTGCATACTCTCTTCTCTACCTCGATCCTGCCACATGCACACATCCTTCTCCCCGACACACAACCCTTTTCCCTCTCCAGACACACACATGTACAAGACCCCTGACCCACCTGGCCTGCACAGATTTGCCTGAGGCTGAGATGGTCCTTCTCCTGGATGGGAGCCATTGGCTGAAAGGTGCTCTCTCTTGACATGAAAGAGGGGAGTTCTTAGCTGCGTCCCCAGGCTGAGCGTGCTCAGAGCCAGCTGGGCCCCTCTCAGCAAGGGTTTTGCTGGAAGTGGTGGATCGGGATATGGGAAGTTGCAAAAAGAAGGTAGAAGGAGCTGAGTTTTCAGGGAGCAGCAGGAGCAGTAAAGAGAAGTGGGAGGGATTGGTGGCACAAGGATGAGGGAGAGTGAGGGGGGTCAATCAAACTGATACCTCTGATCCACCCTAAATTTGCTTTAGAGAAGGAGAGGCAGAGAGAGAGGTGTTTCATGTTCTACCCTGCTCCTCACAGCTCCCGAGGCACCAGACCGCCCTACCATCTCCACAGCGTCGGAGACATCTGTCTATGTGACCTGGATCCCCCGTGGGAATGGAGGGTTCCCCATCCAATCTTTCCGAGTGGAGTACAAGAAACTGAAGAAGTTAGGAGACTGGGTGCTGGCCACCAGCGACATCCCCCCCTCTCGGCTCTCAGTGGAAATCACAGGCCTGGAGAAAGGTAGGAGATGTTCTCCTCCCCCCGTCTTTCTGGGGGACATGACAAATAGTCCTGCTTCTATATGGTGGTTTCCTTCTATTATGCCATGCTCAATGCTGTGGCGTTTGAGCATCTTCAGTAAGCTGGAGGAGGGTTGGTCTTCTCCCAGCTGTTTTACTGTGGCCTGTGGACCATCCAGACAGCCTTCTGGGGAGAAAAAGTGGCCTTGGTCTGGGACACAACTGAACTCAGGCCATTAGGTTCTTTAATGTCAAAGGCTGGGAGGCCCTTCTTTGCAACATCTCTGTGTGCCATCCAGTAGGGTGGGGTGTGGCTGAGCTGACAGAGAGAGAAAGACACACACACACACACACACAGAGCTTTCCTCTTTTAGGTGCCATGCTGGCTATTGGGCTTGCAGGAGGCACCAATTCTCTCTTAATGCCATTGTTTCCAACCCATTCCTTCCACCTAGGCACTTCCTATAAGTTCCGCGTCCGGGCGCTGAACATACTGGGGGAGAGTGACCCCAGCGCCGCGTCTAAGCCGTACGTTGTGTCGGGATACAGTAACCGAGTGTACGAGCGCCCCGTCGCCGGGCCTTACATCACCTTCACCGATGCCATCAATGAGACTACCATCATGCTGAAGTGGATGGTGAGGGAGGGAATCCGTGTCTGCAGGAGGGAGGGATGGGCACTGGTTGGGTGGCTTAGAAGATAACATCTCCGGTGGCTATCAGATCTCATCAGCTACAGCAGGCTAGGCTTCCTCAGTACTTGAGTGGGAAACTCCAATTATCTAGGAAGTCCTGCTGTCGATGCATTAGAGTACTCCCCTTCCTCGGTGTCAGTACTGGCTCAGTGACCCGTGTGGTGCTGGGGAATGTGCAGCTGGACATGCGGTCTTCCGGGGGACTGTGACCATTTTGCTCAACAAAGATTCACGAAAGGGGGGTTGGTAAGCTTGCTGCCGTAGCCTAATTCCTGTTTGATTAATTAGTGACTCCTTAAATTTATCTGCAGTTTCAATGGGATACAGTGTTCATCGTCACTTCCTGTGCTCATCTGTTGGGTGGTGTTGCTGGGTGCTGCTAAACAGCCTCTGCGCTCCTCCCCAGAGGTGGCTTCTTTTCAATTTTGGGTGGGATCCTTCAGGCTCACGGATGCTGTCGAAAGGGCCATTATTTATTAATCGATACACATGAATTAACACGGATCGAGGATGGCATCCTCCTTTCCTACCTGCACAGATCTAAGGGTTTCCACTAGCCCAGGGTGAGCCATAGAGTTGATTTACCCGCTTCCCAGCCCGCATCTTCTGGCCACAAATCCCCATGGGGGCTTCATGGCAGAGTTTCCACTGTTGGCTGCTTTTTCTTTAAACACAGAGATTGTATCTGAAGGGGGCTGAGGGAGGGCAAGGAAGGTGAGGACTCACCCGAAATATCTTGGGGGAAGCCCGAAGGAGCTGATGGCTAGTGGCTGTGCTGTCAGCCAGTGGGGTGAGGGAGAGAGGTCGGTCCATCTGTCTCTGTCTCCTGTATCTGGCATGTGACCACTGGATCGTTACACAATGCAGCTTGTACAGGACACCTGAGCCTTAGTAGTGTAAAAACAAAAGGTCATCAGATCTCATGCATGGCCAGGCGCATCACTGTGGGGACCGGGGGGGTGGGCCTGCTGTTCATGGCAAATCTGATGGCATCCCAGCTTTACCCAGGTCCCCACAGAAGGGCAGGAGGTTGGGATATGATAGTGAGCTCTCTTAGGTCCAAGGGAGAGGGGAACATCCCTGCGGCTCCTCCCTGGGGAGAGGCAGTTTGATCAGCATGGACACCTCTAAACGTTGCCTTCCCCCTCGTCTCTGCAGTACATCCCAGCCAGTAACAACAATACCCCCATCCATGGCTTTTACATCTACTACCGCCCCACCGACAGCGACAACGACAGCGACTACAAGAAGGACGTGGTGGAAGGTAAGAGGCGCAGTGCGACTGGCTCCAACTGCTGCGTGCTGGGTGGTTTCTCCATTGAGAATGTCTGTTGGCAAGAAGGAGCCGCTGTTGGGGGGCACCTGGCTATGGCGATGCCTAGGGGCCATATCTGCCCAGGCACAGCCCTGCTAAAGCTCTGTCCAACACGACAAGGCGAGGTGGCAATAGGAAGTGTGTCTCTGGGGCACCTGTTGCCTCGCTGGGGTGCAGAGACAGAATTAGTGAGTCCGCATTTGCCAGTGGCCTTTGGGCAAAGGCAGTGAGGCTTGGCCTGAGTGCCGGGGCAGGGAGCTAACGGAACCGTGTGTTGGTTCCCCCACCCCTCAGGGGACCGGTACTGGCACTCCATCAGCCACCTTCAGCCAGAGACCTCCTATGACATCAAGATGCAGTGCTTCAACGAGGGTGGTGAGAGCGAGTTCAGCAACGTGATGATCTGTGAAACCAAAGGTATCTGGCTCCTCTGGGTGCGTCGGCAACCGCCCCCTTTCTCCTTTCCCAACGCATGGGGGTGATTTGGGGCCTGGCCCAGCGGAGCTAACAGTCTGGATTAGAGATGAGGGAGGGGAGGAGGTGAGGAAGGGCAGGGTTTGCAGTGATGCCGTCGTGCTGGTATTAGGTCTGTGCACAGCTCAGTGGGTGCAGCCCCATTGGGCTGGGCACTGTACACACGTGTCGGGAAGAGACAATCCTCACCCCTGGTCTAGGTTAAAGGCGAGATATAAGAGGTGAATGAAACAAACAAGCAGGGTTGTAGGGGGTCTAGGAAGCGGTCAGGAGAATAACAGCACGGCTTCCAGTCAGAGCAAACTAGCTCACTCGGCGTGGGCCCTGTGGAGGATGCCTGCAGCTTTCAAGATTTTCACTGAGGGGAGAGTAGAGGCTCAAGAGAGCAGAGTAGCGAGAGGGGGCAGCATGCACAAGACCCTTTTGAGAAAGCTGATCAGTCAGAGAGCCAGGCTGGTGTCAGTGGTGGGGCTGGCACACGGTGAGAGGAAAGCCTGGCCAAACAGAGGAGTTGTGTCGGGTGTGCAATGTGAGGACAAGCGGGTTGCACCCGGGTGCATTGGAGAAGGCAAGGCCAATGGAGACAGTCCAAGAGGTGACTCTTGTGTGCCCTGTGTGAGGAGACAATTTAGTGGGCTCGTTTTGGAGGGGATGGGGAGGGGCAATGTGGGTGCCAGGGAGGAGGCTGCAGTGATGAAGCCAGGAGGTGATCAAGGCCTGGAAGAGATTTTGCTGTCAGGTTAGAGGAAAGGGGCTGACCTTTTGAATGGTTGGTGTGCACAAAATGGCCAGATTTGAACACAGCTTGGATGTGAGAGGGGAGGAGCCAACGATAACGCCCCAATTGTGGAACCGAGTGCAGGGAGGCTGGTGGTGGTGTGAGTGACACAGAACATGGGGAGTGGAGAGGGTTCAGGGGGAAAGTCCAGCTTAACTGTTGGCTATGTTAGCTTTGAGTTGTTGGTGAGACATCCAGGAGGAATTGTCAGAAGAGGCAGGATTGGCTGGAGGGAAGCAGCTCAGGAGTGGAAAGGTAGATATGTGACTCACCTGCACACTTAGCAGTTGAAGCCATGTAAGCGGATTATGTTGCTGAGGGAAAGGGTGTAGTGGGAGAAGAGAAGGAGACCAATGACCAAGCTCCGTGGGACCCTTCTGTAGAGCAGGAGAGTGATAATTATCTCTGCCTCCCTTAAAATTCCCTTGCAGCTCTTACTGGACACAGGAGTCCCCTTCGCTTCCTATCCTGAGCTGCTGGGTAGTGTTTTGGGGTGATAGGAAATGGCTGCCCTGTTCTAGCCCAGCGGCGGCTACATTTCCATGTAATATGATTATTATAACGATCAGCAAGGAAGGGCTCTACCCACTAAGCCACATGAACCTAGAGAGCGGTGGTTCTGTGAACTATATACAGTGTGCACAGCCCCCTTTTAGCTGCCTGTTGTCTTGAGTGACATGTCTGCTTCTAACTCCCTGTCTTCCTGTTGCAGCTCGGAAGTCTCTTGGGCTGCCTGGGCGCCTTCCGCCCTCAACGGTGCCTCCGCAGCAGCATCCACCACTCAGTGGTGGGCACGGCGGGCTGGGGACTGGTGCCATGGTGGCCCGCTCCAGTGATCTGCCCTACCTGATCGTAGGGGTAGTGCTGGGCTCTATCGTCCTCATCATTGTGGCCTTCATCCCCGTCTGTCTGTGGAGAGCCTGGTCCAAGCAGAGTAAGTGGCTTCGCTCTGAAGAGGAGGGAGGGTGCTTGTTAGGGGCTGGCGTCCCAGTTAGAATAGTTGGGTGGGAATATCCTGGCTATACTGGGGAGCAAAGTCCCAGTGAAAGCTTATGCAGACAAAGGCCCAAGCTTTCTCCCTTGTCCAGTTTATCAAGCCCATAAAGAGTCCTGAATTTTGGAAAGGAAGAAAGAAGGGACCTGTCTCCATCAGGCAGAGTCCCCCATCCAGTGGGGGGCGGTGGATCATTGTCCCGCCTGGCAGGTGTGTTAGCATGTGGTACAGCCCAGTGTACCCGCAGGATCCTTGCAAACAACCAGCGGTGTTTCGTCTTTTCTCTCAACTGCCTTCTTCTTCTCCCTCTTCAGAACAAACCATAGACCTGGGCTTCTCTGGAACGGGGCTGCTGGTGTCCTCCTGCCAGTACACCATGGTGCCCCTCCGAGGGGTCCCCACTCCTCGAGCCAATGGGCAGCCCTATGCCAACGGTGTGCACCTGAATGGCGGCTGCCCCTCAGGTGGGACAGGCTACCCGAGCACAAAGTCCCGAGACTACAGTCCGGATGAAGTTCACCAGGTACCTTCTCCCCCTGTGTTAACAACCAGCATGTTGGGGGCTGGATGAGGGGGGGATGTCAGTCAAGCCAGGTCTGACCCATTGGCTACTTGGGTTAGAACTCGCTCTGAGATTTTTGTTTCCAGTCACTCCCAATCCAGAGCTGGGATCAGGTGGAGGGAGCAGCTTGCCAGGCACAGTGCCCAGTTAAAGGAGGCAACATGGGCAGGTTGGGAAGGGAAGCCCAGTTCTAGTTAACTTTGGATGGAAACACTAGGCCCCTGTGCCGTGGATCCTGAGTCATGGGCAGAAGGGGTATAGGAAAGATCTTCATAGTTCCAGTGATTAGACAAAGTGGTCCCTTGAGAGGCCGGCTGGAGAAGCTAGCAAGAGGTCCTGACTTCCTATCAATAAGAGCCGGCCCAAACCTTGGCAGGGCATGCTGGGATTGTACAGAGGCTAAGACATAGGAGAACTCAGCCCACCAGTTCTCTTACAGAAATGTTGTTCTCATCTGACGGTTCCATGGCCAGTGTGAAATGAGTTTGTTGGTGCTCAGTCCAGTTCGCAGCAACAATTCTGCCCTCTCCCGTTGGGAGGCAGGTTCATCACTGGCTGCTTTTATTGCGCTGGTTCTGGAGTCCAGACAAGCCTCCACCTCTTAAATCTGGCTTGGATTCTTGCTCTTCTAAGATGCTCTTTTTCCTCTTTCTCCTTTCAACCACAGGGTGAGACCAACACCTTACTGCAGGGGAGGGTGCTGCAAAATGGGACTGTCCAAGAACACTATCCAACCTCCCGGTAAGCTCTGGGCCATGGGACTCTGATGAGGGTTATGCAGACAGGATACACAGGCATGGAATGTCTTAGCAATGGAAAAGAGCTAGTTAGGTCAAGTTCTCTGACATGCAGGATCGTTGCCACAGCCTATCTTCCAGGGATCTCTCCAGTCTAGTTTTAAAGTCCCCCCTTCTCCCCCAACCCTTCCCTTGGGAGACTAGTCCACACCCTAAAACATCTCACTGCCTAGGATTTTTTCCAGTCTAAATGTTTTCTCTCTCTGAACTCTATCTCATCCCTCCTAGAATGTCAGGGTGGAGTTGGCCGGGCCTCATTTTAGAGATGGCCAAGATCCATTTCTCCCCCTTTTTTATGTCCCGAATGGGGATGGAGACTCAAGACAGGTTAACAGGATTAATGCTCACATCCACCGTGTTGATGAAATCCCTCAAAAGATGCCTTCGGTCCAGTTCTAGGCTTGCTGTAGCAATGTGATTCACTGCTCAGATTTCAGATCATGGTTTCTATCATCCATGACGCTCTCTGTTCCTGCCATCTCCTCTCCACGCCCTTGTTGACCAAGCTGTGACCAAAACAGCTTTGAAGACTCCAGGTTTTACATTAAAGCTAGAGCTGGTTGGGAATGATTTTCTGCTGGAAAATTCTGTCTGTAAAAATCAAAAATTTCCCCTTGTTTCTGGAAAATTTTGATTTTGCATTAGAATTCTTTTTTGTCTCAATTTGTGATGAAATATTTTTCAAAAATTTGATTTTTTTTGTGGGAGGGAAATTGTTTTTCCATCCAGCTCTGATTAAATCCATCCTCCCACAAAGACACCCTGAAGTAGAAGGACAGACTGCACTTAACATATCTGAAACCAGGCATGGCGCCTGCCAGCCCTTGAGCTCACTGTTTTGTGTTGTGTCTTTAGCCAGATGTTGGTTTATCAGATAAGGGTGTGTATCTATGTCCAGTCTTCCTGATGTTCCATGGGCATCTCAATTCCCGCTCCCCAACACACACACACATTCTTCCCCCATTTGGGAGTACTCACTTTGTTATTGTATGAGACCGATATTGTATTTGAACACAGCCCCATGGAAGGTGATATCCAATACAGGTCCGTTGTCCACCCAAAGGGAATCCTCTTGTAGCTCCTTCAGTTGGCTGAATGCAACAATCACCATGTCCCTCTAGCAGACTTCTGGGAAGGAGTATTTAGAGATGACCCTTATCTGTCTTTCTATCAGGCTCTCTGATGCTAGACCAGAAGACAGTTCATTCCTCTATAGCCTTCCAGATGACTCCACCAACCAGCTGCTCCAGCCACATGATGACTGCTGTCATCTTCAAGAACAACTCATTGGCCTACATCACCCAGTGACAGGATGCAAGATGGGAGGCCCCAGCCTGGAAGCCCTGCGAGATCCCATGTTCCACAGAGGTCAGTGGACATGAGAGCTCAGTGCTTGCTGCTGTTATACTTGTTTAGGTTGATATTGAAAGGAAAATATCAGTCTGGGAAGACTTTTCCAAGGCTCTTGGAGGGCAGGGTTGAAGGCAAGCTGTCATTTTTAACATTCAGCACTGCTGTGCTAGAGCAGTATTTGAATATCACTAAGGGTATAAGAATGGCCATAGTGAGTCAGGCCAGTGGTTCATCTAGCCCAGTACCATGTCTTACGACAGTGGCCAATGCCAGGTGCTTCGGAGGGAATGAACAGAACAAGGCAATTATCGAATCATCCATCCTGTCATCCATTCCCAGGTTCTGGCAGCCAGAAGCTTTAGGGACACCCATTGATGGACATAACCTTCACAAACTTATCTAATTCTTTTTTTTACTCATTTATGGTTTTGGCCTTCTCAACATCCCCTGGCAACAAGTTCCACAGGTTGACTGTGCATTGTGTGAAGTAGTACCCCCTTTTGTTTGTTTTTTAACCTGATGCCTATTAATTTCATTGGGTGACCCAATTTTATGAGATCACTTTGTAACTCTTTGCAAGTCTACTTTGGACTGAACTATCTTGAATAATTTTGTATCATCTGCAAATTTTGCCACCTCACTGGTTATCCCTTTTTCCAGATAATTTATGAATATGTTGAACAGCACTAGTCCCAGTACAGATTCCTGAGAAGCATCACTATTTACTGCTCACCATTCTGAAAACTGACCATTTGTTCCTATCCTTTGTTTCCTATCTTTTAACCAGTTACTGGTCCATGAGAGGACCTTTCCTCTTATCCCATGACAACTTACTTTGCTTAAAAGCCTTTGGTGAGGGACCTTGTCAAAGGCTTTCTGAAAATCTAAGTACACTGTAACAACTGGATCACCCTCATCCACGTTTGTCGACCCTCTCAGAGAATTCTAGTAGATTGGTGAGACAAATTGGTGAGCTGTCTTGACTCTTTCCCCAACAAATCATGTTCATCTATGTGTCTGGTAACTCTGTTCTTTACTATAGTTTCAACCAATTTGCCTAGTACTGAAGTTAGGATTACTGGCCTGTAATTTCCAGGATCACACAGCAACATGAGAGGGCCAGATCAGTAGGTAGAGTCCACAAAACTGGCCCAGCATATTGGAGGATGGGGCATTTATTTGGTGGAAGAGGGGTTCCTAGCACACGCTGATTCTCATTGCCCTGAGACCTTACACCCAGGGAACTAACTAGTCTGCACGATGGCAGGTACCTAACTTGGCTGGAGATGTACCTGAGACATGTACTCAGCCGCTGCAGTACCTTAACCCTTCCAGTGCTTGCACTTTCCAGTCAAACAAGTGCATGGGAAGACACACTTAAGTTCACAGTTCATGAAAGGTTAGAGTGATCCATTCTGCAGAGGCCTGATCCACCAAAACAATTCTTCCTGGTGGGGAAAACAGGTCAATCAGCGTCACATACCCTAGGACACTGTTACTTTGGTACCTGCTGCCATGTCTTTGTAGGACACAGCTACCCGCATAGCAGCTGTGTTGAGAACCAAGCACCACATCACTTTCTCTTTGCCAACAGGATCCATTGTTAGAAGGTGGTCTGGAGGTAGCAGTTCTACCTGGCACATTCATGCACTGGTCACAGCTTTGTTTTCTTTGGTTATAATTGGATCTTGCTCCCCTTCCTTCTCAGGTACCCCTTGCTGCCTTGGTCTGGTGCCAGTCGAAGAAGTAGAGAGGCTAGATTGCTGCCAGCTCAGAGGAGAACGGTGTCCCCGGAACCCAGCCATCACCTGTTTGGGGCAGGACCCAACGAGGCATCTGAGCAGCAGCCCTCCACGGCACATGCCCTTTGAGACTCCTCCTCCTACCAGTTAGGGACAAGGCTGCCTTTGCAAAAGACTATTATTCTAGAGAGAGAGAGAGCGAGAGACTGGGTATTTATTTTTGTATAACATCCCTATTTATATATTTATGCACTTGTAAATAGATGTACATGTGCTTTTTATAATGCTATTGAGACAGAGGGGAGCCTGTGCAAGGTGACAGGAGGAGACAAGAAACTGGGGCATCTGCCAGCTATGGCATCAGGCTGTTTATCAGAACACAGCCCGGGAACGACAGCCTTCTGCTCGGCACAAGCACAAGAGCCATCGTAGCACATTGGGCCAAGCACAGCTGCGAAGAGGAGACTGGTCTGAGGTATTTGTTTGCAGCAGGGACTACGTGAAAGATGAGTGTGTGGAAAGGAGGGTCCCTTTTCCTCTCTCAGCTGGAAGGGATCTCCTGGCGACATGCCCCTCAGCATGGAATGAAATCATGTACAATACATATTGGCATTAACAACCCTTCACATACACGCCGTCTGTAGTAGACAAGACAAACCCCTGCTTGAACAGCTAAAATAAAAGCTTTTGTCTTCTCTATGGTCTGCTGTTTGCTGAATTCTCCTATGCTGAGCCCAGTCTCCTTCCCTGGCAGAAGCAGGGGTGGGGGGATGTTTTCCATGAGTTACTGCTTTACACAGGGCCGCCAGCTGGTTCCTCTAACTCCAGGAGTCAATAGACGAGGTGAAGCCCAGTCTGGCTCCAGGTGAAGTCCAGACAGAGTGGTCATTGGGGGGAACAAGGTCGGACCTTTGAACTAACTGGAGAGGAGGAGTTCTAGCTCCATCTTTATGAACAGAGCTGCACAGAAAAAATGTCTCTTTTGTGCAGACTCTCCTGATTTTCTTTTTCATTTTCCTTATTCCAGAAGCCTTTAGCATCTGTGTTTGTAGGTAAAGGTGCCCCTTTGAATGGTAGCTGAGGGTGCATATAGGCCACAAGTAGACAGTACAAGAAACACTAGCTGTATTGTGATGGGTGCAACTGCATTGCATCTGCCCAGTGGGGATCTCTGCTGTTCTTCATTTCCGCTCGCTAGCTCCAACTGCTTTACGTTATTTAGAACTGAATCTTCCCTGGACGAGGAAGCTTCCCACGCTCTGTTCTGTCCTGCTCTTGCTTTGCTTCCCCTCCAATCTGAGAGTGGTTCACACATTTTATCCTGGTTCAATTTACACAAAACAACTCACAAAGAACAACCTGAAAAGCGGCAGAGAGCCAGGAGGGTTGGTTGGTTTAGTTTAGTTGGTTCAGAAAGATCTCTGGACCATTAATGTCTAGGACACCTGCCTTAGAATGAAATCTCACCACTTGATGACTGAGGCAGTGAGACAGCAGCAGTGCTGTAGACCACAGCTGGGGAACCACCAGATTCCAGGAGAAGGGAAAGGAAGAAGAAAACACGAAAACAATGAAATATCCAGCCTAATTCAAGTTGGACCAAGTCCATAGTTACCCCAATGTCAAACCAGTGTAAGAACAGACTCCGGCCCACTGCTGCTACAAACACACCAGGTGTACTTTTCCCTAACACTGACTTCAGTACCCTAATTCATTGCAGTGTCTTATTTCTACTGAGCTGAGGCAAGCAGCAAAGGCTGTGGTTTAGTCATGGCCTTCCCTTCTTTAGGCAAAGTTTAACCCTTCAGACCCTGAAGAAGTTCATCCACAGCGTACAGCATACTTGTCTTGGGCTCCTCCAAACAACTTGTTCCTCCCGCTCATGCCCCCTTTCAAAATGCGTCCTCACCCTTTCCGCCCCCCAGTGGACTGGGCAGAGAGCATCTGTGGTATTGGGCTAGCCTGTTCTTCAGCAGACAGCTGGTGGAACATGCTTCTCTCAGAATACGTGCCCAAGTGATACAGCTGAGGCGTGCAATTTCCAGTGGGTAGATCTCACATCAAAAATTACTCCCTCTTGAACAAGGGCTAAGAGCACATCCAGCACTCGTCCAATGCAAATCACTGTAGCACATCACTAACAGTGTTCTGTGATGGTCTCTAGAGCACTACCTAGCCAAGGGGCTCTCAAACTGGGGTCAGGACCCCTCAGGGGGTCACGAGGTTATTACATAGGGGGTTGCGAGCTGTCAATCTCCACCCCAAGCCCTGCTTTGCCTCCAGCATTTATAATTGTGTAAAATATATAAAAAAGTGTTTTTAATTTATGGGGGGGGGGGGTCGGACTCAGAGGCTTGCTATGTGAAAGGGGTCACCAGTACAAAAGTTTGAGAACCACTGACCTAGCCTCGTTTATTTCTAGCCAAGACTATGATAAAGGTTTAAAACGAGATGAGTGAATGTGCGTTGGGACTCCACTTTTATCCCTCTTTCTTACCCTCTCTTTTTCCTTTATTACCTATATGTACTACTAGTTAAAATTTGCACCCAACCACGAGTGTTCTGACTGCCCAAGATCACCAGCCTCCAGTGCATTCTTAATGTATTTCTTTGCAGATTTATGAGTGTTACCCTTTGTAATTAGTCCTAGCTGTCAGAGCACACACTATCAAAACAAAACTTTAAGGAAATCATTTTACCCTTGCTTTGCAAGCCATGATACTAATATAGGATCCTCTACCACCGTAGGGCATAACAAGATCAAATGGCTGACAGCTGAAGTCAGGAGAATTCTCCATCACTTTAACTCTAGATTGGATGGCTTTCTAAATGCTATGTGTCAGTTCAACCACAAGTGCTTGAGTCTGATGCAAGGATCAGCGGGTGACATTTTATGGCCTGTGTTATTGTTACTGTTAGTCTGACCTCCTGCATTTCAAAAACCACCTTAGTGACTTACTTAAGCACTTAGACACCTAAGTCACTTTTGAACATTTTACCCTAATCATAATGATCCCTTTTGGCCTTAAAAAATCAAAGTGTATACTAACCTCAAAACACTCCAACCTGCTTACAAACTTCTATTATCTACGGTATGATGCCAGCTTCAAAACTGACTTTACATATTTAAAATCCATGCAATCCCTTCCCATTCTTTTCTTTATGCATATTATCCTGTAAGGGTGTGTTGGGTAATTCTTAACTGTATTAATTAGCCATGACACTCAGCAGAAGAAGATACAAAATGGATCATGTTTCAAGAGGCACTGAAGGGAAAATCTACCCTGCTGGCTGGAAGACAAGGGAGTGAATAGGTGACATTCACAGATACTGGGCTTTGGACTAGTGCACAGCTCATTTGCCCCAGACAAGTGTATCCCAAGGCAGGTCTGACTGCCATGAAGAATAGCTTGTAAAAGCTATGGGAACACAGGATGAGCCCTTATTGCAGGAGTGCAGACTTTGCTTAAAGGTTCCATAAAAACTGCATCTAAGTGGCAGTAAACCAAGCCATTTGCTGCAGCTCACCCCAATGCAGCCTGTGAACCCAGATTCCAGCCTGCAAAGCTCTAGCTGGCTCTGAATGGAAGTTCAAAAGGGAGCATTGCAGACTGGGATCTGTAGTGTTTACAGCCCCTCTGTATTAAAGATGCCCTATGGATGACTGGCAATATGAAACTCCAGGGGGAGATTGCAAACGGGATAAAACCTTTGGCCCAAACTTTGACACCCTGTGTGTTATTGGAACCGGTGCTGGTTGCAGACAGGGCCTCTCACAGACATATGCCCATCACTGGGGAAATGTCTAATGAATGAGGCTAGTGACAGAGAGAACTTTAGTTTAGTATCTTGGTATCGGGTGGAGGCTGAGGTGGTGGGAAGATGCGCCCATCTTTTCTGCTTAAGAGAGTGATTTCCTCCTTGAGTACTTCTGCCTCCTGGGCCTGGAGTTGGACCAGTGTAATCAGCCTCTCTCTCTCCTGGATCTCAGCTTTCCGGGGGCCTTGGAATTCTGCTCCCTGTAGGAAGAAGGAAACAGCTCTCTTTAAGCACCAGGGAAGGCATGGCTTCACTTCAACTGAGCCTTCCCCTCACCAACCCAGGCACAGGACAAGTTTACACCTTCTTCATTCACATCTGACGCCCACTCGGTAAGTGATAGTTAATTCATAGACTCATAGACTCATAGGTCAGAAGGGACCAATCTGATCATCTAGTCTGACCTCCTGCACAAGGCAGGCCACAGAACCCCACCCATCCAATTTTATACAACCCCTATCCCAGGACCGAGTTTTTGAAATCCTCAAAAATGGTTTGAAGACCTCAAGCTGCAGAGACACCACCAGCAAGCGACCCGTGCCCCACGCTGCAGGGGAAGGCGAAAAACCTCCAGGGCACCTGCCAATCCGCCCTGGAGGAAAATTCCTTCCCGACCCCAAATATGGCGATCAGCTAAACCCTGAGCATGTGGGCAAGAGTCACCAGCCAGCACCCAAGAAGGAGTTCTCCGCAGCAACTCAGTACCCATCGCATGCAACATCTCCCCGCAGACCATTGAGCAGACCTGTCTGGTGGTAATTCAAGATCAATTGCCCAAATTAACGATCCTATCATAACATCCCCTCCATATACTTATCAAGCTTTGTCTTAAAGCCAGGAAAGTCTTTTGCCCCTACTACTTCCCTCGGAAGGCTATTCCAGAACTTCACTCCCCTAATGGTCAGAAACCTTCGTCTAATTTCAAGCCTAAACTTCCTAATATCCAGTTTATACCCATTCGTCCTCGTGGTTACATTAGTACTAAACTTAAATAATTCCTCTCCCTCCCTAACGTTAACCCCCTTGATATATTTATATAGGGCGAGCATATCCCCCCTCAGCCTTCTTTTGGCCAGGCTAAACAAGCCAAGCTCTTTGAGTCTCCTTTCATAAGGCAGTTTTTCCATTCCTCGGATCATCCTCGTAGCCCGTCTCTGAACCTGTTCCAGTTTGAATTCATCCTTCTTGAACATGGGACACCAGAACTGCACACAGTATTCCAGATGGGGTCTCACCAACGCCGTATACAACGGTACTAACACCTCCTTATCCTTGCAGGAAATACCCCGCCTGATGCATCCCAAAATCGCATTTGCTTTTTTAACAGCCGTATCACATTGGCGACTCATAGTCATCCTGCTATCAACCAGTACCCCAAGGTCCTTCTCTTCCTCCGTCGCTTCCAACTGATGCGCCCCCAACGTATATCCAAAATTCTTATTATTAGTTCCTAAATGCATGACCTTGCACTTTTCACTATTGTATTTCATCCTATTTCTATTACTCCAGTTTACGAGGTGGTTCAGATCTTCTTGAATAGCATCCCTGTCCTTCTCCGTGTTAGCAATACCCCCCAGCTTCGTGTCATCCGCGAACTTTATTAGCACATTCCCGCTCTTTGTGCCAAGGTCAGTAATAAAAAGGTTAAATAAGATCGGTCCCAAAACCGATCCTTGAGGGACTCCACTGGTGACCTCCTTCCAGTCCGACAGTTCACCTTTCAATACGACCCTCTGGAGTCTCCCCTTTAACCAGTTCCTTATCCACCTTACAACTTTCATATTCACTCCCAGCTTTTCCAATTTAACTAACAGCTCCCCGTGCGGAACCGTGTCGAACGCCTTACTGAAATCTAGGTAAATTATATCTACCGCATTTCCTTTATCTAAGTAATCCGTCACCTTCTCAAAGAAGGAGATCAGATTGGTTTGGCACGATCTACCTTTAGTAAATCCGTGTTGCAATTCGTCACAATTACCATTGACCTCTATGTCCTTAACTACTTTCTCTCTTAAAATTTTTTCCAAGACCTTACATACTACAGACGTCAAGCTAACAGGCCTATAATTACCCGGATCACTCTTTTTCCCTTTCTTAAAAATAGGAACTACATTAGCAATCCTCCAGTCATACGGCACAACACCCGAGATTATCGATCGCTTAAAAATTCTCGCTAACGGGCTCGCAATTTCACGCGCCAGTTCCTTTAATATCCTCGGGTGGAGATTGTCCGGGCCCTCCGACTTCGACCCATCGAGCTGTTCAAGTACGGCCTCTACCTCAGTTGCAGTAATATCCACTTCCATATCCACATTCCCGTTTATCATCCCTCCATCATCGCAAGGTTCCTCACTAGTCTTATTAAAAACCGAGGCAAAGTACTTGTTTAGATGTTGGGCCATGCCTAGGTTATCCTTAACCTCCATTCCATCCTCAGTGTATAGCGGCCCCACTTCTTCTTTCTTTGTTTTCTTCTTATTTATGTGGCTGTAGAACCTTTTACTATTGGTTTTGATTCCCTTTGCAAGTTCCAGTTCAATGCGGCTTTTAGCCTTCCTCACCTTATCCCTACATGTTCTGACCTCAGCAAGGTAGCTTTCTTTACTGATCCTGCCTTCCTTCCACTCCCTGTAAGCTTTCCGCTTTTGTCTAATCCCCTCTCTGAGTTGCTTGCTCATCCAGTTTGGCCTGCAACTCCTGCCCATGGTTCTTTTCCCCTTTCTCGGGATGCAGGCTTCCGACAGTCTCCGCAGCTGCGACTTAAAGTATTTCCAGGCCTCCTCCACATTTAAATCCACTAATTCCTCCGTCCAATCCACTTCCCTAACTAATTTCCTTAACTCTTTAAAATTAGCCCTCGAGAAGTCAAAAACCCTAATCCCAGATCTACATTTGTTTATCCTTCCATCTAGTTTGAACTGAATCAGCTCATGATCACTCGAACCAAGGTTGTCCCCTACCACCATTTCTTCTACAAGGTCCTCACTGCTCACCAACACCAAGTCTAAAATGGCATCCCCTCTCGTAGGTGCTTCAACTACTTGATGAAGAAATCCATCCGCAATCACATCCAGAAAAATCTGACCCCTATTATTCGTGCAAGTACTCGTCCTCCAGTCTATATCCGGGAAGTTGAAGTCCCCCATAATCACACATTTCCCCTTTGTGTTTACTTCATTAAAGACATTAAAGAGGTCTCTATCCATATCCCAATCCGATCCCGGCGGTCTGTAGCACACCCCAAGCACTATCTCAGGGGAAGCTCTAGTTGCTTTTTTACCCAGCGTGATTTTTGCCCAGACGGACTCTGTCTTATCCATTCCATCGCATCTTATTTCGCTACATTTAATTTCATCATTGATGTACAAGGCTACTCCCCCACCTTTGCCTTTCTTCCTGTCTTTTCTGAACAGCACATAGCCTTCAATACCCGTGCTCCAGTCATGAGTACTATTCCACCAGGTTTCGGTAATCCCTATAATATCCGGCTTCACTTCCTGCACGAGTAACTCCAGTTCCTCCATCTTGTTACCTAGGCTCCTCGCGTTAGTGTACAAACCTTTTAATTTTCGGCGTTTGGCGTCAGTGACATTCTTTCCCCCGTCGTGCACAAACTGTCTGCCACCAGCATCACCCGTTACTCTGGTTTCTACTCCACTATTCCTCCTTGGATCAAATCTTGGGGCCGCAAGGGTATCCCCGCTCATTCAATGCTGGGCCTCAGAGCAGGCACCACGGATAGCACGGGGGAAAGAACCCACACGTCATTTCACTCAGATCACTCTGGACAGTGGAGTGGCATGGACTTGCTGCAAGGGAAGTCCCATCCAGTCTCCTTCGGTCAGAAATATGTAGGTTGCATTGCAGTGGTAAAAGGAAGGCAAGGCCTTAACAAAGGGAAATCTGGGCATTGCCTGTTTCAATTTCAGGAGTTGCTGCTCAACTTTTACCATGAGCATCATTAACTCAGATCACTAAATGCTGATGGCAGTATAAGGAATTATAAAGGCGTCTTAGTGGGAACAGACTAAACTGTCACAATAAAGTGTTAGGCAGGGCAGCAGGAAAGTTTACCAGGTTATTCTGCAGTGCGTCCAGCTTCATTTCGAGTCCCTGCTTTTCAATACAGAAGCTGTTCAGCTGCTGCAACTTACTAGTGTTTTCTTTCATCAGCATCATCAGCCGTTGCCGCAGCTCAAAAATCTTCTCCTAGGATGGAGGAAAGTTGAAGGAAACTTTCTTTTCTTTAAGTGGCAAATACCATAATATTGCAGGGAATAGATGTTTCATAATGAACCTGCTCCTGCTCCCACTGAAATCAATGGCAAAACTCTGTAGGCCAGATTCCGATCTGAGTTACACCAATGTAAACTCAGAGAAACTCTATTGAAGTGTAGTGAATTACCCCCAGCAGATCTGGGCCCAAAATCTTGCCCAAAGACAGTTTTGCAATTGATTTCTTGAGAAGGAAGTGAAAAGAAGGTACAATGTATCAAAAATATCTATGTAGGCTTGGATGTTTTATTGTGCACTTCTGGGAGAAACAACATTTTGGTCAAATGCCTTAAAATTAAAAGCAGGCAAGAGTGTATGTTTATATGGGAGGTTTTCCATGTCTCCTGACTGTTGCAATCACTCTTAAATTCATTGCACATGTTCCCTATGGTTTTCATATTTTCAAAATGACATAAATAACGCCTGGGTATTCTAACAATAACTGGAAGGCGGTTCCAGTTTACAAAGTACTAGCTAGGTCTCGGGCTGAATAAGTACTTAGGTCTAGAGGACAAGCTCTTAGTACTAAGTAGGCTGAGGAGTTTATTAGCCTAGGAGATGGTTGTGGAGTTATCAGGAAGTATTTGTTTAATTATTTGTATTCCTGTGGCACTCAGGAACCCCAGACGTACAACAGAACACAAAGACTGTACCTACCCTAAAGCACTTACGAGCTAAATTCAATATTACAGCTGAGATTTTAGAAAGGAAATTTAGGGTGTTGGATGCTGAACATCTATTGAAAGCAATGGAAAGTGATACAGTGAAACAGCTGCAAATTACAAGGAAATTGTAGAAATACCTTAGGATGACAGGAACTGAACTCAGGAAAATAGTGACTGTATGTCCTGATTCTCCAGTACAAAACTGCAAGTGTAACAGCAGTTTGGGGCTGAAGCAGAAAGAATTTGGGGATACGGGAGGAAAAAGAGTGTGGTTCAAGAATGATGGGTGAAAAGAAGTTGAGAACTCCTACTGAAGAGATTTTTATGCAGCTATTCGGTTTCTAGGCAAGTGAATTCCTTGTAATTGCAGCTGTATCACTGGCCTGGGGGCCTCTGTCCCTGCTCCTTACCTCCCACTTTTTGAGTTCCTGGGCTTGTATGTGCTCTTTCTCCATCATTTTCAGCTTTAGCTCTTCCAGGTTTGTGTTAACAGAGAGTGTCTGCAGGGCTTCCAAGTCCACCACCCGGCCAAACTTCATCAGCATCAGCTGATTACAGTTCTCTTCCAGTCCTAGCAGAACAGTCATCACATTTAAAATGTGTATTTGGAAACATTTTTCATAGGTGAATAATGGCGACCATAGCTATGGGGATACAGTTGCCTAGTGGCTAGAGCCAGAGTGGACTGGAACACAGCAGACCTAGGTTCAGTTCCCAGCTTTGCTAGTAGATGATCTTGAGCAAGTCAGATCAATGATACAGAGAGAGATTCTTTTCCTTTGTAAAGCGCTTTGAGATCTACTGATGAACAGTGCTATATAAGAGTTAGATATTATTAGCATGGTGCTTTTCATCTGAGGACCTCAAAGCATTTTAAATACATTAATTCATGTAAAGCCTCAAAAAAACAACCCTAAATGATGATATGTATTTTTTTTTAAACAGAGGAGGAAACTGGCATACAGAGGTTAAAGTGCTTTCCTGAGGGCCCCAGGATTCAGTGTGAGAGGCTGGAATAGTAGCCAGGAGTCCTGATGCTCTAACCAGCACTTCTTTGTATCATTCATTATCAATATACATCACTGAAAAGCCACTGATGCCGATGAGAAACAGTTCTACTGCTGTGCTCCTGCTTATTTCTCCTGTGTGGTCATTATGACATCAGCACCATCTCCACAGTAGCCCACTGGGATATCTGTGTCAGTGCAGGGTGCAGAGGTGATAGATGCAGCAGGTGACAGGGCGGCCTAGAGGATTCAGGGGGCCTGGGGTCTTTGGCGGAGGGGGGCCCACGCCACCGAATTGCCGTCAAAGACCCAGCACTTCAGTGGTGGCTCCTGGGGCGGAAGAACTCTCCGCTGCGGGGCTTCGGGGCATTTCGGCGGTAGGCCCCGGAGTGGAAGGACCCCCCACCGCCAAATTGCCGCTGAAGACCCGGAGTGGAAGAAGCTCCAGGGGCCCGGGCCCCGCAAGAGTTTTCCGGGGCCCCCAGAGCGAGTGAAGGACCCAGCTTCAGGGGCCCCGAAAAACTCCTGTGGGGGCCCCTGCGGGGCCCAGGGCTTGGGGCAAACTGCCCCACTTGCCTCCCTCACCCCCGGGCCGCCCTGGCTAATGAATTAATTCACACCCAGCAATGCATATACATTAAGCACAGATGCACGCAAGAAGAGATGCCCACCCCTATAATGTGGAAAGAGACCTAGAATGCCATATACACAACAGAGAAAACCAAACTGTGCTTAGGAACTCACGCTCGATCCTTATCTCTATCTCCCTCCTGTCCCGGATGAGCTGCTTATGCTGCTGCTGGGCCTGCTTGTAGAGCTCCCTCTGATCCAACTTCTCATGCTGCAGGACCATGATCCTTTGCTGCAGATACTCCAAGGACTGGTTGGTAAATACCAATGTTTGGGATAGGTCGGCAGGTAACTCCCCATTTACCACGTACTCCACCTGCCAGAAATAGTCACAGACAAGGCTGATGACTGCATGTTACTGGTGTTGGAAACTCAAGTCAGTGGTCTGGTTGGTGGACAAGTGATTATGGCCCAGCCATTGTGTGAGGACAGCATGCTGTTTTAAACACAACTGGCAGAGTACAGCCTAGGGAAAGCCCATTCCCAACAAAGCAGACCCCAGCATGATCAGAGCCTGCTTATAGCCCTGCATGGACTTCAACGCAGATGCTGGCTCAGGCTTCCACCTTTGGCAATTCGAATAGAGCAGGGAGGCAATTCTTTACCCAACTGCCTGCGCACTCCAGCAGCCTGGGGTGTGCAGAGCTGTAAGGCCAGTTTTGACACATTTCTGTCCTTAATTTCTGACCAAAGATCTATTTCAATGAAGGAAGAGAAAGCAGGCAGGGGGAGCAGGGCCTGCCCCAGAGGCAGCTGAGCCAGAGTGGTCCTATTTTTTCAGTGGCCTCTGCATAAACCTCCAAGCATGACACAAAATAAAGTAACAGCAAAAAAGCACTGAACTCAGAGGAAAAATATTCCAAGTCAGTCCAGGGTCTCATAACACGGAGAAGAAAAACTGCAAGCAATGAACTGTGGGCCCATGAGAACACTACTGCTACTGTCACAACCTGGCCTATTTTCCATCTGCTTGGCATCGTCTTGCTGCTGCTAAACCAGAGGCAGCGCGCACACACTCTCACGTCACCTGATGTAGCTTCAGAGGTACTACTACATGGAGCTCATTCAGTCTTTGCTGCTTCTCCCGTTGAAAGGCCTCCAGCTCCCCTTCAGCTGTGTCCAAGCTGGCTTCCACCACTTTCACCTGCAGAGATGCAAGCCACATACTGACTGAGGGCTGCTCTGGGACTGGCTTAGAAGTAGGCACCCCATCCATCAGATTTGTACTGTTGGGTTCTATGTTAAAGTTAAGGCAACTCTTGTCTAGTTTAAAGGGAACCTGGTATGGAAGGGCCACACTATTTTCTTCTGTCTTGTTATCTGTAGTGACCAAGGGCAGCTCTATGTATTTTGCCACCCCAAGCATGGCAGTCATGTGGGTTTCGAATTGCCGCAGAAACCGTGGGACCGGCAGACCTCCCGCAGGCATGCTGCCTAAGGCAGCCTGACTGATGCCCTCACGGCAACCAGCAGGCCCGCCCCAGGCACACGCTTGGTGCACTGGTGCCTGGAGCCACCCCTGGTAGTGACCTTCCCTGCCCAATAACGGGACCATCTCCTTTCTAAACTGAGGTTCTATGCTGACTGTACTGGTGCAAAAGTGTCCTTCTTACTCAGTAACCCCCCCCCCCACTGTGCATATCAGAATGACATAAGAACGGCCATACTGGGTCAGAACAAAAGTCCATCTAGCCCAGTATCCTGTCTTCCAATAGTGGCCAGTGCCAGGTGCCCCAGAGGGAATGAACAGAACAAGTAATCCTCAAGTGATCGATTCCTTGTCGCTCATTCCCAGCCTTTGGCAAACAGAGTCTAGGGACACCATGCCTGCCCAGCCTGGCTAATAGCCATTGATAGACCTATCCTCCATGAATTTATCTAGTTCTTTTTTGAACCCTGTTATAGTCTTGGCCGTCACAACATCCTCTGGCAAGGAGTTCTTCAGGATGACTGTGTGTTGTGTGAAGAAATACTTCCTTTTTTTGTTTTGAACATGCTGCCTATTAATTTCATTTGGTGACCCCTAGTTCTTGTGTTATTTTATAGACCTCAATCATATCCCCCCTTAGTCGTCTCTTTTCCAAGCTGAAAAGTCCCAGTTTTATTATTCTCTCCTCATATGGCAGCCGTTCCATACTCCTAATCATTTTTGTTGCCCTTTTTTGAACCTTTTTCAATTCCAATACATCTTTTTTGAGATGGGGCGACCAAATCTGCATGTATTATTCAAGATGTGGGTGTACCAGGGAGTTATACAGAGACAATATGATATTTTCTGTCATATTATCTATCCCTTTCTTAATGATTCCCAACATTCTGTTCATTTTTTTGACTGCCACTGCACACTGAGTGGATGTTTTTATGGAGCTATCCACGACGACTCCAAGATCTATTTCTTGAATGGTAACAGCTAATTTAGACCCCATCATTTTATATGTAGAGTTGGAATTATATTTTCCAATGTGCATTACTTTGCACTTATCAACACTGAATTTCATCTGCCATTTTGTTGCCCAGTCACCAAGTTTTGAGAGATCCTTTTGTAGCTCTTTGCAGTCTGCCTGAGACTTAACTATCTTGAGTAGTTTTGCATCATCTGCAAATTTTGCCACCTCACTGGTTACCCCTTTTTCCAGATCATTTATGAATATGTTGAATAGGACTGGGCCCAGTAGAGACCCTTGGGGGACACTACTAGTTACCTCTCTCTATTCAGAAAACTGACCATTTATTCCTACTCTTTTTCTCCTATCTTTTAACCAGTTACCAATCCATGAGAGGACCTTCCCTCCTATCCCATGACTGCTTACTTTGCTTAAGAGTCTTTGGTGAAAGAGCTTGTCAAAGGCTTTCTGAAAATCTAAATACACTATATCCACTGGATCCCCCTGGTCCACATGCTTGTGGAGCCCCTCAAAAGAATTCTAGCAGATTGGTGAGGCGTGATTTCCCTTTACAAAAACCATATTGACTCTTCCCCAACAAATTATGTTCAACTATGTGTCTGACAATTTTGTTGTTTAGTATAGTTTCAACCAGTTTGCCCAGTATTGAAGTCAGGCTTACTTGCCTGTAATTGCCAGGATTGCCTCTAGAGCCCTTTTTAAAAATTGGCATCCCATTAGCTATCCTCCAGTCATTTCGTACAGAAACTGATTTAAATGACAGGTTACAGACCTACAGTTAGTAGTTCTGTAATTTCACATTTGAGTTCCTTAGAACTCTTGGGTGAATACCATCTACCCACTTTAGTGACTAAAATAATAAGCTTTTACTTCAATTAGCCCTGCAGAGTCCACAAGCTATGGAAAGGGGGGCTGGATTCTATTCTGGGTCATGCACCATCAACAGCATTGTTTTAGTAAATTCTGCTTGGAGAATGTTGCTGCAGTGTGAGAAGAAAAGAACCCAGCTTGACTCTCAGATCCCAGGGTGAATGTGTGGTATTGAGATTAGAAAAATATTTATCAAACAAATATACAAACTTGTAAACTGAGCCTATTGGATTGGGTATCCTTGAAAGACAGTAAAAATGGACCCTTACACAATGCTGGTTTTTTTTTTTTTTTTTTGCAGAGTAGTTTTTCAAAACAGAATCTCACTTTAAATAAAAAGCATGGTCTTGAGTTAGTCAAAAATTAAACTTCCAGATGAAAAAAAAAAGAGCCCCAAAGCTCAATAACTTAATGTTAAAAGATTAACCAAAAAGATTGCAAATTACACTTAAATAAATTTAAGGGTGTGGGTTTTTTAAAATAATATTTCAACAAAGCTGAGGTTTATTTGTTAATTACTATTGTGATGGGTGCTCTAGAAATACCTAAGATAGGAAAAAAAAATTTTTAACTTTATTTGCTATTATTTCAGACATTTGTGTTAAGACAAGGCTTTCTCTCTCTCTCTCACACACACACACTCTCTCATTCCAGCAAAATCCTGTTTGTGACATGGCTATAACATGATGTGGATGATGCAGCAAAATGATTCAGATCCTCAGCTGCTATAAATCAGTGTAGCTCTACTGACTTCAATGGAGCTATGCTGATTTTCACACTCTGAGAATCTGGCCTGGTATCTTTACACTGGGACCAAACACTAAGGGAAGATACATAAAATTATATAGTTTCAGATGTATCATGCAGTCAAGCTATAAAATAGACACAGCAAATAACTGCTGCAAGAACTTTCATTTCTCTACAGTGATGCTTTGCAGCCTCAAGTGTATTACATATCGCTTCACTCACCACTAAAGCAGTGGAATACCACAGCTGTGTAGCACAGCAACACTGCATACCACTTTAGGACAAGATGTGAAGATCAGTGTATCAAATTGCTATTAAAAGGGGAATTTATGTGGGCAGAATGTAATCACCCTCACTGCAATTTTGCCAGGTCTTTGCCCACAAATCCTGCCAAAATTGCAAATGGATCCTCGATGATTTTGACAGGTTAGGCCCTTGGTTTTAAATCTCAGTGAAAAGATGACAACTCGAGTACCACGCCATTCCCATCCACACAGAGCAAATGAGGCTTGCTGGGAAGTTGACAGCCTATTGTACCTTTTTAGCCAAGGCATCATATTCCTTTTTGAGATTATCAATAACTTTCTTCTCCTCCACTAAGGCTTCCTCAATATCTAGCCGCTTCTCCCGGAGCTGAAGAGCGTTTTCGAAGAGTGCCTCAT
This sequence comes from Gopherus flavomarginatus, assembly GCF_025201925.1. Lineage (NCBI taxonomy): Eukaryota > Metazoa > Chordata > Testudines > Testudinidae > Gopherus > Gopherus flavomarginatus. The sequence goes on along the minus strand of NC_066617.1, from coordinate 164,191,425 downwards.
CACAGTCTGAGAAGGAAGTAGGTTGGAATTAAACTAGATGGGTGGCAGCTTTGGTTTAGTTTTGACTTTACTATATTTATAGATGGGACCGGTAGCTCCACCTAAAATTGCCTGACATTTCCCATTATAAGACCCTGTTTTCAGTTGCTTATAACATTGCCAAACTTTAACTCTCTTGGGCTGAAATTTTCCAGCCCAGGCGCCTGTCTCAGGCTGACTCATCTTGGAAAATTTTAGATGCAATGTTTCAGTCGTTTCCATGAACAAGACTAGGGAAAAAACCTTGTTTTGCCATGTTACATTCTGGAAGTCTTTTTTTGAGATTATCTAGCACCCCCTTGCAATGAGCAAGAACCTGGAATCTGGTATGGGGTGATCTTTGTGTCAGGGATCTAAATTCCCCAAAGATTCCATTTGTACTGAGCATGCACCAGCCCTGGGCTAAAAGCAGGGTCTTCCCTGCAATTGCATCTCTGGGCTGCTGTGAGGCATTCCAGGTCTAAGCACCAGAACTAAGAGCAAGAAGCCTGTCTCTCTTGTGTTTTCAATTATCTCCTGCACCAGGCTAAGGCAGCATGAGGGAGGAAGCTATCTGATTTGAACAGAGGGGACAAGAGCTAGATCTGCAGGGAGGGATGGGGAGTACGTTGGGACAAGCAACCTGGGAGGGGGAAATGGACTGGCTGGGCAAAGAGATGGATCTTGGAGCCAGAAGGGAAGTAGAGTGGAGACTAAGATTAAATGATGAGGGGGAATATTGGTACTGGATGGGCAAGAAGACTAGAACAGAGAACCAGTGTGGTGGAGAAAGGAGGGTGGGAGGGAAAAGCCATCTAATAAGGAGACAGGGGGCATAGGGAGAACCGGGACTGGCTGGGCAAAGAGACGTGGACAAGGAATTGATGGGAAGAGGGGGATCACCCAATATTGGACAAGGAACACAGGAAGGGAGATTGGGAACCTGGAGTCAGTGGGAATGGGGAATATGGATGGATTGGGGAGAGAGACAAATCAGAAGGGGAGCCAAGAGGTGGGGAACTGGAACTGGCTGGGCAAGAAAACTGGGGACAAAGAGATGAGGGTTGGGGGAGGGTACAGGGAATGGCTGGGAAAGGAGACTGGGACTGAGAGGGGGGACTGTGGGATAGGGAATCCATACTGTCAGTTCAGTGTGTCAATTAAAACACTAAGCATGTGTGAAAGACAGCAGACATCATTCACAAGTCAGGTAAATGAACAAGACAAACCCTATTAAGAGCACAAGCAAGTAAAGATAAAAAACACACAGGCAATTCTCTGCCTTCACCTTGCATCAATAATTTGTACTTTGCAGAAGATTTTAACTGTTTATCAGGATTCTCCTCCCACCACAGTATAGAAGGAAAGAATATGGATAACAATACCATTAGCAAACTGACAAAAAAATCAGTTATAAAAATATGGCAAGGCAATTTGCTAATCAATTCTAATGAAATCAGAAATAAACCCGTCTGAAAAGCAGCCTTATTAAATGGTCATTAAAAATACACCAGGCCAACCTCAAACATTTACTAAACTAATGGTTTTACTCACTCAACAAAATAAGTTACTTGCCCTTGCTGACTGGGTAAGATTTTACAAAGGTGCTGAACAGACAAGTTTAGAAATAAATAAAACCTTTAGTCTTTACTGGTAAATGAAAGAAAATATGCCTGCCAATGAGCAATTAAGACCTATGTCCACTAGATGGCAACAAAGAACTTAATTTACACCAAATTAGAACGACAAGGAGTCCGGTGGTACCTTAAAGACTAACAGATTTATTTGGGCATAAGCTTTCGTGGGTAAAAAACCCATCATGCATCTGAAGAACTGGGTTTTTTACCCAAAAGCTTATGCCCAAATAAATGTTAGTCTTTAAGGTGCCACCAGACTCCTTGTTGTTTTTGTGGCTACAGACTAGCACGGCTACCCCTCTGATACTCCAGATTAGGGACCATTCAGGATTTCCATGGGATGAAGGAAAACAATCTTAGCAAAAAAAGTTTATTCTTCATGTTTCCATGGTAAGAGCATATATTACAGGCTCCAATTCCACCCCTCAGAGAGAAAACAGTCCAGAAATGGGAAATAGTCCTTCACTCATAACAATTAATTCATTGCACTTTGTGTTGTACATTTACCTGACTTGTGAGTGATGATCATCCCCAGACTCCTGTGCAATAAGTATTATATTACTTCCATTTTACAGAGGGGAAAAGACTCTCACTGAGTGTCTACTGCCTAGGGTCTCTGACTGAATCGGTGGCAGAGATGGGGAGAGAACCCAGACCTCCTGGTAATTTGTCCCCCGTCCATAAGTATTTCAGGGTTGGCTACAGGTATGTAATGTTTTGAAAAAGAAACCTGTTGGGTTTTTTGTTCCTTTTTTCACAAATAAAAAGTTGGAAGCAAATCCCAAAGCAGCCCCACTGGCTCACACCAGAACTCGTTTAAAGTTAGTTCCCTTTTTGATTTTTAAGGATTAGATTTTCCTTCACTTTCCTTCTCCCCAGAGACGGTAATTGAGGTCCCCCAGGCTGTATGTCATTGCACTGCAGTTATTATAGGTTGATGAAGCAAGGGAATACTGAAACATATGTTTATCTATTGCAAATGGTTGCTACTCCTCTTTACAAATAACCAATTGCTATTTAACACACAGGCCAGATTCTTTCATCCTTACTCAGATTGAGTAGTACTTTTCTCCACAATGTCCCATCCACATCACTGAGATTACTTAAGGAGCAAGGTGCTACTCAACATGGGAGGGGAAGAGTCTGGGCCATAATTAATATTATTAAAGAAAAAATTCCTGATTTTGAATTTAAATTCACAGTGTTACCCATAAAGCTAAACAAGCAGAGAGCACCGGAAAGTAATGGCTCACTTACTCTTTGGGCAAACAGAGTCATCAAAGACTTCATCGTCAGATCCTGAATCTTCTTCATCGCTCTCCAAGCTAGACTCCTCGTCACTCTCTTCATCGCTATCCTCCTCTTCATCTGGGAGAGGAAAGCAGTATTGTTAGCACTCAGAAAACCCTGGTTCTAATCTGTGACAGGCTGGCTGGCTGTACAGCACACCAATGGAGCCCCAATGAGCAATACCATACTACTGGCTTTCAAAAGCCAATTAAATCATTTAAAGAGCACCACCGACGGAAACAGTGCTTTATAAACTACTGAGACCACAGTCCTGCAACTGACAGCATGCAGCCAAACTGCTGCACCTGCACAAAGTCCTGTTGAAGTCACAAAGGCTCAGCAGTCCACCCAGACACTGTCAGTTTCAGGATCAGGGCTTCAGATCTATTCCAGGCCCAGAAGAGTTTGCAGTCTAAGAATGACACAGCAAATTAACTCTTTAGAGTAACTGGAAAGAGCTAGTTTCCCAGAAAGATGGTGATTATATATTTTGAACAAGACAAAATGGTGACTGGCTCCTGCTCAAGGATTCTAGTTTCCCTGTTAGATACACTGATCTCACTAGCATAAGCCCAAACTGGTACAATACCTCTCACTTATATACAGTATCTTACCTGTACAAAAAGTTGTCCTGTTAAAGAAATGTATACTGAGCTGAAAGGACTCAGCAGAAGTTAATTCATGCTGGCATTTACACACAGCAGGTATCAGGCAAGGGAAAAGGTGACAATATCTTGTATTATAGGATTACAGCAGAGACCCTAGAATTACAGATGAAGATGGGTCTTCATTCTTATAAACTAATTAAGGCTGCTTAAAAACTTTTGTAAAATGACTCTTTGGACTGAATTTTCTGATACTTGTACACAACCCATGGGTGAATTTTTGGGGAAACTGGTAAAATGTCATTTGGCTGGCCATTTCTGAGCTATCAGAAGACAGAAAGAAAAATATATTCTGTTGTAAGAAATATCAGGTTGGTTTCTTTGCACTCGGATCAGTGACTCAAATAGTTTTATTTTTCAAGTTCCTATCTGGCATAGAAAAGTCACTTACAGCAATAGACGTTCTCCTGGTATGTTATTTTTGCAGATTCCTACTTACGAGATGGGAGAACAGTGCCCACTGAGTCTCAGTGAACACATCCCCCAACAATTCAAATGTTCTGAAAGAGGTTAGCAAAGAGATATGTGGGCCCAACCACCTTCAGTCCCTTCCACTAATTCAATGAATCCACATGACAAAGAAGTAGGGAAAGGGATTAACAGATATTGGTACATACACAGTTAAATAAAAGGTACCTTCTTTCTTTCTTTTTTGCATTTCTTAAAGTATATATCCTTTTTTAATGTACTGTAGTTATTCTGAACTGAAACCTTGGGGTTCAGTCATCTTATGTATTACCATTCGGCTGAGGAAATTAACTAACTAAAAAGGTGAGCTGTGTGTTATTGCCTACATTTGCTGCCAGTTCATACTGTACATGATCATCTCCTAGAAACCAAATGCCAAATCAAAGATAAAGAAGAAATATTTCAGATCAATAGTACTGTCTAGTATTAAACAGTTCAGAACCTATCTGCTGAGGAAAATCCAATAGATTGAGTTCTTTGAATTGATCTATTAATTGGCTAATGGATGATTACAGATTGGGTCTATGATTACTAGGGTTGCCAACCCTCTCAAGGATTTAAAGATTAATCTTTAATTAAAGATTATGTCATGTGATGAAACCTCCAGGAATACGTCCAACCAGAATTGGTAACCCTAATGATTAGTCATTAGTCAATGGATAGATTGAAAGGGAAATTTAGTGTACATAGATGCCAAATTGACACCTGTCCACAGATCAGGTACAACATAGGCAGCAGCTGTGTAAAACTTTGCTCCCTTTTTCCACTCAACACCTACATGCCTCAGCACTGATTTTAAGGTCTTTTGACAGTAATTGTGCAAGGGATGTGATTACAACACTATTATCGCTCATGATGGTTACAAAACAGTTTGGTCTTATAGCATAGATTGGACCTAATCATACGTTTTGTTTATGACCTGGTACAAGGTTAAAGCTTCGTATCTGTCCAGGGTTTCAGCCAAGTTTTGGGACACAGTTCAGTGCCATCGCTACATGACAAGGCTGAATTGTGTAAATGAATACATAAAACTAGAGAAACAATGTATCCAACCTCTGTCTCCTTCCACATCTTTCTTCTTTACACGCTTGATCTTCTTCTTCAGGACCTTAGTGAGGAAGCTGGCAAATTTGTTGTTCTCTCCAAGGGATGCTTGGAAAGTGGTATAAAGTGCCTTCTCGCGTTCCTGAAGCTTTGCAATCTCATATTTTTTATCCTCCATCTGTGAGAGGTAGTTGTCTAATTTCCACTAAAAAACAAAAACACACACCCCCCAAAAATATAAAACAACTCAGTACATTAAACTGATAGAGAGCTGTTGAAACATTAGTCTTTTAGGCTGTTGTCAGCACCTGTTAGATCTTTTTAGAATACATGTAAAGGCAGCAATTCCTAGTTCTGAGCAAGGGATTGGAGGTCGGGCTCTCTGCTTTCTAGTCACAGTTCTCTGCCAATCACTTGCTGTGTGATGCTGGACAAGTCACTTCCCTTCTCTGTGCTTCAGTTTCACCATCAATAAAATGAGGATAATGATACTGACCCACTTTTGCAAAGTGCTGCCTTGAGATCCTCAGATGAAATCCACTAAATAAATGCTAATTATTATAAATTATACATTTCAGTTGTTGAAGTATGAGCAATTTATCCATCTAGAGAGAGACAGGCAGACTTGTCGAAATTGGTAGGCTTGAAATGTGATTCACTTTTTTTTTCCTTCTTCCCTACTATGGGCCCCAATCTAGCAAAGCACATAAGTGTCTGTTTAACTTAAAGAACATGGTTCCACTGACTTCAGTTCTTCACTGTTAACCAAGTTCCAATTGCAGAGGCAAATTCTCTCTGAAGTTACACTTGTGTTACCCATTTGAAAAAGGAAAGAGTGACACAGATGTCACTCTGGGCAGAATTTGACTTGAAGAGTCTGCTACTGAAGATGCATGAGCCAGAAAGATCCCAGCTTGAATCTCAGATCCCAGGGTGAGTTAGCAGGCCTTGGAGTTTGAAAATTCACCTTTATATTTGTAAAGAAAGCAAATCTGATCTGACATCATTGAATATCGGGGTTGGAAGAGACCTCAGAAGGTCATTTAGTCCAACCCCCTAATCAAAGCAGGACTAATCCCCAGACAGATTTTTGCCCCTGATCACTAAATGGCCCCCTCAAGGATTGAATTCACAACCCTGGGTTTGAGCAGGCCAATGCTCAAACCACTGGAGCCCCATGATGCTATTTTTACAGTCACCTTCCAAAGGAGAACTGCGTATCTTAAGATAGGATATGGATGTTAATTTCACACTTCCAATGGTTTATAAAAATACAAGCATGAAGGGAAAGAACCCATATTTAAGTTAAAAGGACTGCCCTTATATTATCACCGAATGTTTCTTGTTTCTTAGAATTCAGCACAAAGGTATTGGCTGGTGCATAAAGGCAGCAGAGGGACATTCCCGCCTCTTTTTGGGATGTTTGTTTCCAGGCCTACCAGTTGCAGTAGTAACAAATCAGACAGCGTATCCTACATACTTGCATCTCTTCCACCTCATTGCTGAGGTTGTTGACACGCTCCTGGAGAGTGTCCTCATGTTTCTCAAAGTTCTTAAGGAGAAGCAGCTCCTCAAACCACGTGATGTGACGTAGGTCAGCACACTTCATCTGCGTGTCCAGCTTCAGCTTCTGGTGCCGTAGGAGGTGGAGTTCAGCATCAAAGGTGACCACCAGTTCATTGATCTGGAATGTGGGAAGGGGGAGAAGTGGAGTGGGGGGAAAAAATCAAGAAATGAGGCTAAATATGCAAGGCAAGAGACAGGAGCAAAAAAGAAAATTTTCCTGCCTGTTAAACCAACCATTTGCCAGCAACATTTATTATGAGCTACTTTGGCATTCAAGATAACAACATTAATCCCTGGGAATGTTTTTGATATCCATGGTGCAAATATAAGAATCACCAGAAATTCCACAGATGTTTCAATGCCTCCCATTATCCCCAATTAATCTCCAAAGAACTACCTGACTTCTCTATGCTGGCCTGCACTTTCATGTAATCTCCTGCCTGCTGCAGCAGTAGACCCATGTTACTGACCTCCACCTCATCCACCCTCTTGCAGAATATCTGCCAACTTCTTCCTTGGGCAGGTAGAACAGTTTCAGCACCAGCATCTGCCAAAACTAGGTTAACCATGGGTTTTGTTTCAGAGACAAGGTAATACCCACAATGGTGTTCTAGTGCGCTCTCTGAAGTTTAATACATCAGCTCCACAGTTTGTTCTAGTGGACTCTCCTGGACCTCCCGAAGGCAATAAAGCGAAAAGCTGCCACAGCATTAGTGGGACAGATTTAAAGAGAGCTCTGGTGAATTGCATTTGTTTTTGGCATGGTAGGGGCAATCACCCTTGAAAAGTTCCCTTTTATTTTCCTACCCTCTTGATCAAGGTCTCCTGAAGGTAAATGTTTCTGATCTTCTCCCGTTTTAAAATTTCCAGTTCCATCTCTGTTGGCTCTGCCTTTTCAATCTCAAAAACCTTTGGTTGCACTGGGGTGACTGAGGATACCATTCTCATTGATCTCACACTTGAGGCTCTTGATGTGGAATCTATTTCTTTCAAAGAAGGTGCATGAAGGAACTTTCCCCCAAAGACTGCAAATGACGCATTATCTTCCACCTGCTCAGAGAGCCTTTGCTTGTTCTCCTGCTCTTGTTTGAACTTCAAAAGAATATTATTGTCATACTGGAATTTTTTTTCTGGCATCTCCTCCAGGTGTAACTGAGGGATCGGAGGAATAGGGAGTTGTTCAGATGCATCCAAGGCTGATTGTATGGATTTCAGTTCTTGGACCAGGCAGATGATCTCTTCAATAATAGCCACCTTGAGGTCCCTAAGTGAGATGATCCATTTGTTCATGGTCAATTTCTTTTCATGGACCTGCAAAGAGGAGGAATTTTAGTGTGACTTGCCAAGGACACTTCTACAGCATAAAATCTTCTCTGACACAGGACATTGATCAGTGGTTGGTCTAACTTAAACAATCCTGAAGGGTTTAAACGCTTAACATGACAGATAAAGAGAGGTTACTTATCAGTAACTGTTGTTCTTCAAGTGTGTCACCTCTGCATAGTCACACTTATGGGATAAGTACCTCCTGGCATTGAGCTGTGGAATCTTTCTAGTGAACAGGATCTGTTGCGGCCACTCACACCCTTTCCCTTGCAGAAGATTCCATAGGTATCAAAGGAGGAGTGGGGCCCCAACCACACTTCAGTTCCTTCCAGAGGTGGCAGAAGTTCACTTTGAATGGGAGCAAGGTGTGGGCAAAGTGTGGGGGCAGCAAAACAGAATGAGGAAATTGGGGTCTCTCTCTCACAAGGAATAACTGCTCCTGGGCCTGGGCCTGGGCCTGGTCCTATCACCCCATTTCTACCTGCTTCCAGGCCTGATCCCAGGTGCCACAACAGCTGTTCCGGTCTCTCTTGGTCCTGGTCTCACGTCTGCCCCCAGCAGTTGCAGAGCCCCACCCAACCTGAGCAGCTGCAGCTTACGAAATGCAGAGGCAGAAACATAGATCAGCTCCCACAATATTTCTATTGCAGGGGAATTAGCTCACACCACTGTCCTGGTTCTGCTGCTCTTGGTTTCTTCCCTAATTTCAGAGTTCTTGATCTCAGAAGAGGGTTAGGTGGACAGGGAATGGAAACACACAGAGGCAATACTCCCAAAGAACAAAGTTACAGGTAAGCAACCTCCTTTCTTCTTTGAATGGTCTCTGTATATTCCCACTCATCGAAGATCAGTGAGATTAACAAATTAAGTTTTCCCACGGACATCCTCACTACATGAGCACTCAGGTTCAGGTACATTTAGAACAATTTTAGGCATCTGTGCCTGAAACAAAGTTGCCTGCTACATCCAACAGAGGATGAAAATCCAAAATCTTCCTGTATCAGAGGGGTAGCCGTGTTAGTCTGGAGTTGTAAAAGCAGCAAAGAGTCCTGTGGCACCTGATAGACTAACAGACGTTTTGGAGCATGAGCTTTCATGGGTGAATACCCACTTCATCAGATGCATGTAGTGGAAATTTCCAGGGGCAGGTATATATATGCAGGCAAGCTAGAGATAATGAGGTAGTTCAATCAGGGAGGATGAGGCCCTGTTCTAGCAGTTGAGGTGTGAAAACCAAGGGAGGAGAAACTGGTTCTGTAATTGGCAAGCCATTCACAGTCTTTGTTTAATCCTGAGCTGATGGTGTCAAATTTGCAGATGAACTGAAGCTCAGCAGTTTCTACAGGTAGGAGAACATTTCAACCTCCCTGGCCACACTATAGCAGACCTTAAGGTGGCCGTCCTGCAGCAAAAAAACTTCAGGACCAGACTTCAAAGAGAAACTGCTGAGCTTCAGTTCATCTGCAAATTTGACACCATCAGCTCAGGATTAAACAAAGACTGTGAATGGCTTGCCAATTACAGAACCAGTTTCTCCTCCCTTGGTTTTCACACCTCAACTGCTAGACCAGGGCCTCATCCTCCCTGATTGAACTACCTCATTATCTCTAGCTTGCCTGTATATATATACCTGCCCCTGGAAATTTCCACTACATGCATCTGACGAAGTGGGTATTCACCCACGAAAGCTCATGCTCCAAAACGTCTGTTAGTCTATCAGGTGCCACAGGACTCTTTGCTGCTTTTACAAAATCTTCCTAACACTGAAGCATAATAGATTCCAGGACTAAAACACAGGACTACAAGAGGCACCAAAGGGCCCAATCTGATTATAACCAAGATCTCTGGTGCCAAGGCAGGTTGATACCAGGAGTGGCTGCCAAAATTTCTCTCTCTCTCTCTCTCTGTATTGCTTCACTGAGGCAATAACAGCCTTGGACATTTTCAAAGTCAGAGCATCAGCACCAAATTAGAAGTCTTAGTTATTTTCAGAGACAATAGTGGTGTAGAACTAAATGAGATTCGGTAGGTACTAGAGCTATCTCAGTCTGGGCTGGGGAAGGCATTTCCAAGGTTTCTCTAGGACATCTCTGTTAGGGAACCCAGAAGAAGGGGTCAGGACCCAATAAAGGGAGTTTGAGGCCCTACTAGGAACCCCAGCCTGGAAACATGGACTGTTCTACTGATTTTGTCTGGAGGAATTCCCACACAAAGAATGCCAGAGCCTCAGCTGATTATCCTGGAGATCTGTGTATTGCTGACCTGGGTACTAATCTACTTTGACAAGTGGCTTACCTCAGGAAATGGAGCTCAATAGTTGCCACCAAGCTATATTGACTCAGTTAGATCCATGTATCCTAAGCCATTTGAGTTGAGTACAAAACCACTTCAACGCGCCAAGTACATTGTACACCAAGCCACTTAAAGCAAGTGGCTCACCAGTGTCAATTGTGCTGGATCCTCAGCACTAGACCTGGTCAACCCAGAAAGATCTAGAGATCTAACACCTCTTATACTGGTGCTTGACCACTTGAGGCATGTGGTACACCAGCTAACAGGCTGAAATCTTAGCACCAGACTTAGATGACCCAGATGGCAGAACATAAATGCGGTGTACAGTGGGCACCAGACTACATCGTCAAGTGATTCACCAGGATCCATGATGCTGGATCCAAAGCACTTTTTTTGGTTAACTGGGATAAATATATTGATGTCCATAGTGTTAGAACATTGGTGCTCAACTAGGTTGACCTGAAACGACTTGAGAACCTCAGCGACATAATGATGAGGCCAGGATGTCAGCACTGAATTCAGTTGATCTGGAAGGATCCAGAAGCTGTGGCACTGCACCAATTATGTCTGAGCCTCAGTGATAAACTAAGTCAAACGAGGGGGGACCCAAGAATCTTGATGGTGTACTGATAGTTCTGGAACCTTGGCTCCAATAGGACCCAGGGACTGCAGGATCATATTGACAGTCTGAGGACCTAAGTGCCAAATTAGCTCAACCTAGAGGAAGATATGGTCCTCAGCATCTGACACTCAGTGGGATAACATCAGGGAGATGGATGCCACTTAAGGAGGTCACAGAGCCACTTAGGCTAGCAGACGTATAAAGTTGATGCTGGACTTACACATTACCAGACTTATTCGACTGGGCCACCGGAGCCTCCCTCATCAGCAGGGGTATGTGAGGAAGCCCTCCTGTCCCTGTAGATCACTCAGACAATTCCCAGACCCGACAGGTACTGTTTTCTCTTGGTTCTTCTAACTTAAGAAACATGTTTTGACACACTGTCAGTCTAATTAAAATGAACAAGTCCCAAAAGGGCAGAAGGAAAGAAACCAGTGAGGAAAGCCTTGAGGATACTGCATGTGCTCCATGCTCGCTGCACCTTCAGCAGTTAAAAGGAACTGAAGGGCAGGTGGGGCCACTCCCCCTTTTATAGCCTCAGAATTTTCCACAGGGATGGAAGGGGTGAACAGCCCTAATGGACAGTGCTTACTAGAAAGATTCCACAGCTCCACGCCAGGAGGCACTAATCCCACAAATGTCAATATGCAGATGCCACATAAAGAAGACCTATTAATTTTCTGTTTTTATAATGGTGCAACATGGTGTGGGGGAGAGGTTAAGTCACTGAGTTTCTGGAGAAAGTTTATTAACCTCTGCATGGTAGTGTTTTTGGAAGTATGCAAAAGACTGATGTTTCTATTAAAGGGTGGGGAAAAATCAATTCCCCTGCTTAATATATCTGCTTGGTCAATGAGGGCCATCTGAGGATTATCATAATAAGTATGGATTGATGTAACCTTGGGCTAGGTGAAACACAAAAGCTTGGCAAAATAAGCACCAATGTGCAGTTAAAACTGACCACACATGGTCTGTCCTTAGCGGCCCTCCACCATGTCACTTTCAAAACATTTTGCAATGGCTCATTTTCCAAAAAGGGAGCAGTCCCACTGCCAGTGAATCTATTTACATACCGCCACCTCTAACGACCCAAGCTGCATCTTCTTCTTCTCTGCATTCATACGCATGTGCTCTGGGATCTTGTAGTTTGTGGCTGTCTTCAGTTTGAAATCCCCCAGGTTTTCCTGAGCCTCTTTGATGTCCTGAACATCCTTGGGGTTCTCATAGTTGTCACTGGGTTTGCTCTTGTATCTGCCAAGCACCAAAACCAAGCTGAAATTCTAAGACTGCCCAAATCTCCCACTTCTGTGCTTACCTTACATGTTGATAACTCCTGATTTGTGCAAGAAGGCTTGGTAGGAGAGGTAGGTGTCAGTGGAAGACTAAGCACTACTTAGAAGGAAATATCAGTTGTTTGGAAGAGTTTATCTATGAGTGTAGCAGGAATGTCAGAAAGTGATCCATACCTGGGGACGAATGTCTCCTTCAGTTTTGAAGAGAAAAACAAACATGCATCAGAAGACGTGATTTTTAAAAACTAAACAAATACATGATGTAGCTCTGCCGTTAAGGACAGATTTGGATAAGACCCTTGAATGAGGCTCTGGGCTCAGAAAAGACCCTTGTACAGCAGTGAGCAGCAGATAGCATGCTATAAAGCTGATTTCAGCTGACAAAACACCCAACAAAGAGGAGATGACACCAACCATCTGTAGCGCCTCCCCTGATTCAATACCTCAAGCCATGTTAAGACCCAAGGAAAGGGCAGGGGCAGGAGAGGGTATAAGAGTTACATGACTAATTCAACTAATGTGCATAGCACGTGCTGCTGACTTTCCCGGAGAGACGGTTGGCAAAGTTCTGCTTGGCTACAGCATAGAGTACAGGGCCTAATCATACAGTTCTTATCCAGTCAAATGCTCATTGACTTCAAGGATTTGCAACTCACTGCACTATCTTTCTGCCTTCATTGCTGGCTCCATTCATATCAGTAAGCTATACATTAAGTTTGAAGAAATTCCTGTTTTCCATGCATTTTGAGAGACTTTCTTGGCATTTTCCATTTTAAGAGTGGAGCCAGCAGGGAAAGGGAAGGGACTGTGTGACACGTACGTACACACATGCTAACATAATGTTTATGATGTTAGTGCAAGTGGCTCACCCACACTATCGCTCAAGGGGTTAATCAAGGGCAGACCCTAGAAGTCTTGGTGGCCCCAAGCCAAGATGGAATTAGACACCTCCAACAAGTACTCCCTTCTTCCTTTTCCCTCACCTCCCCACCTGACTGAGCAACCTATCTGGCCACTGATTGTGTCATTTAGCCTCCACATTGGCATTGCTTTAAAAGAGGAGTCATGGCAGCCAGCACAAAAAATTCTAAGGTTCACCTGAGATTCAAGGGCATCTGCTGTTCACAACTGACATTTGGAGCTAATTCGTTTTTAAATTGCCCCCTTAGAACAATAGGGAATTATACAAAAACATAAATAGTGGCATATAAGAGCTAAGTACAATTATTTGACCACAGAAAAAGGCAGGCCAATGGAAAGATGCAGTTTGTGATTCAGGACTTACAGTTCATCCCACTCCTTCCTTCTTTGCATAATCTTAGCTTTGGCCTTGTCAGCTTTCTCCATAATTTTTCTAATTTGTTCAAGTCGATTTCCACCAAAACGTCCTATAGCACCTTGCAGCTGGGGCCTTTTTTTCAGCTTGTCAGCTTCCATCTCCTCTTCACTAACTCGAGCAGCCTGACCTAAAAGGAGTGAAGTGGATGTGTAAGCATTAGGTGTTATGATGTGACCTAAAAGCAAGTCACAGGTACTGTAAGCCATACTGGGCCAGCTCCTCAGCTGCTATAAATCAGCATAGCTGCAATCAATGGTCCTTTGCTCATGTCATATTATCAATCAGTGAGAAAAACTATAATGCTGTGCAATTTTGTCTACCCTGTGGGTTGATGGGTTTTTGCCAACATTGACTAGAATGTGGAAAACATCTGGTTCTAAATGGCACAAGGGAACTGTTGACTGAGAATGCAGAGTGGTGACTGAAACAGAACATGAAGATAACTCTGTGACCACCTTCTGTTGCCAAGTTTCTTTGCTTAAAGGTGATGTGATGTATTGCAGTCTCTTCCACTCAAGCTCAGGAAAATAAACAAAGTGAGATAAAGAATGGAAAGCACATTATGGTAAACAGAATGGCAGTATTTAGGCCTTTGCATATGTCTTACTTGTCTCTTTCTGGCTTTCTCGCCTTTGCTCTGCTTCTTTTCCTAATTTGCTTGTCCTCCTTTTTCCTGTTTGACTTTGTTTTCTGGCTTTGTAGTACCTCTCAGATATTGCCAGGAGCCTATATGTGGGGATTTGATGATTACTTCCTATAGCATGAACGACCACTGTGTCAAATTCCAGTGTGTCCCGAAACCTACGGAAATAAAATAGAGATAACATTCATTATTGTCTGATTTCTGCAGTAGCAGTCTATGACGTATTTTCCTTCTAGCCCATATTGCTGCCCCAAAAGGCTTAAACAATGTATTATACTAATTAAACATATTATACAACCATAGTATTTGCAAACATAAAACAACAGATATCAGTGCCATGATAGAAGTACCTTCCACTGATGTCATGAAGTCTAGAAATGGAGCCACTCAAGCGTGGGCATGTCAACAATACCCCATCAACCAAAATGGTGTCTAAGGCATCTGACAGATCTAGGTGAACTAGCATAGATAGTTGATCTTTGTCTACCACCAGAAAAATCACCTAGTAGAGCAATCTCTGTATCAAACTCAGGCCTAAAACTGGACTTGACAGGATCAAAGAGATCTGAGGAGTCCAGGAATCAACAGAACTGCATCACTACAGCATTCTTCCCCACAAAGGGGAGAGGAGGGAAGGGATAGTTCGCTGGTTTGCACGTTGGCCTGCTAAACCCAGGGTTGTGAGCTCAATCCTTGAGGAGGCCATTTAGGGATCTGGAGGAGGGACAGTATTTGGTCCTGCTAGTGAAGGCAGGGGGCTGGACTCAATTGCCTTTCAAGGTCCCTTCCAGCTCTATGAGAGAGGTATATCTCCATATTTTATTATAAAGGGAGATTCCCAATAGGGTTCTAATTGGTGAGATTCTCCACATCAGGAGATGGTTTGACCACGACTCAATAAACCATCTGTTCTTAAGGAATGCTGGTACACTGCCTTCCCAAAGCGAAACAAGGGCCATCTCTTCCATAGCAAGCTCAGTTTGTCCCCAGCTGCACTTCACCACACATGAAGGACATGGGTTCACTGCACAGCTTACTCCTCAGAGTTCCACCAGCACTTCTAGAACCCCAGCAAACGTCACTGGCTGAAACTCAAGCAGAGCTGTTTCCCCAAAACCTGGCTCTGATGCCATGGAGGTGGATAGCACAGTGCTGATTTAGTAATAGCCTGATTTGCATATCAGTGCTTGCCTAACTTGTGTATGGTTCAGACCAAACAAGAATATAGTCACAAACAGGACATATATACACTTTAGTTCTATGAAGAAAATGTTCCTTAAGGCAGATGGATCTTAGTTAATGAAACATCTCAAGATGGAGGAGGGTGAAAGAAAGCTAGTTCTTACCGACTCTGCAATTTCTGCAGTCCAATGCGGTGCTTCTCCTGATCCCAAGCCAACTCCTTCTGCACTAGCTGGATTCTCTGTGCTGTCTGCCTATCCATCTCCTCACGGATTCTGTGGTCCATCTCGAATTCCTGCCGATAGATGGGAAACTGTGTCATAGCATGTTGAATGCTAGGCTATGATAGTAGCAGTGGTTAGGTTTAAGACATATTTTTGTTCAGACATGGGAGTTGATGGCATCGACCCAACTGCTCTCTCCAACAGCTGTTCACCGCAGTGCAACGAGCCACATTCTTCCAAAAGTCTTCTCTAGTGTCACCCAGCACTAGGTGTGGGTTGGAGCTCCTGGCATATTAAAATATATACACACACACCCCTTCTTCCAATCCATCTAAAACTGAAAATCAATGAACTCCAATGCCTCTCATTAGCAGGAATGAAATACAGTGGGCAAGGGTGAACCAAGGCAAATCAGTACTAGCTTTACCACTTTCACTCACTTCAGTGTGCTCCTCGATCATATTTCCATTCTCTTCACTGTAGCCTTTAAAGAGTGACTGGAAATTAGCAGCATTGCTGCTTGGTCTATAGGTCTTACAGGTACTTCTGAGGCACTAACTTCTGCAGCACACTCAGAAATGCCTGTGCCATGAGGAAGCAGTTTATTTAAGGAGCTGGAGTGGGAAGAGGGGGAAAATGGGTTGGTCATATTTTGATTCTAACACACTGGACACAGCTCATTTTAAAGTAGCAGCCTAATCCAAGGATAAAGGACTTATACACCAATTTGATGTACCTCTCTGTGTAGCTGCATGTGCTTTGGCAGCTCCATGTTGCTTTGAAGCAGGTGGTGAAACTCATGCCTAAGGATGATCAGCTCTTGCCTCTTTTTCTTTTTTTTATCCTCTGCTGCCTTCATTATCTGGTCATATTCCTTTTTTTGCCTGGCATTCTCAATACTGGAAATGCAAGAAAAAGGAAGCAGCATTATCTGGATGGTGGAGGGGTAGAGAGAGAGGAGACAATAGTGTAGCCTTCTAGCCAGGAACAAACACAGGTCAAAATTCTGCCCTCACTGACACTTGTGCAGCTCTCCTGGAATCAATGGGGCTGAAGAAAAGTAGAATGAAACAGACTGTAAGCTTCTGGGTGAAGGGATTATCATTTATTACATGTTTGCACAGTGCCTAGCAGCGGGGATCTCTGGTTTAGTAGGCCTCTACGGACTATCAGAACATATATGTTAAATAATAATGTCGAAACATCATGTTACAAAAACAGGTGGATGAGATGGATGTTTGCATAAAGGCTGCACAGGCATCGAAGGCCCCATGTGTCTTGAGACAATGGCCCAACTTTGGAGTGAGCTACTGCCTTCTTTTAGAAGGCAAAACAGCTGAGCCACACGAACTGGAGGCAGGGCTCCCAGCAAGCGCAGCCGTTCTCGCTTTCATCAAGCACGCCTTACCTGTAGGCACTGGGATCCTCAATATCTTCTGCAGTTTTTTCCTTTTCAAGATCTCTCTGTGAAGCAAAAATATAGCTTTTGCATAAACAAGGAATGACACTCAACAGCTCATGAGGCAGTTCCACAAGTTAAGGAAGAACCTCACACTGTTCCTCACAAGTCAAGTGATGTCTGTAAAGCCAGATGAAACCTTCATGATGAATGACACCACAGCGTCACTAAATATCAGGTTCTAATGGTTCCCCCAGGCAAAAAAGAGGCAAATGCAATACTTACCAAAGAATATAGGGGCCAAACTGATCCATGATGTAACTCAATTAACTTCAGTGGATTTGAGTTTGGCCCACTATGAATCCCATTTATGTTTAAAGGCAGCGACAAAATTTGAAAACTCTTCCATGGGACTAAAACTAGAATAGACACTCCCTGAAGAGTTACTTTGATAAGAAATAGCACTTTTAAGATGGACATAAAGCAATGCTGTCAACCTAGGCTATGGAAATGATGTTATAAAGATCATTAGAGCCCTGCAAATCCACAGGTATCTGCTTTATATCCGTGGACCATTTCTGCGGACAGCAGTGCGGATGTGGATACAAATTTTGTATCCGTGCAGGCATCTGGCGGTAACAGCCAGGCGGGCAGCTATGAGGAACCACAGCATGGATCCTCCACCTGTCCTGGACATCCAGTGTCCCTTCGCCTCAGGCCTCCCCGCCCAGGGCAGGTGGAGGATCCACCACGGCTCCCCACAGCTGCCCGCCCGGCTCTTTTCATGGCCAGGCTGCGGCTCTAAGCTGGGCTGGGGAGAGCCGTGTTGGCAGCTGTGGGGCACCCAGGTCCCTCCACCTGCCTAGGCAGAGGGACTGCGGGGCAGAGACACTGGGCAGGAGAAACTGGAGGGCAGGGACACTGAGCAGAGAGGCTGAGATATTTGGCAGTGGGGCTGGAGGGCAGGGACACAGGCCGGGGTTTGCTCGGACTCCCCACCCAGGGCAGGTGGAGGGTCTGCCACAGCTCAGCACTGCTGCCCACCTGGCTCTTATCATGGCCGGCCTGTGGCTCCAAGCCGTCCCCTTGCCTAGAGTTGGGTCAGGGAGAGCCACACTGCCAGCTGTGGGGAACCTGGGTCCCTCCATCTTCCCTGGAACACTGGGTGGGAGGCTGCCCTGGGTGCCACGGTGCAGCAGTGGGGGGGTCTGAGCAGCCCCTGGCTGTGTCCCCGCCCCCAAGGCTCCCCACCTGGCCAAGGGCAGGTGAGGGTCTGCGACTCTGTGCAGGCTCCCCACAGCTGCCCACGCGGCTCTTCTGACATGGCTCCAGGAGCGGGATGCCTCAGAACTACAGCCTGGCCCCCAGTGTAGAGCCCTACAAACCCACAGATATCTGCAGCTATCAGAAGATAATTTTTGAGGATAGCGGATCGGATGAAGATACACATTTGTGTATCTGCACAGGGCTCTAGAGATCATCAGATTTTTACAAAAATATTTTAAAGTGCAATCTACTCAAAAAATGATTCTGTCAAGACAGCACTTTTTTATTGAACAGGCCTCTCTTTCTTTTGGAGTCAGATCTGGTTACTTCAGTGACTCATTAAGCTTTTACTGAGTTTTACTCCTGTTACCCTGTAAAACCAATACAGTTAAGAGTGTTAGCAGAGGTGTATAGAATTGTTTGCTAAATTCCAATCAGTTTAATCTGTGAAAACTCAATAAAGGTAAAGGCGCAGCACGGGGGTTTTAGAGTCCCTAATTTGGCTTGCAGAATCTTTAATACTGGTGTTGATGTATGAGAATGAAAGAGCCCAGCTTAACTCGCAGTTCTCATGGGATGTTTGCAGGTTAGGTAAATTTAAAAAAAAAATTCCTTCTTTACTTACAAGTTGAGCAACTGTGGTACAGAAGCCACTGATAAAAAGCAAACATAGTGCCTTTATGCTGCCATATTTTAAGTCTCTGTTCAGAATAGAACTGCACTTTAATAAAAAGAAGCACAGAATAGAGAGAAAACCTGCCAGATCTTTGTTGTTCTCAACATACAAACACATGAAGTGATGATTAGCTAAGGGAGGCCATATACATCAACAGAATAAACAGACCTTACACTTTTAGAGGGAAGAAAAAAAGCACTGAGAGGAGAAAGAGAAGGAGAATTACAGACATAAAGACTATTATTACACTAGCAGACATTTTGCATGGGCTCATATTCGCAAATTGCTTTGAAAATCCTCAGTTTTTGCCACGAATGACCCACAACGCAAAAGGACTGAGTGTTTTTTGCACAGAAGTAGTAACAGGCCCGCATTGCTTAGCACTAGAGCATACGCTGGTATTCATAGATTTGGACACGTCCTGGAGAATGAACTGTAATGCTTTTACCTATGCACCAGAACACAATACAGAAGAATTAGGGAATGTGTTCATTCAGTAACTCACTCTTGGAGAGGGCACTTTGGCTTTTAGCTCCCTTTGAATGTCCTCTGGAGATAGGATATTGAAGGTAAAGATGTTGCTATCTGCTCCACAGGTAACCAGGAATCGGTCATCATAACTAGAGTATATCGCCTGGATTTGGCCATAATCATTGTCATGCATGTTGAAGGACCAGTATCCATTCATCATGTCTGCTGACAGGTCTTTATCCTGGAGAGGATAAACTCGCACTGCTCCATCCTTCATCCCACAGAACATCAACAGTTTGCTGGTGCTGTAAAGTGAACAAAAGTTAAACAATTCCATGTACTGATCTAGAACAGTTAATGTTGCAACAGCAAAGAACCAGTGACACTTGTGAACAAAAGCTAAATTAACACAATGGGTGAAATTCACCCAAGTATGAAAGGCTGGAGAAAGGTTCTCTCACCCATACCACTTATGCCCTGCACAAGAAATGAAGGCTGTTGGCAAACTAAGTGACTGTACAAGGGTATCCATGCACCTCCTATACATCATGGAACTGGCTTCAGAATTGGGTCATAGGGTAGCAGAAAAAATCAACATGGAGTGGACAAGGTATGAGCTGTGGAGGGTTTTGGATCTGGATTTGCATGGCTCCAATGGGCTCCAACACCCGCACAACAGGTGTAGATTGGTTGTGACCCACAGACTGGATTAGCAGCTAAAGAGGGGTTGAACGGCTGCCACACAGCCTGGTTCGGGATTGGGAGGTGACTTTCACCTCCCCATACTCCACCCAATAGCAGGAGAGAAGAAGACAGGTGTAAATTACAGTTTTTATAACCTAAAATGGCTTCCTTGGGGTCAGATTAGGCCTAGTCTCATGGGTTGGGGAAACACAAGGAGCTCTCCACTCCACCTGTGCAGTCCACATAATGTCCAGTTCAAGCTGCTGGCCTGGCACAATGAAAGTGTGGGGATTGCTCCCTCCATACTCTCCCGGGGAGCAAAGAGCACCCTAAAGAGGGTGAGCGATGGAAGGAGGTAAGGCCATGACTCCATCCCTCTACCCACTGGCCAAGCAAGCACCGAGGTAGTGGACTGCACCCCCGGAAGGAAGTAGCAACATCCCAGGGCTTCCGCTGGGGAGAACTTCCCAATCCATGGTTGTGTCTTAAAGGTACAATTGAGCTTTGAGTGCTCAAAAAAGTAGACATTTTCAACATGAACATTTTTTAAAAGAAAAAATAATGTATTTTACACAGCTGTACTGACAAATCCTACCAATCAGGAATCCTAAACTGGTAACCAACTAACTCTAGGTACCAGGGAAAGAGCAGAACTCTTTGTGAACTCTTGCACATGGATACTCATCCACACAAGGAAAAAAACAGAGGAATATACCATCATATTTCCTTATTCCAGTTAATCAGTTTAGTAAGTCATAGTGCATAAGCTCTTTTACCAGAAGGAGATCCTTTGGATTGGGTTGTCATCTGTGTTCTCCATAGGAATCACCTCAAAGGGCTCATCTTGCCTGCTTTCAGGGGATATTTGGTGCTGAATCGGGGAGAATGCACAGTGGTAGAGGTACCCAGAGTCATAGCCACTCTAAAGAGAAGGGCCACGAAGAAGACATGAGGAAAGGATGCTGATGCAGGCATCCAGGAAAATACAGTTTCATGAACAACTGCTCTTTTCTTAAAATTTCTTTTTAAAAATGAATCCATTGCAAGTGAAAGAAGCCAGACTAAAACCCCCCGGAAACGCTGTTTATCCGCAGAATAAGTCCATCATTATCAGTGGAGTTACAAGCATTTGCCTCTCTCTCTGTCCCACCAATGTGCCTCAGTCATGACCACAAGGGACCACCATCTACTAGTGGGGAAAGGACTATCTTGGCCTCTCTGGGGAGACCACCAAAAAGAGTGCCATTTGTTGTGACCTGGAATGACACTGTAAAACCATTTCACAAAGACTACTTAGCATTCACATCAAGCACTTGGTCTTCTCTGAGAATCTGGATATCTTCAAGCATGGGGCACATATGAGCTTGTGTCCTAGAGGCAAAAGGTTTTTATTCCAAATACCAGTTCTCTATGCCACCTAATCCCCAAGTCCATGAATCTTATTGTCTCTACATTTAACAATCCTATTCTCAAATTAAAAATGAAAGAATATTTAATTTACCAAAGAGAGCCAGAATTTCCCTGGTGCTGAATAAAACCCGCAGACAATGGGGCTGGGCTCCTGTGGAATGTAGATGGGTGGCAGTGGCTCCTCTTTCTTAGGTTCTGCCTCTGGCTCTTCTTCTATCTCAAGTCCCATATCCTGCTGTTTCTTTATCCACTCCAACTTTGCCTTCTCCTCCTCCTGTTTCTTTTTCTCTCTGCGCTCAATCTCCTCTTCCCTCTGTTACAGAAAGCAGTGAAAAATGAGTCATGAAACCAATGCACCATTGACTGAAAGGCTCTCATGATAAAAAATACTAGAAATTAGAGAAGTATTCCTCGCAATTAAACAGAGGTCAGGCCTCTCTACACAACCCTACAGTGCAGACTATAGATGTGTGAAATGCAGCACGCACTAAAATGTTGTGCTACAACTGCCCATATATGCCCTGCTAACACAAACTAAAAGGTACATGTTTCTAGTTAACAGAGTCCTATTTGAAACGGGACTGCATTAACACAAACTAGGTACCTTTTAGTTCAATCTAGCAGGGACTACATGGAGTAGTTACAGCACAACACCTGGATGCACTCAGCAATTCAGACTCCCGTAGTACACACTGCAGGGCCTGTGTAGACAAGCCCCATCATACCTCATTTGAAGCTGCAGTGGGAATCCTCTCATTCCCGCCTCCTCTTATATTCTGCCTCCAAGGACTAATGAAACAGCAAGCACCCTCCACCACAGACATGCTAAATGCAGCTTTTCCCAAACCAATCAAGCCTTACGTTAGCCAGACGGTTTGCTTGACAGCAATGGGAGGTTCTCTATCAACTCACAGACTGGATGCACTACTTCCGCAGCATTCCCGAACTCTGTCCTTCACTTACCCAAAAGTAAAAGGGACTATGCTGGAGACCTGAATTCAGATTCCCATGTGGCATTGTTTGTGCTCAAACATAAGTTTAAAGTGAAAAACAAAATGTTTGTAATGACCTTCCTTCTGAACACTGAATTGAAGAGTACTGCCCTGGCCAATTTATACAATCCTTAAAATCTTCATTTTATTAAAACGTATCTTAGCATAAATAAGTGTCAAATATCACGTCATCTTTTCCCAGGGAAATATTAGCTTTGTAAGTTAGTCAAAGACATCTCTTCTTCCTGAGTACTGAATTCCTCCTGGTCACTGTGGATGCTGGGGCTTTGCCAGATCTTTAACAAAACATCAAAATAGTAGTTACAAATCTTTGAAAAGATAGTTGAAAGTGGAAGTGCCACCACTCACGAGAGGCAGCTGTGATGTGGCAGATTGAGTACTGACGCCGAGAGTCAGGTAATCAGTGTTCTAATCCTCACCCTGCCACTGAGCTGCTTTTTCAGTTTCCTAAAATACCCACTGGTGAAAGAGTGTGTAACTTCAGTGCTATCTAAGATGTTGCCCATGTTTATACCAGCAGTGAATTTGGCCTCACATGTCTTCAAAGGAGCAAATCCTCATTGAGGAATGCATAAATGTAATCCTGACTGTGACAGGATGGATCAAAAAAACCCCTTGGGAACTGCCAACTGCTGTACCAAGACTACTTCTGCCCTTGCTTTACTTGCCAGCCTGGGACTCCAGCATCCTCTGTCCTGTTGAGCCAGACACACCAATCTGCTGCAACACAGACCCAGGGTCTGAACTATGTGTCCCAAAGCTGCAGACTTAACTGAAAGCAGCTAACAGAGGTGTTCCTGTCTTTAACACTCAGATGCCCAACTCCCAATGGGATCTAAACCCCAAATAAATCTGTTTTACCCTGTATAAAGCTTATACAGGGCAAACTCATAAATTGTTTGCCCTCTATAACACTGATAGAGATGCACAGCTGTTTGCCCCCCCTCACCCAGGTATTAATACATAGTCTGGGGTAATTAATAAGTAAAAAGTGATTTTATTAAATACAGAAAGTAGGATTTAAGTGGTTTCAAGTAATAGCAGACAGAACAAAGTGAATTACCAAGTAAAATAAAATAAAACACGCAAATCTAAGCTTAATACAGTAATAAAACTGAATACCGATAAAATCTCACCCTCAGAGATATTTCAATAAGTTTCTTTCACAGACTGGACACCTCCCTAGTCTGGGCACAATCCTTTCCCCTGGCACAGCCCTTGTTCCAGCTCAGGTGATAGCTAGGGGATTTCTCACGATGGCCCCATCCTTTGTTCTCTTCCACCCACTTACATATTTTTTGCATAAAGTGGGAATCCGTTGTCCCTCTCTGGGTTCCAACCCCCTCCTTCTCAACAGAAAAGCACCAGGTTAAAGATGGATTCCAGTTCAGGTGACATGATCACATGTCACTGCAAGACTTCATTGCCCACTTGCCAGCACACAGGTACACAGGAAGACTTACAAGTAAAACAGAGCCATCTACAGTCAATTGTCCTGGTTAATAGGAGCCATCAAGATTCCAAACCATCATTAATGGCCCACACTTTGTATAATTCAAATAGGCTCTCAGCGTTATAGTTCATATTTCTAGTTTCTGATACAAGAGTGATACATTTATACAAATAGGATGACCATGCTCAGTAGATAATAAGATTTGTAATGATACCTTACAAGAGACCTTTTGCCTGAAGCATATTTTAGTTACATTATGTTCACACTCATCAGCATACTTTCATAAAATTTTATACAGTGCAACGTCACATTGACTTTTTTTTTGTATAAGAGTCCATTTACAGTTATCACAGCACTCAAAAAGTATCAGAAAAATTTTACTGGCAAAACCATTTTTCATGTTTGATTAACTCAAAAGTGGCCAAATCCATGTTTATGAAACTGTTCAAAAGAATTTCCTTTGAGGCTGAGATAGAGCATGAGAAATTACAGCTGTAAGGATAATTTTTCTGAAAATTAAAAACTAAAAATATATTTTAGAATGGAAGTGACATATTAACTTTATCTCTACTACCACTAGTGTAATCCTATAATATACATGCATTATAAGCTATATGTTATTCCTCAATTCCACTTTTTATTTCCATGAATTAGTGTTGACAACATATATTTTCCGATAGATGAAGCAAAGCCAGGAGTGGTCTGTGCCTGGTCCTTCCTTATGAATGGCTCAGCTGGAACCCTGCATTCAGCACCTCACAGACTAGCAACTTGAGTGGAGTAGTTTTGCACTCTAGGGATACTGGTAACTGAGGGCTGAGAATTTAATTCCCTACAGGACAGTTCTTTACCTTGATCCAGGATTTAATGCTGCAGAAATGAAAATACTGTGTAGGCAGGTCTTTGATCTCATAGGTGGATACTGTGTCCTGTTCTCCAAGGATGGGTGCAGGAACCTGAAGAGCAAAGCCATTCTCACAGAGCACAAGCAGCATGCTCTCTGCCTGTAGAATAGCACATAAAACACAAGCATCAGATAGACATATGGAAGTGGGAAAGAGGAAGAGTAAAGCTAAAGGTTAGAAGTTGTCAAGCCACAAAGTCAAAGGCACGCCAGTCAATGTTCACTTTATGTGATTATTTAAATGGACGAATCACCACCAGAAATCAGAGAATATCATCTTAGACTGAGAGCAGCATGATGATGTTTAGTGTCACAAGGTGATTCGCCCCTTTAAATGAAGCAGGTCCAGTTCCTCTGTGCAAGTACAGGTGTTCCCAGTTGGCCAATTAAAAAGGCAGAGCAGCACCTGGTGCTATAAAGGATCAGGGAGAATTAGAGAGAGAGGAGGCTTGTAGGGACGGCTAGAGGAGGGTTTGCTAGCTGACCTCCCAAAGGCCAAGAGGCAGGACCAGAAAGTTAAAGGCAGAAGAGCAGCAGAGGGCATTGCATGCTGACTTCTAAGCCAGAGAGCTGGAGCTGAGGACCAGAAAGGGCTGAAGTTGGGAACAGTGGAAGTACCTATCTGCTCGCCTGTCTGAGATGAGAGGTTAACAAAACAGGGGAAGCAATGGATATTCCACTGGCGAGGAAGAACTCCCAGCAAAAGGTTTGGGGGATGAGGGTGTAATTCTGCTAGGAAGAGTGGAGATGCACTTGACCTGTAAGGGCTTGGGTGGCTGTCCTGGCAGAAAGTCAGGAGAGGACAGAAGTAGAGCCCAAAGGTGGTGGAGGATGCCAGAGTATGGTATGTGCTATGCTGATGGACTAGCTGTTGTGGGGTTATAAGGATTACATGCACTGGGGTTGATAAATGGACTATGTTTTGGGACTTGTGTTATGGATTATTTGCACTATGTTTTTGTAATAAGCCAGCCCCAAGGATGGGTATTACTGAGGCAAGAGAGACTGTTGTGGGGGGGGGGAGCTCCTAGGAGCCTGAGAGAGGAAGTGGGACTGTAAATCGAGTGTTAGGGTGCCCTGCTGCAAGGAGGTGCTCAGGGAAGATGGGGAATCATTGACACCTTGTGAACCTGGCTTCTTTGAAAGAAGATGTGACGCATGACCAGAAAGGGTTAAGCATCCTACAGGATAAATGACTAAAATTCAACCCTCTTAAAGACATATGGGGAGATACTGTTTGTGTATTTACATATATATTGGTAGTGGTCAACAATGTAATCAAACAGTCCCTGTCTATGCTGTATTCTGTTAATTCAGAGATCAAAAGAACATCTTAACATTTAAATGAACTGTAAACATAGGATGTCGTGGTATTCATCTCTCTTTGAAACGTATAGCAAATCATCTGTGAATGGTGGAAAAACAGACAATTGCTTTATGTTAATCTGTGTGAATAATTACCAGGCGATGCTTAGGAAATGAGGGTCTATTAGTCGCTGAGGGACTCCAACCTGACAAAGAAGGCATGAAATGTATAGAAGATGTTTGGGTCCTAATCCTTTTTATCTCAGGTCTCCTTAAGCTTCACCAGGGAAAGTTTGAGTCACAAAATTGACATCCTAGTCCTAAACTGGAACACCCTAAATATATATTGGACATTGGACTATAACCTATGGACTAAATTCTAAAAGAATTCTTTGCAACTACAAAGCTCACCATCTTTGCTATGAATCTGAACCTCAAGAACAGAACTCATGTCTGTATGTATATTGATCTTTTAACCATACTCTTTCTCTTTTCCTTTAACAAATTTTCATTTAGTTAATAAGAATTGGCTGTAGTGTGTATTTGGGTAAGATCTGGAATATTCATTAACCTCGGAGGTAATGTGTCTGATCCTTTGGGATTGGTAGAACTTTTTTACATGATGAATAAGATTTTCGTTATATGATGAATAAGATTTTCGTTTATCCTCTTCATATCTGACTTAGGTGTCTAGGTGGAGGCCTGAGGCTGGGTTACTTTAAGGGAACTGTGTTGTTGGCTTCTGGGCAACCGGTGAGGTAATAAACATGCTGTTTTGTGCTGGCTTGGTAAATCTACAAATTGGAATATCCACCAGCTTTGGGGATTGTCTGCCCCATTCTTTGCAGTTCACCCTAACTGAGTGACCTCAGGACTCCAGTCACAGATGGGTCTGAACCAAACGCTTGGGTCAGAAGTTTTGTCTGAATAAGCAGCTGAAAGTTTAGATGCTTTATCTGTACAATCCATATCTCTTATGTCTTTAAGACTGGCCTGGAAATCTTGGGGAACCCCCCACCCCAGCTATCTTACAGGATTTCTGGTCCCTGCTAGATCCCTGAAATGCCAATGTCAGAGGAATAACTGAGGTAGGAGGAAAAATTATCCAAACTTTTAAAATTGCAATAAAAGTCAGGTTTGCATATAGGTGTTTTTTCCCCAAAGGAGGCCTCGGGCATGGGGCAGGGCTCTTTATTTTATCTGAAGTAATTCACCCAGCCCTAATGTGTGCAAAGGGAGCTAGTTGCAGTTGCTGTAGGAATCAGAACAAATTACATTGCTTTTGTAAACATAAAATCTACACCATTAATTAAATGTTTATCTTTTAATCTTCTTCTTTGCTTATATTAAAGTAAGAAAAATTAAGATACATTTGACAGTTATATGAATGTATAACCTAAAAATTATACATGCAAATAAATACGTTATGTTAGGAGGGTTTCTGCACCTATCAGAAAGGTTGGGATAGATACTTGTCACTGGTGGGCAGGAGGACAATCAGAAAAGCCTGACAAGCCAGAGGGAGAAGACATACTGTGCTTGTCAGGTAAACAGGGAGTAGGGTTGCCATCATAGAATAAATCCAAGATAGCAGCTATGATCTAATTCCCATGGTTACTTGGGCCAGGTCTAGTCTAGATAGGGTTTGCCAGTACAGCTATACTAGTATGTACAACTATAGTGGCAAACCCCCTGGCAGAGACAACTTATACCGGCAAAAAAATCCTTTTGCCCATCTAGCTTATATCAGTTTCCCAAACAAAACAAGCCATATTGGCTAAAGGACTTTTTTGGCCGGTATAACTGCATCTACGCTTATGCTAACAGAGATCAAAGGAGATGTTGATTATATTGTTTTCATCCACCTATCTCCTGTAGTTTGCTATGACATTACTTCTACATTATGATACCCTGTAATTAAATAATCCTAGATTAAAGTTATGTTAATGTGAGATGGTAGTCACATGTTAAAACTTCATAAAAACTAATGGAATGTTACTTGTATTGTTTTCACTTATCTATTTCTATTATAACGTGATGGCAGGCAATTACCTTTATGTATATTCTTGTAACTAAATAACCCCTTAAATGCAGATGAAGCCTTGGGGAAATGCAAACGAAGAAGAGTGCTAACTTCAAAGCAAGGGCATTGTGTTCAACAATGGAAAATCACAGACTCAGTCTGTATTTCTTACTCATCAAAACCCATGTGGGTGAAGACACTGTTCAGATTATTTTCTGGAGAAGATTAAAAATGGATTTCACAGAAAGATCTTGTATTTCTGAACTGTTTGGACACTTACAGGGAAGCATTCCAGATGCAAGACAGAGATCCCCAGTGTTATTCTGGGTGACCCCGAGAGACTTTTGGAAAGCTAGCAGATTACTACATTTGGATTTACAAACTCTGACTCACCTGTTAATGGATTTTACCTGCTTTAACCTCTCAATAACTCTCATTTCTTTTCTTAGCTTATAAATCTTTAGTTAGTTTACCAGAGATTTGGCTACCAGTGTGATTTTTGGGGTAAGGTCCAGAGTTCCAATTGATTTGGGGTAAGAAGTGACTGATCCTTTGGGACTGGGAGTAACCCAATATGATTTGGGGTTTATATAAACTTTTATCAGAAACTCCAGTTTGTCTGGATGGCAATATAGGCTGGAGAGCATAAGGAGACTCCCTGTGACTCCATGGTAATACTGGTATAACGATCCAGGAGTGCACATCTATTACTGGCTTGGTGAAATCTAATTATAGAATATACCACCAGTTTGGGATGTCTGCCCTATTTTCTGACAGTCTGTCCTGAGATTGGCACTCACAGTTGTGAGTCACTCGAGATAGCATGACAATCTACGCTAGGGCTTTTTGCTAGTTTATAAATTTCATAAAGAACCTTACACCCCCAACCAACATTATTACCCTGGCAGAAGTTTCTAGGGTGGACCTGACCTTATTAAACTTTTGAAATCTTGTTTTTTAATAATAAAATACTATTTGAATTAGTCATGGACAAACATCAAAGGCACTGGAGCTTGAGTTCAGAGAAACACCTAAGGGTTTGCTTTTGATGCTTTGAAAGCTTTGTTTACAATTGCATATGCCTATTTGAATATGGGCAACAGGCACAGTCCATGTTCAAATCCGTGCTTTTTAAATGAAAACTAAGCCTTAAAAGTTTAACTAGTGGATGCAAAGGCTTGTTTCTCACACAGGAGCAAGTGAAGGTGGTCGACCAAGTTTCTAATAGCTTCCAGGTGATCCTGCACTCTGTTGCTCAGGTCCAAAACTCTTAAGTGATTGTACTGAAGGACAATTCTGTTTAGTAATCTCTCTCATCCTGAAAGGGTATGAAGAGTATGGCAGAAAAGTGTCTGTAATACATTGCTTAGATGAGGATTCTTCATCCTTAAGATAACAATGTAGGCTACAACATCAGTGTGTTGAAACAGCTTCTTTTAAAAATAAGACTAAAGCACCAGGCAAAACATTCACTACTCACATGAGAAGGTGGAGACCACTGTAATGCCTGCACAGGCCCAGGAACACAAATGTATCCAATTGGCTCATATTTGTCTTCAACGGCAAAGAAGAAAACTGTTTTGTCTTTACTCTGAGAAAGAAAAGAAGAAAGGTGCTGAAAAGCATGCATTTCAAGGCTCTCTAACCATTTCACATACTTCAGATAAGGGCTGCATACACCCCTCACCTCAGTGCTGTGAATTCCCAATATCTGTCAGCCAATACAACTCCCTACTAACTGGATAGATAATCTACTTAGACCCATCACAGATACAGAAAATCAGGTAATTCTAGGCACTAAGTTATCCTCCCCCAAGTGCTTTGGGATCTTTTCTCCCTGAGCCTCTCCTGATTTTGCAGGGGTCTTACCCCGTAGTCCATACAACCCTTAATCTCCATGGTCCATGTGACAGCAGATGCTATTTCCTGCAATGGCTAAGAGGAGATCACAAGAAAAGCCTCCTTGAGGCAGGTATGATTCAATAAATCAATAAATAAGCATAATCATGTCACCTTAAAATAGTTTTATATTTTTGGCTTAATAAAAACAATTCAGTGAATAAGTAACACATACCCCTGTGGCAAGTACTTCCCCATTTCGTTCGTATGCCAAGGCTGTAACTGCAGCAGTGTGGGGTTTAAAAGCTTGTTTCAGACGCATCTCTGCATTCCCTACATAGGTCCGTCCTGCAACAACGGCGAGACCCCTGGGATCATAAACTTCAATAATGCGAACAACGCCATCTTCAAACCCAACAGCAATTAGACCTCCTTTGGGATTTACCTGTGCATAATGAAATTAAAAACACTTGCATCTTCAGGCAAAAGATAAGATTTGTAGACTCCAAGGCCAGGAGAGACCACTGTGATCACCTAGTTTAACATACATAACAGAGACCATACCTTCCTCAAAATAATTCTTGTTTGAACTAAAGCATATCTTTTAGAAAAACATTCAACCTTGATTTTAGCCATCACAAACCTTGGTAAGTTGTTCCAATGGTTAATTACTCTCATGGTTAAAAATGTAGACCTTATTTCCACTCTGAATTTGTCTAGCTTTGACCTCCAGCCATTGAATCTTGTTATACCTTTGTCTGCTAGATTGAAAAGCCCACTATCAAATATTCCTGTAGCAGTTGCACCAGTGCCAAATACAGAAATAATATAACCTCTGTGCTTCTACTCAATATTCCTATTTATGTATCCAGGGACTATATTAGCTCTTGTTATCACATCATCACACTGTGAGCTCAGGTTCAGCTGACTATACACCATGATCCCCCACATCTTTTTCAGAACCATTGCTTCTCAGGATAGAGTGCCTCATCCTTTAAGTACGGCCTAAATTCTTTGTTCCTAGATGTATAACCTTACATTGGCCATATTAAAACACATTGTTCTAATGGTAAACTGGTTGAAGCGAACAACGTAAGAACGGCCGTACAGAGTCAGACCAATGATCCGTCTAGCCCAGTTTACCATCGTACAACAGTGGCCAATGTCAGATGCTTCAGAGGTAAAAAAGAGAACAGGGCAATTATTGAGGGATCCATCTACCTGCCTATCCTCCACTCCCAGCTTCTGGCAGTCAGAGGTTTTAGGTCATCCAGAGCATGGAGTTGCATCCCTGACCACGTTGGCTAATAGCCATTGATGGACCTATCCTCCATGGACTTACTTAATTCTTTTTTTAACCTAGTTATGGTTTTGGCCATCACAACATCCCATGGTAACAAGTTCCACAGGTTGCCTGTTTAGTTCCCTATGTTAGTTTTTAACCTGATGCCTATTAATTTCATTGGGTGACCCTGGGTTCTTGTGTTATGTGAAGAGGTAAATAACACCTCCCTATTCACCTTCTCCACACCATTCATGATTTTATAAATCTATCACATCCCCCCACAGTCATCTCCTTTCTAAGATGAATAATACAAATCTTTTTAATCTTTCTTCATATAGAAGCTGTTCCATACCCCGATAACTTTTGTTGCCCTTCTTGTATCTTTTCCAATTCTTATATCTTTCTTGAGATGGGGCAACTAAAAGTGGAGGTCGTATTCCAGGTGTGGGTACACCATGGATTTATATAATGGCATTATAATATTTCCTGTCTTACATATTCCTTTCCTAATCGTTCCTAACATTGCTAGTTTTTATGACAGGCACTGCAGATTGAGCACATGTTTTCAGAGAACTGTCCACAATGACTCCAAGATCCCTTTCTTGAGTGGCAACAGCTAATTTAAACCCCATTATTTTATATCTAAAGTCGGGATTATGTTTTCCAAAGTGCATTAATTTTCATTTATAAACAATGAATTTCATCTGCCAATTTGTTATGCAGTCACTCAGTTTTGTGAGATTCCTTCATAACTCTTTACAGTCCGCTTTAGACTTAACTATTTTGAGTCATTTTGTATTGTCTGCAAATTTTGCAACCTCATTGTTTTACCCCTTTTTCCATATCATTTATGAACATGTTAAACAGCACTGGTCCCAGTACACTCCATTCTGAAAACTGATCATTTATTCCTACCTTTTATTTCCTGAGTTGTAACCATTTCGTGCTCCATGAGTGGAGCTTTCCTCTTATGACATAACTACTTACTTTGCTTAAGAGCCTTCGGGAACGGACCTTGTTGAAGGCTTTCTGAAAATCCAAGTACACTGTATCCGCTGGATCACCTTTGTCCACATATTTGTTGACCACCTCAAATTTTAATAGATTGGTGAGGCATGATTTCCCTTTACAAAAGCAGTGTTGACTCTTCCCTAACATATCATGTTCATCTACATGTCTGATATTTCTGTTCTTCTCTATAGCTTCAACCAATTTCTTGGAAGTTAAGCTTACTGGCCTGTAATTACCAGTATCACCTTTGGAGATTCTTAAAAATCAGTGTTAGATTATCTATCCTCCAGTCATCTGAACAGAGGTTGCCTTAAGCAACAGGTTACATATACCACAGTTAGCAGTTCTGCAAGTTCTTAATTGAGTTCCTTCAGAACTCTTAGGTGAATACCATCTGGTTCTGATGACTTACTACCATTTAATTTATCAGTTTGTTCCAAAACCTTCTCTACTGACACCTCAACCTGGGACAGCTCTTCAGATTTGCCACCAGAAAGAATGCTCCAGTGTAGGAATCTCCCTCACATCCTCTGCAGTGAAGACCAATGCAAAGGCTTCATTTAGTTTTTCTGCAACAGCTTTGTCTTCTTTGAGAGTTCCTTTAGCATCTTGATCATCCAGTGGCCCCATTGATTATATGGCAGGCTTCCTGCTCTTCCTCCTTCTGACATACTTTAAAAAAAATTGCTGTTATATTTTGTCCCTTGTTAGTTACTCTTCAAATTCTTTTTTGGCCTGCCTAATTACACTTTTACCCTTGATTTGCCAGAATTTATACTCCTTTCTATCGTCCTCAGTAGGATTTGACTTCCAATTCTACCAAGCGATCCAGATCGCTCTGAATCAGTGACTTGTATTCTTCATTATTTACCACTCCCCTAATCTATGTGTCATCTGCAAACTTTCTCGGCAATGATTTTGTTTCCTTCTAGGTAGTTAATAATAATGTTAAACAGCGTAGGGCAAAAACTAATCACTGTGGGGCCCCACTAGAAACGCACCTGCTCAAAGATGAGTCCCCAAATATAATTACATTATGAGACCTGTCAGTCCACTGTTAATCAATTTAATGTGTCCCATGTTCATTTTGTATTGTTCTAATTTTTAAATCAAAATATAGTGCAGTGCTACATCAAATGCCTTTATCAACCAAATATGCATTTTCATTTAAAAATTAAGTTGGTTTGACAGGGTCAATTTTCCATAAATCTATGCTGATTGGCATTAATAAAGTATTAGAGAATAATTTAATTTAATCAAGTTCCACATCAGCTACTCCATTACTTTACCTGGGATCAACATCAAGAGGATATTGAGAAACTGTACAACACACAGCTCTAGAGTTAACATATACCCCATCTCATAAATCATTCTATATGGAGTTTCTATTGTCCACATACATGAAGGAAAGAGTCACATGCAGGGAACATGGTTTAATTTTAAAAGCCTAGTAGTCTTTAGCGATGCTACATACCACTATGGAAAATGAGCTTTGATTTCGATGTCAGATGGGACTCACATGCTTGTAACTCACAGGACAGTGGTGTAAGAACATAAGAATGGCCATATTGGGTCAGACCAAAGGTCTATCTAGCTGAGTATTCTGGCTTCTGACAGTAGCCAACGCCAGGTGCCCCAGAGGAAATGAATAGAACAGGGCAATCATCAAGTGATCCATTGCCTGCCGCCCATTCCCAGCTTCTGGCAAACAGAGACTAGGGACACTATCTGAACCAACAGCAGCTTCTAATATTCTTTTTAGGGAAGAGATATTTAAATGATCCTAGACAAATAAATGGCTCATAGCATATGATATAAATTGACTTACTTTCATTGACTAGCTACTTGCAGTAGGAACTTACATACTGGGCTCAGTCCTTTCATCCATCTGGCCAGGTATATCTCCCTCAGATACCAGTACTTCAAAGGAAACTGAATGAAAATGTTCTAGGATGCACTATGGGCCAGATTTACAAAGGCATTTTAGCACTTAAAGATGCAGAGAGGCATCTAGTGGGATTTACAAAAGCATAAGCAGGTAAGGTACCTACTTCCCTCTGACTTTCAATGAGAGTTAGGTACCTAGCTGCGTCTTTAAAAGTATCTGTTTACCCTTGTAAATCTGGCCCTGAGTATAGTGCTGTATATTTGTAGGGCCCAATCAGCTTACTTCATAAGCACACAGTTGGTCACCTATAATATAGTCATAAGATTGCATAGCACAAATGCTCTTGAAAGCATAGTCATAAAGCCACCCTACCCTTTAAAAATCAAGGTACAGTATTTCCCTCTCTGACTGCCTGTATAAGTGACCTCTGCAGACTTACTATAAATGTTTGCTCAAAAACATGTCTACAAAACAGTTTAACTCAAGTGAATTGATTGCCAATTAACTCAAGTTAGCTAATATATTTTTAAAAGATAGTATAGACACTCCACAAATGTTCAGTCCTGGTCACAACCATTTGTGGAGTGTCTAAACCTGTTAGTTAACTCAAATTAATTGGAAATTGTGATGGGGTGGACTAGGCCCTGAGACTTCCTGTTGGAGACCTCACAGCGCTGCCACGCCCTGCCCCAGAAAAGGGCAGTGGAGAGAGTCCTCCAAGCTGCCTAGAGAGGCTGCACAGGACACAGCCAATCAGGAAAGAGGCTGCAGGGAGCACCCAATCAGGGCCCAGTAGGCTAGTATAAAAGAGCTGGAGGGCCAGCGTGAGTTCAGTTGCTGCTTGGAGCCAGAGAAGGGAATTTGGTGCTCCTGGCTTGCTGAAGGACCTTGGACAAAGCAGTTGCTGGCAGGGAGCAAAGAGGGGCTGCTGGGACTCAATCAGGAGAAGGCCCTGAGGTAAGGGTGAATAATGTGCTGTGGCCCAGGGAATTGTACCAGCAACACAATTTAGCAGCCATCCACCACATCCCTTTTAACTATCTGTAGGATCCCTGGGTTGTGACCCAGAGTAGTGGGCAGGCCCAGATTCCCCACACACACACACCCATTAGCCACTGGGGAAGTGGCTGGACTTTGATACACCCCAAAAAGGGGTACTGAACTGTATAGTGGCCCAGCTGGGGCCAGAAAGGCTCAGAGAAGGCAAAGATGTTGCCTCCATGGAGGGAGCCCTGGGGGGTATGGCTTGATATTCTGGGCCAAGACTATTTAAAGACTGCTGGACTAAATAAGGACCTGAGACCACAGATGGTTACAGAAGGACACTGATTAACCAAGGAGTACTGGGATAGGCCCTCCGTTGGACTTATACCACAAAAGCGGTTTATATGTCTGTTGTTTCACATACAGACTGTGTGAGACTCGGCCAGAGGGCTGAGTTGCTGAAGACTCATCACAAGGCAGAGGAAGTGCAGGCACACGCTCTCTGCCAAGGGGGCTGTGACACAGAGCCAGAAAGGGTTAAGCAACCCAGCTGGCTAAATGACCCAAATTCAACCCTTTGAGACCTGTTAGAAAAGTATATAAATGGTAGTTAGGACCATTTCATGTTCAATAGACTAGAGCTTTGAAATGCAAACCTGTATTGTTGGAGAATTAGAGCTTTGAAATGCAAACCTGTATTGTTGGAGAATTAGAGGTAATACTAACTGTATGTGTTTACTTATATCTTGTTAGATGTAAACAGACAGTTCCTGTCTATTTCTATATCCATTGATTCTGAGATCTAAAGGGAATATTAACATTTAGATGAAACTTGGGTGTAATGTCAGTCTATTTCTCGTTGAAGTTTGTAGTAAACTGTCTATGAACTGATTAATGGATAATTACCTTATGCTGATGAATGCAACTAGTTACTTGTGTACGCATAGGAAATAGGTAGTTTTACTACAAAGCAGCTATTCTTCACCCAAGGAATACCTGCTGTCAAGAGGCTATCATAGCCTGACAGTGATCTATATAAAGATAACTTGGGTGCTGATCCTTTTACCTCAGATCTGCTTAAGCTTCATCAGGGGATGTTTGAGTGACAAGACTGAGGTATCCAGTCCCATCTGGATCACCCCGATATTGGACATCGGACTGTAACCTCTGGACTAATTCTGAAAGGACTCTTTACAGTTCTAAAGCTCATCATCTCCACTATGAAACTGACCTAAGAACTTTATTCATATCTTTACGTATAAAGATCTTTTTTAACCAATACGCTCTCTTTTCTTTTTAATAAATCTTAGTTTAGTTTAAAAGAATTGGCTGTGTGTATTTGGGTAAGATATGAGATTCATTAACCTGGTGGGTAATGTGTCTGATCTTTTGGGATTGGTAGAACCTTTTATATGGTGAACAAGATTTTCAGTAATCCTCATCATATTTGACTTGGCTATCTGGCTGGGAGCTCATGGCTGGTTTGCTTTAAAGGAATTGTATTTCTACCTTCTGGGTAACCAGTAAGGTACTGTGGAAGCTGTGTTAGAATAGCCACCAATTTTGGGGATTATCTGCCTCATTTTTTGCAGTTTGCCCTAATTCAGCAATCTCAGCGTGGCCTCTCTGGGGCCCTGGTCACAGGGGTGCTTGCAAGAGGTGAGTGCCACCCCATTTCAGCAATTAATAAGCTTGAGTTAAAGAGCAAAAACTCTATTCCAGACATAGACTCAGAGTATTATCTGGGAGTGTCCACATTGCTCACCTTTACAAATCTGTACAACAGGCCATGTAGAATGCCTGGCAAGCCAAGAGACATGGGGAAACACCCATACAATAAATCCAAGCTCTACTGCTCTGGGATAATCTTCTATAGTGCAAAAAGCTTGCTCATATCAGATATCCCAGTGAAGGAAGAAAAAATTTCCCAGACCTTTATCTTACCACTGTGAAATAACCTCACCAACGGTGATTCATAAAGGCCAAGCTGGCCAATAATTTCATTAAAACCCTGTGTCATGAACATGTGTGATTGCAATGAAATAGCCACATTATGAATCCATGTTAACGCACTGCAGTAGGGTAAACTTACCACTCGAGGTGCCCAAGTCAGTGCCGTTCCTCCCTGTTTAAACTTAATCTCAGTCAACTGACAATTGCCAATGAAATCATAGATACGCACTGAGTCTGTGTAAGACAGATGGAAGTGGAAAGGAGACAGGTTATTGCAAACAATTTTTTCTTGAAAAACTACTTGTTAAGATTTCAGGACAAATTTCTGATGCATCTTAATGAAAGGTTGAATGGAAAGTTAGTAATCTTTCATTTCACATCAAAACTCACACCTGCAAGTACCTTATTGATGGTTATGTAGCACTGTAGCTTTCTGTACTATCACAAAGGAAACACTAGCTTTATTAACTCTGACCTAAACACTCACACCCAAGGGTAATAGGGGCTGAGACTGTTGCAGAAATAACATATTCGGCTCTGAACAAGGAGGAATGAGCCTCATTGGCCAGCTGGGGTCATTATCGAGTAGTCACAGGTACAACACTGACATGTACTACAGGAAGTCCTGTGCTGACAGCATAAGAAAAAAATTATATAATGATACTTGGATTTGCCTTTGAGGAAAGTGATTAAATAGGTTAAAATGGAGAAGAATCCAGATAAGAGCCAGTTTCACTTTAGCTGGAATTAATGGCATGTGGAAACCCCTGTTAGTGCATACAGTTCAATAACAATCAGCAACCCTCATAGGTTTCAGTTTGGCTCAAGTGGTAGGAATTTTGCCTTCAGGCCACAATACATGGATTCTAGTAGTACACCATATATAATTAATAGCTGACAAGATCAAGTTTAAGACCCTGTGGCACTTTCTGAAAAGTATGAAGGATAATATCAATGAAATGGCCAATATTCCTTCCCTCTCTAACAAGTGCTAAAATGAAGTGCTAAAGGCTTGCTCAGGCACACCTTCATAAATTAAATAAATGTCCATAGTCTGAGAAACTATTAATGAGGACATGATAGCTGTTGCAGCTACCAAGAAAGGCACAAGTATTAATACTCAAAATTGTTTATACAGTGCCATAAATGTAGTGCATTATAAAACACTTGTTGATCCACTGAGTCTGGAATATGAAAGTTATTTAAACAATTCTCCCCTTTTCTGTTCTTTCACAGAGTTTATAAAGCTTCACATTGAGACTTTCTTTAACTGAAAACCTAGTTCTTGAGATCAGATACTCCTTGCACTTTGTGGCTTCAACCCATTAATGATCTGTTCTAATTATTTAAAAAAAACTGTCCCCAAGAATAATGACCAGCTGGTAGGTATCTTTACAAAGTAAAGACACACTTCCACTACAACTGTGAACTAAACACATGAGTTTAAAACAGAATAATTCCACAATGAGCCCGACAGCTGCAACCCTGCTCTTACAAGTTAACCGCTTAGGGAAGAGTTGTACTTACGGTCAAGTGCAGTAGTGGCCATGAGATATGTGACAGGAGAGACACCCATGGCTTCAATCTTTCCCGAGTGAAAGGTAAACAGGCACTCTGGATCATGGGTCTACAGAGAAATCAGAACAGAGTTCTCCTACATTCAGAGACTGAAAACATGGCTTGCAATGCCTCATCAACATAAAATGGACACCTAAAATAAACGTGCAAAATCTACCCTACATCTATTGCATGCAAAAGTGTGGAGTTTGTACATGCAACAAGATACCCACAAATGCCCATTTTGATTGTACAACAGGTGCATGAACAAATTTTTACAGGCATATTAAGCACCTGGATTTAAAAATATGGCAGCAGATATGTAAAAATAAAGGTGAATAACATATTAAATTGGGAGGTACAATGCCTGGAGATCAAATTTATAATAGAAAACGATTGCTTTGAAGGCTGAGAAAATGACCTTAAGCCAAGGGCTTTATATTTCACTGGAAGTCTTTTTCCAACCCAAGTTGAAAAATAGGTTTCCATATATACTCCTGTATTTATTATACACTTTCTACATAGCTTTTTGCCATAATTGTGCCGCAGCTTCATTTACCTGCTGCTACAGGGTATGCTTGATGGAATTTTTGATCAAACACAAAGTGTCTGTTTTAACTTTTCTGCTCATGTGACCCTTTCCACCAATAGCAGATCTACAGCGGTAATAATAGCAATCAGTCTGATCAAATGTACAGAAATGTGAATGTTGTCCTCAGTGTCATCTAGATACAAAAGTGATGAGCACTTCAGAAATACCTATCCAGACAGGTTGTAGTAGCAGCCCACACCTTAACTTCTCACATTAACGTCCATCACTTCTCACCTTTTGAGAATCAGGCCCCTTTAAAGTAGTTCCAGTTTAGCAGTCAACAATTGAGGGACCCAAAATCAATAGCTACCTTTGAAAATCTTGGCCAATAATTGTAATTAATGAAGCAGTGAAGATAAAACATAAAGGTGTGCCTGATAATAACACTAAATCCTCAGCTGTACAGTTGGTCAAAAGTTGAATGGCACTTTGTGGCCACACAATGTAACACTGGTCTACAATTTTTGAGAAGTCGTCTGCTTCAGAGATAAAATGTGATATTTATTATGTATTTTGATGTGCTGAAGTCAAATATGACAATTAAAACAACTGGTTGGCTACTGTTTGTAAGATATTTAATTTTTTACATTTTGTGTCTATGTATGTTGTGTATATAGTAGAGTTTTAATCACAAATTGTAAACCTAGGTCTTTTCGTGTGTTTATGGTTGCTTCACATGATGATATTTCGCCTGTCCTGTTTATGTAACACTTTAAAAATCAGCAAAAGGGTTATATACATAAACTTTATTATGAAAGAAAAGGCAAAAAACTATTATGTACATAGTTTAGTCCTATTCAGTGTCTAATTGGCGCTTCTTGGCTTGTCTCTTGTATTCATTAAATGGAGCTTGTCTCTTGTATTCATTAAATGGAGCATCTCTTGTCACTGTCCAGCAATAGTCTGCAAGCATTGATGGGCTCCATTTGCCCTGATAGCCTGCCAGGAGATTCCACTGCTGTAGTCTGGAGCCCAACAGCTCTGCCTTACTCTTGGGTAGTTCCAAATCCCTGACAAGGTCATTCAGTTCACCTTGTGTTAGGAGGTGTGGTTCAGAGGAGGAGGATGGGAGAAAATGTGGGTCCTGTAACATTGATGGTTCAGGACCAGAAGTTTCATCCTCTTCCTCGTCTGACTCAAGTGAGAATGATTCTGGTGCATCAGGAACCGGCAGTCCTTCTCCGTGGGGTACTGGGCGTATAGCTGATGGAATATTTGGATAATGCACAGACCACTTTTTCTTCTTTGACACACCTTTCCCAACTGGAGGCACCATGCAGAAGTAACAATTGCTGGTATGATCTGTTGGCTCTCTCCAAATCATTGGCACTGCAAAAGGCACAGATTTCCTTTTCTTGTTCAACCACTGGCCAAGATTTGTTGCACAAGTGTTGCAGCATATGTGTGGGGCCCACCTCTTGTCCTGATCTCCAATTTTGCAGCCAAAATAAAGGTGATAGGCTTTCTTAACCATAGTGGTTATACTGCACTGTTGTGATGCAAAAGTCACTTCACCACAAACATAACTTCTGCTGTCTGCACTCTTCACACAAGTATGAGGCATCTCTGCTCACTTTGGCTAAACAGAACTGTGTCTCTTTGCAAAATCAAACACTGACAAATAAGAGAGCACGACACTGTATGATTTCTAGAGCTGATCTAGGGCAAGTTGTTCAGCAGAGTGATGTAAGCTTCATTATGATTGCATCATCCATGACTTCTAGGAATAACATGATGCAATTCATATCATGTATGACGCAATACCAGCTTCAGATTGCATCATTCATTGTTTTGCCTCAAAAGCAAGTACTGTCCAAACCCAGTCATAGATTTATTCATAGATCCAGTCAAAGATGTATTTTAGTCATTTCTGGTTTAAAGTGAGATCCTTTCCCTTTATAACTCACTTATCCTCTGCCATTCCCAAGTCAAGGGTCGTATATACTGACCCAATAGCATATCTTGAAAACTAGAGCCAATCAACAATTTTAAGCATCATTTTCGTTCTCTGTGACCCAGAATTAGTAAAGTTGGACTACATTTAGTTCAGAAGCATTTTGGCAGTAGAGCAGTGTAATTAAAGGAACTTAAAAAACAGGGTGGGTGGAGAGCTGGGAATAAAACTTACGACATTTGAAAAACTCAGATCAAGCTTCCAGATGGCTCCATTGGAATCCTAAAAAAATAAATATTTAACATCTGAATGTTCTTTCAAATTAAGTTTGAAAATAGCATTTAGTCTTGTAATTCTTTACAAATACTGTAGGTAAGAATCTCAATCATCTGGAAGAAACAGGATTTAGACTCATAGCCTGATGTCAATTTCACCTGGTGCTCGGTAGCAGAACAGGGCAATGAAGCCTGGGAATGACACTTCCAAATTCTCCCACACCTATATAGCTCCCACTCTCAAAGCAGAAGAGAGACTCAAATGTTATTCTATTCTAAAAATAATGCAGGAGGAGACAAGGTACTAGTTCTACAAGAAAAAACAGATTGCCTCCTCTAGCAATGCATTACCACATGCCTCTCCAATATTGCTCCACAGAGCTCGTAAGAATGCAAATATATGTCTTACCTGAGCATACCAGATGGGCTGTCCAAGATCATGAATTTTCATGATGGAGCTCAAGTTGACATTCTTGCCAACAAGAAGTTCATTCATATGCTCCATCTCTAGTAGACCTGTGGCCTCCACAGAATCAGCTGCATCTATCGTCTCAAAGTCCCACACCTTCAAGCAGTTGGAAGTGAACAGAGCAGCGTTCATTAATCCAAATGCCAACATATCTCACATTAACATGCACAATGGCAATATAAAATCAAACTATAAGAATCCAAGGGAATGGGTGGCTCAGGATATAGAATAGGAAGCCTGTTGTGTCCACATCATTGTGACTGCTCCAGGTCATGTTCAAGCCAATCAGAGGCTGTCACCATCTAATATCTGTTCAGTGGCCCATGTAAAATGTGTTTATAGGTCTCTGTCCTCTAGGAATTGGATTATTACCCATATCTCAAAAATCATTAACTACAATTGACACTACTTAGTACCCATGTTAGCAGTGTCACAACTATGGAGAGTAAAACTGCCTCCTAGAAGTTGTCCCTAGTGAGGCAGTATGGAAGGACAAAGTGAGAAAGCTTGCACCTCCACTGCCTGCTCTGTGGATAAAGAGCAGATTTCAGTTTCCAGATCTGCCAGTCCAGCACCCTTTCGCCAGGATGACATTTACATAAAGAATACCATCAATGTAAAAAAACAAAAAATCAAACCAAAATCCTCATCTGAAACTTTTTCCCTATAGCTGTAACCACTGCCTCTAATTACTACAACTAAAAGATTAGATGGGAAGAGACACACTTTTTTCCACTTTGTTTATTTTGAGCATTTAACAGTAATTTGTCTACTGTCAGTTTTCCTCTTTCCCTGAACACTCAGTTTTCCATTGTTTGGGCCTTTCATGCAGCAATAGGGGAGGAAACTAAACTAAAAACAAACACACACAAAACAGGACCATATGACTGTAAAACCCACAAATTGGCAAGTAGAATCAGAAGCAGATGAAGAACTTGAGACTACTTTTAACTCATTTTTTAAAATTGGTTTGATTTTAAGTTGAGGATGTCCCATTATTTATTTTTTCTTTAACAGGGGTTTGCTGCTCAGTTGAAATGGATACATCTTTGAAATAAAATGACAGAGGTACTAGCTACTTACACAAATGCCTTGAGTGTTCACATGGTCAGAAATTAACTTCAAACACTACTGTGATTATCCTTTGAATAGTATGTGACATCTTAACAAGGCCTGAAAATGACTAACATAAACCTAAGCTACACACACAAAACATCCCCAAAGTTGTTGAAGACAAAACTAAAAAATAAAACTTGTTAGAGACATCATTGAAATTGATTTTGATTTATTAGTGCACAGAAGGGATTCCTCTAGCATTAGTAGGCACAAAGTGATATTTAAATGTGATCTGATCCAAACATCTACATTGTGGAAGGAGATCTGCTCCTATCCAGTTCCTTGTCAAAATTCATTCTTAGACAATGATCACAGAAAGAAACTCCATCAATAGGCTACTTCCAATACAACGTATAGGCTAAGTTACTTCCCTTTCCCACTACTAACAAGACTCTGTATACCAAATATGTCCAGACTATTAAAGGAAAAAATACTCACCCTAATGTAGCCATCTCCTCCAACAGTGACCAGCTCTCCCTCATCCAGAATTAACTGATTAACAGGGCCATTGTGACAGGGTCTATGTCCAGTTCGACAGAGCTCTACTTTGATGAGACCCCCTTCCCAAAGCAGCAAGTTGCCCCATTCAGATCCAGAGATAACCTTTCATGCAAGTGAAGAGTAATACATGAGTGTTATAACATATCAATGTGCAGATATTGGTGAGAGACTGGTGAATATCTTAGCTCACTATAGCCTTTAAATTAAGAAAGCTCATTTGTCTGAGAATCACAATAATAATGGATACTTTTAAACTGTTAAAAATAAGCCAGTTTATTGCCAGTTAATGTCAATATTAGATTCACAGCTGTATATTTGATTGTGCATAGAAGGCCTAATCCAAAGCATTCTGAAGTGAATGGGAAGACTCCCATTGACTTCAATGGACCTTTGTTCAGTACCTGAGAAGGAGAAAGAAAACAGTTGTACTCATTTACTCTACTCACCTTCCCATCAGGCAGCTCCACATACCCTACAATGTCAGTCACAGCTGTTTTACCAAACCTGCCCAATGCTCCTTGTAGCTTGAGTCCAGTGAATGTATGGGCCATCTTCCAGAACCTGAGTACAGAAAACATAGTCTTTTGAGGTTACACTTGAGATTGTATCTAGAAAGTACTGTCTCTCAGGCTCTGATGTCATCGTATCATGAGTATCTCCAATGTGTGGACTACTCAATTACTTTTAAATATGAGGGTTTGTAGTTTTTTAAAATTTAGATAAAACTTTATATGTGCTGAATGAGGCTATCCAGGGTTGTTTTTTTGTTGTTGTTACTGAGTGGGACTGAAATGCCCCAACACACCTGGGTACCCACAAGATGAGTAGGTCACCAAACCCATCCTGATCCCAGTCAGGCGTTTGTTTACACACCACGGCCACCCACTTCCCCTCAAAAAAAAACACTTTCCCTTTACCTACTTCCATGAAAAACCTAGAAAAATATGGGCAGGGGAAAATAGAGAGATTAATATTTAAATAGGTGCTAAATCAATTTATATATCCATCTTGCAATACTTTCCATATTTACTTGAAGCAGCCTATTTTTCTCTCTGGTTGTTCTCCAGTGTAGGATGTTCATCTATTGAAATCCTGTGGATAACTTCTCCACTAGATT
Source organism: Gopherus flavomarginatus (assembly GCF_025201925.1). Taxonomy (NCBI): domain Eukaryota; kingdom Metazoa; phylum Chordata; order Testudines; family Testudinidae; genus Gopherus; species Gopherus flavomarginatus. Next base: position 164,146,732 of record NC_066617.1, on the reverse strand, counting down.
CCATTCTGTGTAACCCCATGGACTTTAGTGGAGTTGCATTAATCTAAGTGAGCCAGAATTTGGGCCTGTATCTCCAAAGTTACTTCTAACAAAGCATGCAGAAATGTTACACAGATAAAGAAGTACAAAAGAACGAATCCATTGTAGACAAACTCTCATCTCCTATTTCAATCAGAGATGGTCCAAGTTCGTGGTATGTGGATCAGGATCCAGATTATATTTAGGCAATGTTTTGGGACCATGCTATAACTGAGAACAAATCAGGGTTAGGGATCAAGTGTGGATTTTATGGCACTGAAATATTTCAAGCTATTTTTAATGATGTTTTAGCTCAAAATAGAAAAAAATCTCACCAGACATCTTATTTTGTGAGATTTCAACTATCAATAAAGTCTCATCAGTTTAGACCTTGAAAATAAACCCTTTCTCGGTTTAGATCCAAATTGGAATCAAATTGCAAGTATGTAGGGATTTTTATTTGATTCCTCTGTAAAATTTACAGGTATTTGGATTCATCATTAGTATTATTTATTATTTGTATTGCAGTACCACCCCCATCATCTACCAGGATCCCATTGTGCTTGATACTGTACAAATAGGACAAAAAGATGGTCCCTACCCCCCAAAAGCATAATGCTTTGGTCCATTTTTAATTACAATAGGAATCTAAATTTACCTATAAAACAGGCTGTATCTTCCTTTTTGGTGCTCTCATAGGCTGTTTTGGCCATGCTTTGTGATTAGTTCTTAAAACTGACCAAACAGCATGTGTCAGCCCATTTCACAAAGCCAAAGAGACACCAACAGGTAAGAAGCCCAGAATGCAGAGAAGAGCCATGTGCGGACCCAACAGCTAGAACAGAGGTTGATAGAAATATTTCTTTTAACTAGTTCTCCCCACTTTCAGTGCACTTTTGAAGATCAACAGTGGAGCAGTTTATTGGGCATTCCAGTACACCATTACCAAACAACAAAAAACTCTTAACTGTCAGGGTAGTTAAGCACTGGAACAAATTGCCTAGGGAGGTTGTGGAATCTCCATCACTGGAGGTTTTACAGAACAGGTTAGAAAAACAGAGGTCAGGGATGGTTTAGATAATACTTAGCCCTGCCTCGGTGCAGAGGACTGGACTAGATGACCTATTGAGATCCCTTCCAACCCTGTGTTTCTATCATTTCTATGATCTCTTTTGGAAAGCAGAGGTTTCAACATTTGTATTGCTAAGCAGAACACTATTCCCCATTGTTGTGCACCTGTTAACAATCATATTAGTCAATCACCTTGTAAGTTTCATGATTTTTTTTAGTTACTTCCCATCAATTGATGTTAGTGAATCAACCTACTTAATGTGTCCTGCTCCAGAAGTGGTGAGTTGCTCTTCATTTTCAGGAGAGAATGTGACCTTATAAACATCCTGGGAAAACGCCTTTGACCTCAGCACAATCTTTTCCTGTTTCCAATCCCAGATTGTCAACATGTAATCAGGGCTGCTCCCAACACTGGCCAGTAGTGTTCCATAATGGTTAAAATCAGCAAATGCATAGGCTTCCTCAGTCCCACCTGAAGGACAGATGTCCACAAAGAAAGGTTGCTTAAAAAGAGTTCAGTTCTCATTATTTGGCTAGTGCTGAATCAGAGTCAGCCAACAGTTGGCTATTTTCCACACACCCAAGAGTGCAAGGACAACTACTTACAATCAGTTTTCTGTATGTGATTTTTCAAGTGCCAAAAGATTATATAATTAGTAAAAAATCTAAAACATAACATTATTCCACTTGCTGGAGTCTATAAACTTTGCTGTATCCATGTAATACCGAAATAGTCCTATTTAACCTACCTCGGAGTATTCTGTATGGCTTTAGTGAAGGATACTCATAGATGATGATATTTGGCTTCCATCCTTTTTCTCCTACTGCAAAATACTGTTTACTAGGATGTACCTAGAAAAAGGAAAGACTGTGTTACGTACTCTGATATCCCCTTTGGCTGTCCTCAACTAAATATCAAGTTGTACACCACCACACACATTGTGGAACCATGCAATAATTTGTATTTATCCTGCACCTTTGATCATCTCACCTGCATTCAGCCCACCAATCCATCTCCCCCTTGACAGCATTTATGGCACTGCTCTATCCTTCTACTATTGGAGAATAGAAGCAAACTTAGCAACAGCACATTCAGGGGCTGTTCTACAGTAGTGGAGTTGGGAAAATAATTGATTTTTTTCCCCCACTTATGTGGCCAAAACAAAAACAGGAAAAAATTGTTTTGGTTTGAAAAAAATGTTTCATTTGACTCAAAATATTTTTATATTTTATTACTTTTTGGGTGCTTATACCCTTTTAAAGGTTTTTTAAACAAATTTAGCTAAACTTCAAAGCAAACTGTAATTTTGAAACAACATCTACATATTTCATTTTAAAAATGTCAAAACTATTTCAACTCTTCTTTGATTTTTTCCATTATTTTTATTCATCCAAAATCATATGCCAAATTTGACCAATATTTGCAAATAGTTTTGCTTGATAGAAAAATGCATTTTACCTCAAATTAATTTGCCGGTAAAAAAACATCACCCAGCTCTGTGCAGGAGATGTGAGGACCTGATTCTCCAAGAAGTATTGCTTACAATATAACAAAACAGCATAGTGCCAGATTTTAATAGCCTCACTTTCTTGGAATAGTATCAATTATCCAACAGGACTATTCGTGGAATAAGATGGTGATAAACCAGAGTAAGCGTTTCATAATCTGGCCCACAGAGAGGAGCTTGCTACAGTGAAATTGGACAACATTTCACTCCATTTACCTATGTACTTGAAATTCCAAATTTCAGGACAGGTGAAACATTTAGCCAATATTAACTGTAATCAGGATAGATGATGTATTGAACAAAAACAGTTAAACTGTATCCAGAGCATTTTAATAAATAAAATTTTAAAACAACAAAAAAGTGAAACCCAGTTGACTCTTGTCAATTCTTGTAAGTAACTTATTAGTATGGCCTGTAACCTGGACCTATTTAAGACATGCAGCTGTTTGTTCTCTGACTATTAATCAACTAGGTCTATGTAATACACCTTGATGGATTGCTACTGGTCAACACATCTGAGATTACTGACTTTTCTTTTCCACCCTTTAATCAATACTGCTCTTTCATTCAAGCCCAAATATGCAGGCAACTGTGGAAATCTTCCGTGAAACAACTGAGACACACAGACTGTTTCACTACTATAAGTTTTAAACTCTAGAAAGGAATCTTCTTCCTAAAGAGGCAAATGAAAGCCATACCGTGATAATGCCAATTCCACCACCGCTGCTGCTCCGGAGATAAGTCTGATATTTAGTTTTCAGGTCCAAGAGCACCAGTTGGTTGCCTGCTACATAGAGGAGTGTTTGACTATCCAGCAATTGCAGGTTTGCACTTTTGGTGCAGTCATAACCAAAAGAGTGTCTGCAAACAGCTCACTAAGGAAAAGCATTGACTTTAGACCTTGAGATTTATTTCTTCCAAGTAATAGCAATAAAGGTATTAATACTAAAAACTAGAGCAAACCCAGGTAGGAACACTGAGTTGGGTGGTGGTTACTCTGTTGGTCTGGCTCTGGTTTGTTTTAAGACTGGTGCTATGATGAAGCAAAAACCCACCAAGGTATTACAAATAATTGGGGAAAATATAAATTAAATATTTAAAAGATTTATGTACCATCCCTCCAGCTCCACGTCAGACTCCATTTTTATGGCCTATCCTGATCTCTGGAGATCTCCTAAGAATTCATATTCTGTTGCAGGGGTAGGCAACCTATGGCACGTGTGCCGAAGACGGCACGTGAGCTGATTTATTTTTTTTTCAGTGGCACTCACATTGCCCGGGTCCTGGCCACCGGTCTGAGGGGCTCTGCATTTTAATTTAATTTTAAATGAAGCTTCTTAAACATTTTAAAAACCTTATTTACTTTACATACAACAATAGTTTAGTTATATATTATAGACTTATAGAAAGAGACCTTCTAAAAACGTTAAAATGTATTACTGGCATGTGAAACCTTAAATTGGAGTGAATAAATGAAGATTCAGCACACCACTTCTGAAAGGTTGCCAACCCCTGCTCTTTTCTCTTAATGTTCTTTTTTCAAATAAAATATAAATGAAATTGATCAGATTACAAAGTGCACTGCATTCAAGAGACAGAACCAAAGCAATGTCTCAGGGCTTGTCTACATGGAGAAGTAACGTGTACTGTGAAAGGAAGGGTGATTTCTAAAGTGCACTAGTGTGTTTCACATTAATTGGTCATGTAGACCCTGCTGGTGCACACCAAAAGTTCTCTTGTGCACTTTAACATAATGTAGACCATGATGGTGTGCACTAAGTGCACTGGGGAACATTTGGTGCGCACCAGCAGGGTCTATACAACCAATTAACATGCAACACATTAGTAGGCTTTAGAAATCAGACCCCCACCAGTACACATTAGTACTCCATGTAGACAAGCCCTCAAGCTCTCTCCCTCTGCCAATCTGAGGCCTGGTCTACACTATAGTTAGGTCAACGTAAGGCAGATTACGTCGACCTAACTCTGTAACTGTCTACATTAAAATGTAGCTCCCACTAAAGTAACTTGCCCATTACACTGACTTAATAATTACCTCTTCAAGAGGTGTAGTGCTTAAGTCGATGTTATTAGGTTCATGTAGTGTCAGTATAGACACTATGTTGCTTACATCAACTGTTGCTGCCTTTCAGAAACCACCACACCACACCCCCCGCAATGCCCCACACTGGCAGTTAAATCAGTGCAAGCACTCCTGGTGAGGACATGCACTGCCAAAACAAGAAGTGTAGTGTGGATAAGCAAAACCAATTCAATTACTGCAGTGGCTGTGCATCAACGTAATTTAGGTCAACTTAATTTTGTAGCACAGACTTGCCCTGATGCAGAAAAGAGACAGAGGGGTTTCCTCACAGCATCTTCAGCGTCCCAATGGAAAACCCACCTGTGCAACTGAAAAATCACACATTCTTCCCTGTTCCTCCCTTACACCTGGAGGAAATAATATACTGCAGCTTTTAGATAAGAAAACCCTAGATCTAAGTCTATACAATCCAGCATGAGAAGGATACATGAGAGTGAGGAGGTTAATTGGTATCCCAGAGTCTGACGTCACAAAGGGTTGCGAGCACAAATCTTCATAGTTATAGAAGAAGGTCTCTGAGATTTTCCTTTCTAGCTTCTCAGGCTTTTTTTCTGGCTCTGGGGATTTCTCAGTATCCTCCTCCTCCTCCTCCTCCTCATCTTCCTCTGTGTTTCAGAAATAGTAACAAAAAAAAGAGCTTTAGTCAGATAGGTATAAATGTCAATACCCTAACTGCCAAAGTGGATTATTCATTAATTCTTTCCTTCCTCCAAAGAAATGCTATCTTTGTACTATGAAACCTATCCTGTGAATAGCCTTGAATGAATAGCATGTGTTTTTTCTAAGATTAGAAAAATCTGGCTTCTTAATAACCAAGGTAAGAATGTTTTGAAAATTCACTGCCCCATACACATAGCAGACAACTTCTGTCAATATTTGTAAGATACGTCATCTTTACTGACTTTAAACCTTGAGACCTTAAAGCTACTGGGAGAGTTTTATTCAAACTTTGTTTGATGTTTAGGTCTCAATTAGATTTAGGAAAACAAGCCAAGTTTGAGGCTTCTTTCTTCAGTAGATATTGAATGCATAATTTTATGCTGACTAATCAGTACAAACATGTAGCATTTCGCTCCTTCACATAAAGCAGGTTGCCATGGAGACACTGTGCTAACAAAGGCTTTCTACTAATGTGCTGATCTAGATAGTTCCTCACTGGAACTCAATGCATTGAACGGATATTGTCAGCAGGAATTGTAGTCAGCTATAAACGTGAGTTTCAGGTTCTAGTCCTCAATCTGAGTCATTTCTGTTAATTCTTATTGTTTTACAGTCAGATTATCTTTTTCGTTAACATGTTTGTCTCTCCCTGTTATCATGTGATGCACCAATACAAACAACCAAGGGGGCAGAGACTGTCCACGGGAAAGCAAAATGGAATGCTTATTAAGTGCTGTGAAGTGAACAAGCTGAAAAAGTAGAAAAAAAAATTGTTTATCTAATCTTTGTCAGTTATGGGGGCCTTATGTTACTTCTAACAACAGTAGGCAAACAAAAGCAATTTCAGGATGCAGTGGGATTTTTAAGTTGATGTTTATGTCTCTTAGGGAGAAGGCAATACTCACGAGCACTGCTAATATCTGACTCAGCACCTTCCACCGGCTTTTCTACTCTTTCTGTCTGTCCCTCTGGAATTGGTGGCACCTCTCCTTCACCTGATGGTTTATTTGAGGGACTACTTTTGCTTTCCTCTGCAATGAAAAATTGGGATAATTTTCACTTCTTCAGCATTCCAAACAGGGTATATTTCTGTGTTTTGCTCTCACACTCCATATTTGGATAATTCAGCATCCAGTCTTGGAGCGTTAAACTTCCTTCTACCCTAGAATGGATTTCCTGATCATGCAGAGTGGATTTCACTGTTTAAAACTGATTTAGGACATAAGAGAAGAAGAGGAGAATGTCCTGGAAAGGAGAAGTGCATTAACAGAGAGAATGAATTGAAGGGTCAAGAGACAGCATGCCAAAGTTCCAACAAAATATCCTGCAAAGAACCACAATAGACACCATGCCCTGAACGGCGGGTGCCAATATTCTGTTATAACATACTCAAGCACAAAAATGGAAGCTGGACCCAAAACATCCAGAGAACAAGCCTGTCATCATGAAAGTAGCAATCTATGCAACGACTGAAACGAGTTGAATAAGTTGACATTCTCAGGACTAAGTAATCAAGAGAAACAAGAAAGGCACCAGAGGCAAAAAAACTAAAAGAATTTATTATAGTCCTGACTGAAGAAGCTGGTCTAACAAGCATGGATTGTTGAAGGCCAGACAGTGGGTCAGGAGAGAGTTGGAGCAACAACCACTGAGGACAGCACATAGCTTCTTCAGAAAGAACCATCACCGACCATGGTCAAGAAGGAACTGGCTGGAAAGTTTTGAGGAAATTCACATTAACCACTAAGATGGGTGTCTCGCATACTGCCCACCACTACTTTGCCTAAAAGGGTAAAAATCTTCAGAGCTGGGAGAGTTCTACCCTATGTCATTTTGGGAGCATAGGGCCTAAGATTGAGTCCAATGTGTATATATTATGCCTGATTCCTCTACCTGGTGTAGTCAGACTAATGCAAAGTAGGTATAAAATGCTACCAGGTCAGAATTATGCAAATTTCTAAACAAGGTTCCAAGCAATAGAGAATCAGGCCTAGTATTTTTAGAAAATATTACTTCCTGTCTTTTCAAGCCTGAGCAGTGAACCCAGAATACACAGAACACTCTTTGGGCCGGCTTCTCATCAACACACAAGAAGCAGATGCATTGGTCCACCATGGACATCTTTGTGTTGTACAGTACACATCAATCAAAGGCTGACAGCTTACCTTGGTTCATCAAGAAATCAACCCTAGCCCCAGGATGTCCACAACAAACACTGGTGTGAACTGGAACCATAGACCCCTTCCTCCTCCCCACCCATCCCTTTACGCCCCCCACCCCCCCTCAAAACAAAAAAACCCAAACAAACAGGGAACTGCCCAGTAAGCAGACTTAAGACTATCCTAGGGTCAGTACTGAAATCTCTGTGTAATGGCAGGTAATACTCACGGACACTACTGGTATCTGCCTCTGCACTTTCCACTGCCTTCTCTACACCTTCCTGTCCCCCTGGAGTGGGTGATACTAGTTCGCCAGGTGGTTTTTTTTGGGCAATACTTTTGACTTCCTCTGCAAAAGAAAACAGGGATAATGTTCATTTCTCAATACCCTCTTAAGTATATTTGGAGTCCCAAAAGGTGGACCTGTGTTACTGGTTTGTACGCTACATATCAGAATAATGCAACATTGAAGTTCTTCCTATCCTACAAGGGATTTTCTACTACGCAAAATGAAATCCATTGAATAATACACTTCATTCCTTCAAAAAATAAAAGCAAAAGACACTTCCTTTCTGCAGGTCAGGCTGAATATTCAGATGGACTTTACACACATTTCTAGACAACAATCTCAACGACTTTCTTTTAAACATGACTTGACCTGCAAAGTAATTTGATTTATGCCCTTTATTGCTTCTTTATGATGTTTTTTAAAAAGGAGGCAGGAGAATGGTTTTGTTTTTTACCTTGGAAATATGAGGTATGTCAAACCTGATCTTCCCTTTTCTTGCTGAAGGACTTTTTGAGAGTCTCAAGAGATGTGCATTATGAGGTCTCACACAATAGCTTAAGGGCAACAAATCAAAGTATTCAACAGGCATTGTAGTTAAGTAGGTATAATAAAAATGAACAACAAAAAAGGACTTTAAACAGCCTGACTCTCTATCCTTCCCCTAACTGTTCTTCAGCTTTCAATCTTTTGCTTCTCATGATGTTACAATTGCACTAGTACTCCAGTTGCCACAGTCTTCCGGGGAGACAAGACCTGAATTTCTAAAGTAAAAAACAAGCAGAAATGTTTTGTCTTTTAATTTAAAAAGTTTCTTGACCTCCTAACTACTTCACAAAGATGTAAATAAATAATTAAATAAGCATAAAGCCTTTTTCCCCCTTTATCTCCTTCACAAGTTACCTTTACCTTAGTCTCAATCTTAACTTGCTCTGTCTCTTGCTTTTTTTGATTTCACGTAAGCATCTATTCCCAGACAAGACACTTTAAGATGGAGTTAAGATTGAAAGTATATATGAGCAATTTAAAGATTAAAAACAACTTTCAAGAATATTGTAGTTTAATAAAAAAATAAGTATTAGAAATCCAGAGTTAAGGTTCAACTTAAAAGAAACTTGAATATTTGAAAGCTTGGAAATGCACAGTTAACATCTAACTGGATCCCCTTTCTTTTCTGGAACCAGAGCTTTCAAACCAAGAAATAAAAAGTCCCTATGGAATATATCCCTAATTTCACAATGGATAAGAATCTATGCTAGGATAGATCACTTCAGGGGTTCCAGTTTCAGGAGAGTGGAAATATCCAATGAAATGCAGAGTGCTGACAAACATTGTATCATGGGATATTGGAGGATGGAGAAGTTACTGTATGATTGGAATGTAATCGACCTGCAAATGCTGGAAAAAAATCCACCCACCTTCTCCTGATGGTTCAACGATCTTCTCAGCATCCTGCTCTCCTGCATAATCCTTTGAAGAGTCAAACTTTTCCACATCTGCCTGATCCTCCTGACCTGAACCTTTCCTAGGTTTGTTCTTATCAGAACTCTCATTCTCTGGGACTTCGATTTCTTCTTTATAAACAAGAGCATGTCTTATAGACCAGTAATAAGAATCTGTCTACATTTATGTATTGTTTGGTTACATCCCTCATGATAAACAATTAATTAAACCTATTAGTCTGTCCACCTATACTTTTCAGATGGCCTCCTAGTTCCATTATAACAGCAGTGTTGCCGACTCTGGGAATTATATTGCAGGTTCTGTGATATTTGTTGTCTGTCTTTCTTAACATGCCAGTTCCTGGAGTCATGAATCTCAGCTTTCATTTAAAATAAAAAGTACATTTCTAGCCCTCATGATTGCGGAAAAAAAGCTTGAAAACATAAATTCTGAAGGCTCAAAACCCAGAAGATGAAAAGAACCCAAAATCTTTTTTTTTTTTTAAAAGAACAACTCAGGATATTAAAGCCAATCTCGTTATTTTAGATTCCTGACTCTTGATTTTGTACACTTGCAAAGAACCACAATAGACTTGGGCTGGAAATACTTGAACAGAGGTTCTTCTATCAGCACTACAGTTAGTCACAGATATAGCTGCAGGCAGGTTGAATGAATACAGGGTAGGGTGTCCAGAGACTGGAGTTCTTCCAATCCCAAATCTGCCACTGTCATCTCGTGTAAACTTGTGCCAGCCACTTAACCTCTCTATATGCCTCACTTATCCCATGTGTTAAATAAAAATAACAAGTCTTACCCATCTTAGTAAAGTGTTTTGAGATCTATGGCAAAAAGTCCTATGAAAGTTCAAATTATTGTAATTAATTATTAATCAATCATTTATTATTAAATTTAAGGATGTGTCATCATAAATTTACTCAGCTCTGAAAAATGCGTCAGGCTGAAAGGTGAGTATGAAGATTTCATTCCGAGAGTCATCCAGGGTCTAGTGACAGCATGTTGTTGCAGTGCTCAATGTTTGTAATACAGGAGGTGTTTTGTGTACTATCCCACAGGGATTGAAAGTGCTGAGGAAGTTCAGAGATCAGAATTTATGTCTTTGATCCCATTACCAGGCTTTCACGTTGACTAGTCCAGGAAGCATTTGTACTGGTTCACCACCTAGGTGTCTTTGCAACAGTTGTTTCTCATATGAATTTTTAACAGCATTTCCTAAACTGCTAGAATTAAGGAGTACAGATTATTACTGTATTTGAAAACTGAGGTCTCAAGCTTTCAGATGATATAAGGCAAGGAGTTCAATTTCTATTACTTCTGGACATAGTGACCACTGAAATTATATCAGAATTCAAATGGAAAACACAGCAAAATGTTAACCAGAATATTATTTTTAGATCCAATGTTTCACAATTTGCCAGAGCTGGAAACTAATGCTGTTCCTTTCAGTACTGGTTCACAAGTTATCAGTCTATAAAACTACATCAGGCCTATACTGGTCCCTCAGCATTGCTTTATTGGCACACATCCAATGTTAAAACCAAGTTTTCTTTCACTTTCAGCCATCAGTGCTTTAGGCTGCCTTCTTCCTGGCCATGCTGCTCACAAGCCACAACAGGTCTCAAGAGAGGGAAATGCGTGGAGTCATGCCTCTCAGTCTTATCAAAAATAAGTTGTTAATCAGCAATTTTGCTGACACAAAGGAGTCCCACAAGCTATCAGTAAAGTTGTAAGAACACAGAGAGCTTTGAAGATGCAGAGTGTGGTGGTGTGGCTTTAGGAGAATGAATAGAATCTCCAGCATGTGGGAGCTGACAGCTAGAGGAGGCAGTTTGGTATTAGGTTAGACTGACTGACTGACCTGAGGTCAGATGCTTTGTATATATGTTAATTATGTATCCAACAAAGACTGCTGTTAAATTACTAGCAACGAGTTATTATTAAGACTAGTGGATTACCTAAATATAAAACAACATACAGAGCTGCCATCAGGATCAAATGATGCCTTTATTTGAATATGGGATAGATTAACCATACATTCAGAAGTGTGACAATGAATAACCCAATGCAGAGAGAGCATCCTTCTATGTTGTTTGCAAATTTGTCCTCCAGTCTTTCCCCTTTTCTTTATCAAAACAAAATGGTATTTCAATGCACAAGGCTACATAAATACAGTGCTGTGGTTGATATTTTAAATGTATAAATGTCATGAAATTAAATGACTAGAAAATATTTCACTGTTTTATATATTGGAAAAAAGGCATATCTAGTTAGGCTGGAGACTGGGAGTCAGGAGAACTGAGTTCTATTCCTGGCTTCACCACGGACTCCCTTTGTGACCTTGGATGACACACTTCAACTTTTTGTGCCTGTGCTTCCACATCTATACAACAATAATACCAAGTTTTGTTCAGCACCGTGAGAGACTCAGAAAAAATGAAGCAATCACTGCAAAATGTAATTCTATTGTAATAACTGGTGATGAGCTAGAGGTGGGGTAGAGCAACAAAACTCTAAATCATGCCAAACTGGCTGATTTCATTTCCATATTCACACACAAAAATCAGCCAACTTTTGTAGGAAACTTTTAGACCCCACAAGCCTTTCAGCAAAATTGAAACTTGTGCTATCTCTGGATAAGTTTGAAGTGTTTGACGCTGAATTTTGTGCTTTGATAACAAAAGTTTGTAACATTGGTCTGATTTATATGACAACTGGATCCTTGAACACCCTCTTCCCTGTCCCTTATTCCATGCATGAGGCTAAATGAAATATTGCTGGTATTGTTCTGAGTTCCCCTTTGAAAATGGCAAGTCACACCCAGTTCTAGTTATAACCTTTCAGTTCAGAACTTCCTGCCAATTACTGCAATTTTCTACAGCTTTGATTTTGAATTTAAAGGCACTTCTCTGGAAAAGTGAGTTTCACCTCACTCATTCTTTCTTTTTTCCAAGATCGACTGACTTGCATCCTATTCCTTTACAGTCTTTGTCTTCTTTCCACCCGGGAGAATTTTGCTCTTTTCCACAACTGTCCTATCTTTTCTTGATTCCTTCTCCATTTCTATCTAACACAGTAACCATGAAGAGTAAGAACATAACCATATCATATTCTGCCCATTCCTGACTTTTTAGACTGAGTTAATGGATACCTTACATGATGATTGAAACATTAGACTACCATTAAACTCGGATAAAACCTCTGCTCACCTTCTGTTGTGGACACATTTGGCTTCTCCGTGTCCAGCTCTGTTTCAGGATCTTTGGAAATGTCAAACTTCTCTCCATCTGCCAAGTCTGGCTGGCTTAAGTTGTCACCAAGTACAGTCCCCTCAGTACTCTCTTTCTCCGATTGTTCCTTTCCTTTATAAACAAGAATATGCCCTTGATACAAATCTGTGTTTCTCTTAGCCTGCATCTTTTATCATGACACTATTGCAATACTTGCTTAAAATACTCTCGAGAGGGACAGCAGGTGCAAGCATATGCAACAACAGTTCAGAATTAAAATTTTCACTTAAAAAAACTAATCTTTTCCTTATGATGACAAAGAAAATCTTCCATATGTGAATCAAATATAACTCAATGCAGCACTGTCTACAGTTCTAGTACCTCTGCTGTTGCTCATAGCTTTGCCAAGCTGCATCAGGGTAAAATTAACATGATTGGTCAATTTCATCACTGCTATTCAGAATCCTGGGGATGGCATTATTATTTACTATTTCTATCACAGTTTAGTTATGAAGTTGTTGTTTTCCTCCTGCTGCTGCTATTTGACAAAGCATAAATAATAATCAGAGGTACCAGAAGTTTTTTGTATTTTGTTCTACTGTCTCTTCCTCTTTTCTTTAGAAAAACAAAAAAAGATAATTTGTGTAACATTACATAAATGCAGTGCTGTGGCTGATATTTTAAATGTATAAAAGTCAAGAAACTAAATAATGATAGGAATATATTCTACTGTTATGCTCCTTCCCAAGATTTCCAAATATATCTAGTGATTAAGGTAGGTGACTGAGTGTCAGAAGATCTTTGTTCTAGTCCTGGTATTCTTTGGGTAACATATTTTGTCTTGCTGTGCCTCAGTTTCTACATCTGTAAAATGAGAACGATAATACTAAGGAAAAAGGAGCTATAAATGCAAAATGTAATTATACTGTAATGACTAGTGATGAGCTATGAAACCCTAAGCCATGTCAAACTTGGCTGATTTCATTTTATGTTCAGACTCACAATCAGCCAACATTTGTAAGAAAATTTTGACCCCCCAAGCCTTTCAGCAAAACTGTGGGGTATTTGAGGCTGAATTTTGTGTTTTTATAACAAAGTTTATAGATGTATAGAATGTAAGGCCAGAAGGGACCCCTCTTATCCGGATAACACAAGCCACAGGACTTCCTTGAATTAACTGCTGCTTGAATTAGAGCATATGTTTTTGAAAAACATCCACGCTGGATTTAAAAATTGCCAGTGATGGAAAATCCTCTACAACCCTGGGGAAATTGTTGCACTGGTTAATTATCTTTATTGTTAAAAATTTACACCTTTATTTCCAGTCTGAATTTGTTTAGCTTCAACCTCATACCACTGGATTAGTTATACCTTTCTCTGCTACATTGTAGAGCACATTATCAAATATTTGTTCCTAACGTAGGTATTTATAAACTGATCAAGTCAGCCCTTCAATTTCTCTTGTTGAGCTAAATAGATAGACTCAAGGAGCTCAATCACTACAAGGTGTTTTCCAATCCTTTAGTCACTCTCATGCCTCTGTTCTGAACCCTCCCCAGTTTACTGACATCCTTCTAGAACTGTGAGCACCAGCACTGGACACATTATTCCAGTAGCTGTTGCACCAGTGCCAAATGCAGAGGTAATATTAACCTCCCTATTCCTAATCAATATTCACCTGTTTATACATACAAGAATTGCATTAGCCCTTTTGGCCTTAGCATCAGACTCAGAGCACATGTTCAGCTGATTACCCACCAGGACCCGCAAGTCTTTCTGAGTTACTGCTTCCCAGGATAGAGTCTCCCATCCTGTAATTATGGCTTGCATTCTTTGTGCCTAGATGTATAACTTTACATTTAGCTATATGAAAACAAATATTGTTTGCTTGCACCCAGCTCGCCGAGCAATCCAGATTTCTCTGTACCAGTGCATTAACAATTGATCTGATTATACAACAACAGGATTGTTGAACACCCTCTCCCCTGTCCCTTATCCAATGCATGAAACTAAATGAAATATTTCTGGTTTTGTTTTGAGTTCCTCATTGAAAATGGCATGTCATACCCAGCTCTACTTACCTTTCAGTTCTGAACTTCCTGCCAATTATTACACTTTTCTACAAGTTTGAATTTTTAATTTAAAGGCACTTTGCTGGAAAGTGAGTTTCACCCCACTCATTCTTTTCTCCAGGGTCAGCTGCCTTATATCTTGTTTCCCTTTACAGTGTTTGACTTCCTTCCACTTGGGAGAACTTTATTCTTTTCCACAACTTTCCTCTCCTTTCTTGATTCCTTCTCCATTCCTGTCCAACAGAGTAACTATGAGCAGTGAGAACATCACCACATCATATTCTGCCCACCACTGTCTTTTTAGACTACTGAGTTAATGAGGATCTTACACAATGACTGAAATATTAAACTTTCATCAGACTTGGAGAAAACCTCCACTCACCTTCTGTTGAGAACTCATTTGGCTTCTCTGTTTCAGGATCTTTGGAAATGCCAGACTTCTCTCCATCTTCTAAATTCTGTTGTCTTGACTCTTCTGAGTCTTCCTCTTCCTTTTCTTTATGAACAAGAACATGGCATTGAGACAAATCTTTGTTTCTGTTAGCCTGCCTCTTTTATCACAGAACTACATGATACTAGCTCACAGTTCTCATGAGGGGGAAAACAGCAATTCTGCAGAAGTTAATTTTTTAAAAGTTAATCTTCTTGTACTTGTGATTATTACAAAGAAAATCTTCCCAATGTGAATTGAGTGTAACTCAAGGAATGTTGCCTTTTCTTCTAAGAGTCTTCTGTTGCTCATTGTTTTGCCAAGATGCAGTAATGTGAAATTAATGACTCATTAGTTTAATGGATGCTATTCAGAACGTTAGAAGTATTATTATGTATTTATTTGAATTGCAGATTAGTTGTGAAGCTGTTCATGTCCGGCTGATGTTGCTGGTGCAATGGAAAATTATTAGTAACAGAGATGGGCATTGGAGCTATTCACAGGGGAAGAGAACTCAAATTATGGACTTTAAGGGAGAGGTATAGTAGCAGAGAACTCCTTCCTCTCTTCTTTCTCTCCCCAGCAACCACCAGGATTCTGAGACCCTCTTTCTTATAGTAGTTATATTGTTCTAGTGGGAGAAGAGATAGAAAACACTCTGCCTCTAGCAGGTTGGGGTGAAGCTTAGTCAGAGACTGCTATTCAAAAGATAGGGCTATCAAACAGGGTCCAGACACAAACAGATTGTAGGTAGGGTGAATTGGGGCAACTGTTCCAGACCCTGCACTATGGGGGACCCCCGCAGGCCAGTGCGATTGGCTGGTGTGGTCAGTCCAGGAAGAGCGGAAACTGTCACTTCCGCCCTGGGCCCCCCCTGCTCTGGGCTCCACAGGCCGGTGTGATTGGCTGGTGCGGTCAGTCCCAGAAGAGATGAATCCGTGCCCCCCGGGGATTGCCCTAGGCTCAGCACCCTCTCCCTTCCCAACATGATTTCAGGGTCTATTACAGGAGCAGGTGAGGGAGGTTCTGTGGCCTGCAAAGTGCAGGAGGTCAGACTAGATGATCATGATGATCCCTTCTGGCTTTAAAGTCTGAAAGAGAGAAAATAAGTGGTCTGGATTCACCAGTAAAGTGCTGCCCTTGAACCTTGCTGATATGTTGCCTACGTGTAACACCAACAGACCCCGGTTGTCAGGTGGTGGGATCAAATCTGGGGCCTTTGGAGCTTAGTGCATGAGCCTCCACCACATGAGCTAAAAGTGGCTTTTAGCAAAGGCTGTAGAGCAGCAGACTCTCTGGAAGCAGTCTCAGTGCCACTGGATGGGATAGAGCACCACACCCAGGCAGTGTGGGGGGGGGGTGATGGTGTTACATCACGGCTGGCACTACCATTTAGGCAGCCTAGGCAATCGCCTAGGGCACCAGAATAATTGATGGGCGCCGTTTTGCTGGAGGGGGCAGCAGGCGGCTCCGGTGGAGCTGCCGCAGTGGTGCCTGCCGAGGGTCTGGTGCTCCGCAGGCACCACTGCGGCAGCTCCACCGGAGCCGCGGAACCAGCATGCGGGGCAGCGAAATTCCCGTCTGCCTAGGGCGCGCAAACCCCTAGCGCCGGTCCTGGGTTACATACGTACAAGACATTTGCATTTTCACCAGAAATGTCACTGACTCAAACGTCTGACATCTGTGTCCAGCCCTGTCCAGCATCCGCACGGCCCGGACGCGCTAATCCGGTCTCACGCCAGCTACGCCTTTACTTCCATTCGACGCGGCTTCTCTCAGTAAAGGGTCGTGTTGGGCCCTGTGCTCAGAGAACGCACAGAACAGAACAGGTCCCCCCGACACGGCAGCCGCTCAGTCACTTCCCTACAATTGCATGTTATAAAGGGAACTTGTCCCGCGCTCGGTACCTGGCGCGTCCCGCGGCCCCTCCGCCTCCATCGCTGGTTTACCTGGTTGCTAGGCAGCCGCTTCCGGGGCCCGGCGCCTCCTGGGAATTGTAGTTCGAGTGGCCGCGCCCCGGGCTGGATCTCATGCTCCGAGCTAGGCCCCGGCAAGGTGACTTGAGGGGGCAAGTAGGCGCACGCGCAGTGCAGCCCAGAAGAACGTGCCGTAGTGTGCACGGGGTGGGGTCCGAAGGCGTCTTGATTCTGTACTGGGCTAGATTTGTGCCATAAACCGTCATAGTGGTTGTTATTTACACAGGCACTGAAGGACACACCGCTTCTCTGAGGATTTTCTGGGGGGGAGACTTGATTGGTCACTTTGGGGGGGGGTGTTTTTAAACTAACAAAAAGCTGTTTAAAGGATTGTAACATTTCAGCCTCTTGATTATTTTTAACTTTTTTTTACTTTAAATTTCTTTTTTACATTTAAAATAAATATTTGTGCTTATCTGGATTCTTTTTATTATTATTGGTAAACAAAGTAGAGTGGTTGTGGGGTGATAACACTTCTTCCCTGTCTTTAGCTTCTATGATCCTAGGTAGTAATGAAATAATTACTGCCCTACAGCTCCACTAGTAGATAGGGGTATAATCTTAACTATTCCCTTTAAACTAGAGTTGGGCTCAAACTGCAAAATGTAGATTTAGATGTGTGTTCAGACAGTGTGCACTCCTATGTTTGCCCTTTTTACAAGAGTATGATACATTTTGTACGAAGTATACCTTGTGAGACATCATTTGAAAATTCATAATTTGCTGATCATTATTGTCCTGGTAAAACATGTGGCAACATATCTAAAGTTATAAGATTCTACTGTATGATACTACTAAGGCTATGTCTACAGTGCCCCGCTTACAGTGGCACAGGTGTAAGTTATGCAGTGTAGCACTCTTTGTCAGTAGGAGAGAGCGCTCTTGCTGACAAAATAAAATCATCTTCAATGAGGGGCAGTAAAGCACTACCAATGCCAGCACTTTTCATCAGTAAAACTTTTGTCGGTTGGGTGTGTTTTTTCACACCTCTGAGTGACAGAGGTTTTACTGATGAAAGTGAAGTGTAGACATAGCCTGTGACATGTTCCAAGTCTGGAGAGCAGTCATAAACCAGTTCCCAAAAGACAAAAGGCTGGCCGGTGCCTCAGCCATCAAACAGGCCATCACCTGGTTAAGTAGCCATTCTTTGGCAAGAAAAAGAGTGTGAGCAAAAAATCTACATTTTGACAAAGAAACAGATTGATGTTCTGTGATCCTCACAGACTTTCTGCTTCCTGAACCTCAGCTGGAGATGATTCTCAAAGAAGGGAAAGAACTATAAGAAGAGAAAGCAGATGCCCTAAATTATCTCATATTTTCTCTCTACTCATGGTATCAGCAACACCTGAAGAACAGGGAAGCAGCATTGGATTGGGGGAGGTAACCTAACTGAAAGAAATTCAGCCAGTAAAACTGCTGAAAAGTGGTAAGAGAGATTTGAATTCACATAGCTTGTTAAGTTAGGCATTAGTTGCATTTTACCTTTATTTTCTTGTAACTAATTCTGACTTTTATGCCTCATTATTTTTAGTCACTTAAATTCTATCTTTCTGTAGTTAATACATTTGTTTTGTTTTATCTAAACTAGTGTTTGGATTGAAGTCTTTGAGGCACTCCATTTGGGGTAACAGGATTTATGCATATCATTTTCTATTGATAAAATGACAGCCTTTATATGAGCTTGTATTGTCCAGGACAGAGCTGGGCAGTACAAGATGTACACTCCTGGGGAAAGTCTGGACTCAGAATTTGCTGGTGTTGCTTTATGGCATAATTTAAGAATGGCTAGCTATAGCATTCATGTACTATAACTGGGAGTGACTTACAGGCTGGAGGCTGTATCTAAGCAGACCAGAAGCGGTGGTAGCCCTCACAGCAAAGCAGTGTAAAAGGCACCCCAGGCTGAAGAACTGGGGGGATATAGCTGTTCATTAGTCCAAACTCTACCCTGGGTAATGTTACACCCATCTCTGCAATGTCAGCATGAAGCATTCTGTATTATCTACCCCCTACTCTGGGGCATGAGCAGCATTATATTCCTAGAAGTTCCCATGATGTGCAGCTCTTGAAACTGCAGGTTTGGCAGCTGTACCTGAATCAGCCCTGACCAAATCTGGCACTGGAATGTGCAATATCCATTCCAGACTCAAAAATCATTCTAGTGGTCCAGTCAGATTACCATAATAGCTAAGATTATAAAATAGCTTTCTATAATATCTTGCTGTTTTCATAGGGTCATATCTTTCCAGAACATTCATCTTTGGGACTGAATTTTTCCATGTCTGGTCTCTACTGGTGAACTATTGTGGAAGGTTTGAGCAAAATTGCTCCAATCACTTTTATATTATGGATTCCTGGAAAAAATATTATTGTGGTTTGGGTTAAACCTCTTTCAAACTGCTGGGTGTGACCACCACCCCTCATTTAAGGTAGCAGTAAGAGACATTTAAAACCTATATTAGTCTGCCCAAGAATTAGAAGTGTGTGAGTGCAGGGCTTTGATTAGTATTGGGTATTTTGTTGTTGGCAACAGAGAGAGACAGGCAACACCAGAGGAGGTACCACACAAACAGAAGGAGCAAAAAGGTCCAGACACTGCATGGAATGAGTGAGGTTTTGGGTAGGAGTATTGGTTGAAAGGTTTGGACCTATGAGTAAAGAAACTATCTCCCACTGTTCAATTTTTACTGTGTTCAGGGAAACAGGACTTTTAAGTATAATGTCTGTGGATAAACAAGATTGCAATAAAAAAAACTTCTCACTCTATCTAATCAATTTCTCTTCCTAACTGGAACAACCCACAACACTCCTAATTTAGCTAACTACTGTGGACAAACATTTTTCTCACTATAAACAAATTATAACCACGCTGTTTTGAACAGGACTATAGCACAAATGGTTGAGCTTTGAATTGAACTGGGTATATTTTTAACTAAAGACTAGAGAGTCTTTGCTTGGCTTAGATTTACCAATGGTATATGAGCATTTGAAAACTGTACACTGAAATGTACTTTAAATTCCTTCATTAAATCCACAGGTGTTCAGCTAAATCCTGATCTTGCAGGCAGGCTGTTATGCCTGTAAAAGTACTCTTTGAAGTCAATTAATTTGGTTCCTATGCAGGGAGGGTAATGACTTTTTGTGCAAGAGACAAGTTAGGTGAGGTAATATATTTTATTGGAGCAACTTCTATTGGTGGAAAAAAGACAAGCTTTTGATCTTCCACGGAGCTTTTCTTCTTATTGTTCAACACACAGTGTATTGTGTTTATGAGAACAGGAATGTAGGGTAGTATATGCCAGTAGTTTACAATTATAGAAAAAAGTTGCTAGAGTAGTAGCAAAAGGACTCTGCATCTTGGAGTAAGAAGTATATGGAGGATTTTTCCCCATGTTTGTTTGCTTTCTCTGATGCATGGAGGAAGAGAGAAGTGATTTGACTCCAGAAGGAAGGAATGCAAGCACAAGGACCTTACTTTTCATGGGGAGGGAACTGCACTAGCTCTAGGATTTGTTTGTTGTTGAGTTGGAATTGGAGAAGGCAGCTATAGGAAAGATGAGCCAGGCAGGGGAGGAACAACTCGGTTTGGCTGTCAGGCATAGTTAGGGAGAGAGGAGGAAGCTTCACAGAGGAAGGAGAAACAATAGCTTTAGATGCAGTACTACTTTGCCAGTTGCCACCCTACTACTGAAATTTTGCAAACAGGTCCTCTGCGGAGGACATTTCTGTATGCCTCAGTCCTGTGAAATGGGAATAGTAATATTTCCTTACATCATAGAGGAGTTGTGAGGAGACACAATAATATTTATGATGCACTCAGATACTATGGTGGTAAAGAACAGGCAAGTACACAGATAGCTAAGATAGATGTTCAGCCCCCATCTCCACAAAAGTGTCTACATTTGTCTGCTGTGTGATGTTGCCTCCCTCCTTGTTCATAGTTTTGAGAAAACATGGAAAGACAAATTCATGGTTCAAGATTCCCTCAGCTCACTTGTTTTTAAGTAAATGAAGCCAAGGGAAGTGGGGTTCATCACCTTAAAAGGGGGAAATTTGGAGGGAGCCCCTAGTTAAAAGATTAGCACCTTTTAAAAAAAAAAGAAGTCCCAAGCACTACTGTGAGCAGCTGTGTTTTTGTGCTAGGATTTGAGATGATTGTTCTAACTTTAACAGAGGCTGGGTTGTCAGAGTCGAAAGGCTGCGACCCAGGAGCACATGCCAAGAGACTGAGGTTTATTTCCAGCAGCTCCTGCGCCCCTCTGTATTGTAACTCAGCCCTGCGATGAGACTGGATGGGCAGCATTTGCCTGCTGGACTTTTGAAGGGAACTGTGAGGGGGGCTGAGGGAGAAGTGTCCCCTGGCTGTCTGCCAGGGGGAGTGACTCTGGTTTGTTTGTGAGGGAGGGAGAAGAGGAGGGGTTTGAGCAGTGAGCGGGGAGGGACCGGCACCTGTAGGGCTAGTGGATGGCAGCGGTTAGAGCAAGGGGAAGGAACAGAGCAGCAGCAGCAGGTGGAGGAGGAGGAGGAAGGCAGTGGGGGAAGGGCGGTCAGTTCCCTGGGGGAGGGAACCGCAGAGGGCAGTGGGGCGGAGGAGGAAGGAGGCACAGGTGGGTGTGGGGGAGCGAGGCGGGGCGCTGGGCTGGCCGGGGCTGTCGCGGTGACCCTCGGGGGAAGGCTCCAGGCAGAGGGCGGCGGCGCCATGACCTGGAGCTGGCGGTGGCTGCAGGGGCTGGTCCTCACCTGGCTCCCCATAGGTGAGTGGGGGGGAGGGGGAGCGGGCTGCAGCCGGGTCTGGCTCAGCGGGAGCCGCGGCCACACAGGGGCCCGCCCCAGTCTTCGGGGCCCCTTGGAAAGGGGCTGCGCCATGTCCAAAAAGGGCCCCAGCAGGGGGGTGGCGGCTCGTCAGGGGAGCCCTCCCCAGCCGCGGGGTCTGTGATTTCCCCCCCCCCAAAGTACTTGGACTCTTGCTCCCCCCTCTTCCTGGAGCAGTTCTGGGGCGGGGGATCTCCTCCCTGGGGGGCCTGCTCCCCTCTGCGCTGGGGTTCATGCATCCCTGGAGACGGGACTGCTGGGCTCTTCCCTAGCTGAGCTGGGCAACCACATGGGGGAGAGGGGGGCGAGAGGAAGATGCTGGGGCTCAGTGGCTAGCCTGGGTGCTTTGCCATCCACGTGCCCCCTGCAAGCAGGCAGCAGCCTTGTCCCTAAAACCCCTTGTGGTGGGCGCGGGGTGAGTTCCCCGGGAGAAGGGGCAAATGGGGCTGGGCTGCTTTGCAGCCTCCCTTGTGGTTTCACAAAGGGTGACAGTGCTGTGAAGATGGCCAGACATCCAGGAAAAAGAGGCTTCAACAGACAGGGCTCCTCTCTTGAGGAAATCACTGCTCCCAGCCTTGAACCATTCCCTACTGTCTGGAAGTATTGACTGTAGCATTCTTGGTGGGTTGCTGGACAGTCACTGGGTGATTCAAAGATGGCCTCATGATCTTAACAAAGATCCTATATTCAGAGGGAGGCAGTGTACAGAGCAAAATATGGAGTTGTGTACACTCATTGATTGTCTTGTCTGAGAGCAACACTGCTATATGATTGTGATGGTCCCCTGGTGTTATCAGGTCTGGTGATCTGCTCCTTGGATTGCACAACCAAATGACACTAGCCAATGTCTCCGGCCCCAGAGACAACCCTAAGAACCTCCATCTTGCAGTGTCCGGTTATGCCCACAGGACGCTGCAAGCTTATATGAGTTTGTCAATTTAACAAAGAAATTGATATGTACCAGGCTTGTTATCCCAAGGGGAGTCTCTGACACACTTCAAACCAAATGTACTGCTTCATGTAGAATAAACAGATTTTAAGTGATGGGCAAAAAGTCAGAGTGGTTACCAAAAGACAACAGAAAAAGAGATGAGACAGGCCTTTGAGAAGAAAAGATGTTCATGGTGACCATCTCCAAACTATTTGAAAGGAGTGAATGAAGCCTTCTTAGGGCTTGTACACACTAGCACTTACTTTGATACAACTTAAGTTGCTCAGGGGTATGGAGAAGCCACCCCCCTCTCCCAATCAACGTAAGTTACGCTGACTTAAACACCAGTGTGGACAGTGCTATATCAGTGGGAGAAGCTCTCTTGCCAACATCGGTACCACTCAGGGAGGTGGAGTAATTATGCTGATGGGAGAGCTCTCTCTCCAGTTGGCATAGAGCATCTATGCTAGCAGTTCTGCTGTACCAACTCTAGTGTAGACTAGCCCATCAACCCTTGGTAGTTCTTGTGGGTGAACCAGTAGTATCCTGTGGCTAACTCTATTGAAATCAGCCAGTACTTCCATCAGTATCAGCATGGATGTTTGGCCTGGGTATATGGCTGTAAGGAGATAGATCAACCAGTGCAATCATTGCTGTCTCCCTGCCATATCCAGCTCTGAAGCCTGACTGGTATAGAATTTTCATAGAGATCAGATGCTGCTGGAAGAGATGTGGCAATAACTTCACAGTAACTTTAGCTAGGGTGAAAACTGACAGACAGGGAGTTAGTCTACAAGTTCATAATGGCTTCTTGAGAATGACCTAAACCACCTGCCTCCTAAGGAGACCTTCTAAAAACATTAAAATGTATTGTTGGCATGCGAAACCTTAAATTAGAGTGAATAAATGAAGACTTGGCACACCACTGTGCCAACCTCTGACCTAAACTATCGCATGTTTTAGGGTAACAGTTTCCCCTCTTAGAGGCAGATGCTGATTAAATTGGTCAGAAGTAGGACCAAGTGGTCTTCATTTGATTTCACCAGTCATCAAGGGCAATGCCATTTCTCCAATGAATATGAAATCTGAGGCTTCAGTAACTAAAAATCTAGCAAGTGTTCAGTCTGATGCTCTCTTCCAGGCAGGGAGAGAGAGAGCAACTCCAGTACCCTATTCACTGGCCTATAAATTCAAGGGATTCTTTATCTAGCTCTGCAACTGACTGTGTAACCTTCGGTGAGTCAGTTAGCTCAATGTTTCAGAAGTGCAGAGCACCTGCAAGTCCTATTTATTTCCATGGGAAGTTCTTGCATCTTTGAAAACCAGGCTATCTTTGTGCTTCAGTATCCCCCTCTGTAAAATGGAGGTAGTGACCTTGACCCACCTTTGGAAAGAGCTTTGAGGTCCACAGATAAAATGCACTATATGAATTTTAGGTATGATTTTATTCCTGCCTGGGAGACACTGTTAGAAATAGTTTATGGGAATCTGATGCTGTGTTTCTTTGATTTGAACCTTAAAGGAGATATGCCCCTGAGCCACTAAGGGTCTAATCAGCTCAAGATTTTGCCAGGTGTAGCAATGTCTTTGCTGCCAAAAAGACTGGGGATGTGGGTTTACAGTGAGAACACCAGCAGTATGGGATTATGGAGGAGCTCTTCAACGATGCAATGGAAGTTAGATGGCTAGCTCACAATGACTTTCTGCTAGAGTTAGGGCAATTAGGTACCTTTTGCCTTGAAAATCTCTGCCTAAACCCATTTCATCCCACCCTTGCCATGTCCTGTCCTGTGTGGGCTACTCTCCCCTTCAGCAGTGTTTGTATTGGGTTATCTAAGGGTGCTGGTGATATCTTTGTTATTATTAATTAAAAGCACACCCTTTTGTGTTATCTTATTTACCCTTGATAAGGGAATGCTGGGGTGTGACTGAGCTAATGTACTGTTTATTGAAACCTTTAAAAATTTACTCAGTAGATGTAGTTGTTTGGGATGTAACATGCCACAGACTAGTAAGGATTAACTATATGGATGAAATGAATTAGGTGAAGAGAGTCAAAATTATACCCTATTAAAAAGAAGTGATGTGAATTGTTCTGAACTGATAAGTGGGCTGCCTTTATTAACTGTCCTGTTGCAGTGAAGTATGGCAGTGTCATCTTTTTATATCACAGTTAGTGCCAGATATTATTGTGGCAAATAACTTAGAATGATTTTAAAAATTGATGTTTATATGAATGTGTTGAACCACAGATGATATGCTCATTAGGCTGACAAGTCTAAGGCCATGCTAATTTACATCTGCAGATAGCAACCACGGTAATTACATTGCTTGTGCCTATCTACACTTTGCTCCTTGTGTCGGTGGTGCATGTCCTCACCAGGAGCACTTGCATCGATTGTACTGTCAGCGTGGGGCATCGTGGGACAGCTCCTGAAAGCCAGTAAAATGCAGGCTCTACACTGACATTGCATTGACCTAACTACATTGACCTTGACTTTACGCCTCTCGTGGACATGGAGTTATTAAGTTGGCATAGTGGGGCAGTTATGTTGGAAGGAGCCAGATTTCAGTGTAGATTTCAGTGTTAGGTCAACATAGGTTGGTGTAAGGTAGCTTAACTATAGTGTAGACCAGGCCTTAGAGCTCCTACTTGTGCTTCAGATCACCATATGGAGACGGGACTAGATGCCTCTTGAGGTCCGTTCTACTCCTATATGTCTATGATTCTGTGGTTACCATGCTGGCTCAGGATGACATTTTCTTCCCATGGGATAATGATTCATAGAAATACTTTTATAGGATGCATATTGCATTCTTTGTAGCAATTGGTCCTGGCCATTGTCTGACAGGAAACCAGACTAGATGGACTAATGTGTATGTTATGGGTCAGAGATGGGGACTGGGAATTGGAACCTCTGAGTTCTTAACCTGGCTTTGCTACTGACTCCCTGTGTGACCCTGGGCAAGTTTCCTTATCTGTAAAATAGCTATGATGATACTTCACGTGAAGGGTTTTGAGCCTTCCCTTAGTGTAGCACTTGTGAAAGGCTAGGAGTGAAAGTTGCTATAGAAGGGCAAGGTGACGGTGCTGCTACTACTGAATGGCAGCTCTTATGCAACATTGGCTGGTGCCTCTTGTGTTCTCTCCTGCAGGCTGCCTCTCCCTGCTTGTGGTAGTGCAGGATATTGAGCGATACACCACTTTATTTGCTTCTGTGATCCTCAAGTGTGACTACAGCACTTCAGCACAACTGCAGGATGTAGTGGTGACATGGCGCTTCAAATCCTTCTGCAAGGACCCCATCTTTGACTACTACTCTGCCTGTGAGTGCTCTACTCCTCCTCCCTGGGATGCCTCTACAATGGGGAGGAAGGAGGGAGACTCATTGTGTGGGGGGGGAAAGCCTTTGACCCTCTGCTCACAAACCAAACAGTATGGTGGCATTTCCTGCAGGCTCTAGGCTGGGGAAATTTGTGGCAGGGATTGTCACTGAGGGGAGTGAAGGCTTTAATATTCCACCTCTGTAGAAGTTCTGGCCAATAGCAGCCCATCCTCCTCATCACATCATCACTGGTATGCGTGGAACCCAGAGTTCTGCCTTTGTGTAGTCAGAAACAAAGGCCCTGCGGGCAGTGAGAATGGGCAGCAAACAGACTTTATAGCTGAGATTTCCTGCCTCCATGGGAATGAAGGTCCGCATGGTCACAGCTGGCCAGCAGAGACCAGGCATTATAATTTAAGGGGACTAGAGGAAATGGAGCAAATGCCTACTTTTCGGGGGCATGAGCCACAGCATACTAGTGCCAGTGATGGCCTCTCTTGATTAAGTATCTTGTGTGTGATCCTTTGGACTGACTTTATGGAAGTGCAAACAGCAAACCTTTCAAATCCACTCTCCTTCTCCTCCCCTCGATGTGATTACAAGAGAATACCTGTTGGGGCTTAAAGAAGGTTAAGATTGGTGATTGTATGTACATATGATTTATCTCCCTTCCATATGCCTCCCCAAGTTTCAGCTCACCAGACACCTTGAAATTGAGGATTATGTTGCTAGCTTGGTCTCGGAAATAAATCCTATTCCCTCTCATCCTCTAATAATTCCACTGGATCCACTGTCCATCTCCAGATTCTATATTCCATAAGTGCCTATAACGTGCTAGACTTTGTCCACATACACAGAAAGACACAGTCCTTTCCCCATTCTCAAGAAAAGCAACATGGAAAAGTTGGGGAAAAGGGAGACAATCCATACATCTCTGTTCACCTCAAAACTCTATTTAAGAAACCTAATATTTTTTGAAATGGTTGAGATTTGTTCCACTTGTCCCATATCTCTGCTGCATATCTCGGGTCACCTCATGGTTCCCTCTACACATTGAGAACTGGCCTCCTTTCTGCTCCTCTCTGCCGTCGTAATCACTGTGGGAGCAAGAGCCTTCTCTGCAGCTTCTGCGTTCTCAAAATCTCTCCGCCTCACTGACTTTCCATCTCCGTTCACTTTCTAACTCCGTAAAAGATTTTGTCGTCCCTGTTTTGCAATATACTTTGTATTAAAGACTCAACACACTTTACTTTGTATAATCACATATTCACTCACACCCAGATAGAAGGGATATGACACAGATACACACAATATGTCAGTAAGGGACTCCCTGCCCTTTCTGAGGTTATAGCATTTGGGGTTTCAGATCAGGGCTTGACTCAAATCCTTGTTGTCATCTAAGTTGTGTTTAATGGCTTATTTGTAGCCTACCAGGCTGGGTTAGCTCTTGGCCAGGACCCATCCAATGACTGTAATGACAACCAGCGGACGGTGCGCATCGTCATTCAGAGACGTGGACAGAGCGAGCCTGTGCTAGGCATAGAGTACAGACAGCGCAAGATCACCATCCAGAATCGTAAGTGACCACTGGGGAGGAAAAAGGGCATGAATCCAGTAACAACCCAACCTTCTGCCCGCCATCACGTCACAAAACATGAATTTGGTCAACTCTATCTGTGACTGACAGACACTATGAGCAAGGCCTGCAGCCAGATTCCTGTTGAATGTCACCACTGGAGGATGTTTACAGTTCCACAAGCTAAAGCTGAGATAAGGGCACTTGGATTTCATACTCTCACGCAAGCTGAGCACCACAGGGGTTAGGAAGGAATTCTGCACCATATGTGGCAAGTGACCAGGTGCATTATATAGAGTTCATTTTTCTCTGAAGAAAGGTAGTTGCTACAGCCAGACTTGGGTTAATAGACTTGATGGAATGATATGGTGTGATCAGGAGGTGAGATACCAGACTTAATGCATCAGTGATGTGACCTGATGTGGACAGGAGTGTGATAGTGAATTCAATCTGATATGATAAATTCTAGGGATATTTTTCTGATTGTGCAATAACATGCTTTGATGTGGCTGACTGATTCATGCTCTGGAAAAATAATAGGATGACTCCTTATTAGGAGGAGAGAAAAGTGAAAGATAGAGGGGTGTGTACAGTGTAAAGGTTTCATCATATTTTGCAGAGAACAGGGTGATATAGTGTACTATTCGTAAGTAAGGCTACCCTCCAGTGGCTGAGCCCACAAAAGGGATAAGGGACCTGCTGCTGCAACTGACAGAGGGAGCTCTTGGTTAGCTTGAGTGGCAGTCCTGTATAATTTGCTGATGAAGAACCAGGGTTCTAGCTTCCCAATAGAGGGATGGTGGTGCAGCACCTCTCTGTGATCAGTAGCACAGGAATTTTATTACACTAGGGTCTGAGAGCAGAGCCAGTCCCAAAGTGGCCTCTGCTCACTGTGTGGTTTTTCTTCCCTAGGGGCAGATCTTGTGATCAATGAGGTAATGTGGTGGGACCATGGAGTCTACTACTGTGCTGTTGAGTCTCCAGGAGACACTGCAGGCGACCCAGACAAAGAGGTTAAGCTCGTTGTTCTGCGTAAGTGCCAGCACTCTGTTTTTCCACCCACCTGTAAATCTCACCTGCCATTCTCTTTTCTCTCTCACCTCAAAGTCTCTGGGAGGTGCTGTGTGTACCTGCAGCAACTTAATTCCTCTTCTCCTCCTCCCCCTTAGATTGGCTCACGGTGATCTTCATCATTCTTGGTGCTCTCCTCCTCTTCATACTGATCGGGGTGTGCTGGTGCCAGTGCTGTCCCCAACACTGCTGCTGCCATGTCCGCTGTGCCTGCTGTCCAACCCGGTGCTGCTGCAATGAGGAAGGTGAGGCAAAAATGGGCATGTATATCCCACGTACTATGGCATCCACAGGTACGGAACATGTCTCGTATCACTCAGCGTATGGGGAAAGCAGGGCTTTTTAGTAGCAAGCTACCCTGTGACATTTCTCTGGCTAATGTTACCCTCAGAACAACATTTCTAAAATGAGAGATTGTCGTCTAGACAACATGGTCCCCATCCCTTCCCTCCCTTTTTGTCCCATGTCCAAATGAAGCAACCCCCACCTCATCTCTCTCTCTCTCTCTCTCTCTCCTCCCCCCTTCCACCATTTTCCTCACATGGCTAGCTCAGTGTCATTTCTTCCCTATCCCACTGCAGTTCTTCTACCCCAGCAGCTGATATAGGCAGGGACTGCCTTGTCCCAGGAGTCATGGTAGAGACCCTGCCCTTAGGTTCATTGACAGAGCTACAGTCCTAAGTGCAGTTCTGCTTCAAAAAGTAGCTTTATAAAAGCTGAACTTTTGTGTCACTATGGCTAGCTCTAAACTGCTATAGTTTACAACTAAGGCCAGATTACCCCATCTCTGGGCTTTTAGACAAACAGCCACTTCAGCTAGAGTGTGGAGGCGAGGCCCTGGGGCAGGAGGGGTTGTGTGTTTGGAGAGCAAGCCCTTGTGTTGTAGTGTGGGAGGTCAAACCTACCACCTGAAGCGGTGGCTTCTGTCCCACAGGGCAGGGCCTGGATCCCTGCTGTGGGCATTGCAACCTGGCACAGGGGGTTGCAGCACCACATAGATTTGGTCCAGGTTGGGCTGCAGAGGGTGGCCAGGGGCAGAAGTCAACTTTTTTGTTTGCTCCTTCTCCTTCTTTCTCTGGTTCCTTGACTGTAATTTGTGCTCTTCTCCAGTCCTCTCCGTTCTTCTGCACTTTTCCCTCGATTGCATGCTGGGATTTATGCGTGTAGAAACCCTCTAAGCAATTCTTCCTTTTCTGCCTCTTTTAAGAGGTCCTTATAGCTATTGCTGTGCTCCATTGCTCCCTGACCCAATTCCTTTTGGTCTTTATTATTATTATTGAGCGTCCAGAAAGGTACTTGTCTCCTTCCAAAGTAAACAAAGAATGAGATGCTAGAGGCATCTCAAAATAAGTTCCTGGGATAGCAGGACGTTATATGGAAAAACTGGTTATGTCCCAGTACAGCCAGAAGAACACAATACATCCCCACACATACAGTATCTTTGTTTGCTTGGGCCACTAGAGGGCGGCCCACACCATCTGAAGCAAGAAAAGCTGCTAATGATGTCCAGGTAAAGGTTAAGGACCTGGTTTTTTGAATCTCTTAGAGTATGTCTAAAATGCACACCAGTGGCGTGTGGGGTACCTGTAGCTGCACACCACAGTGTAAACAGGTTGCATCCACACTGTGGTGTGTAGCCACATGTCAGTGAAAAGCTGTGGCAGAGGGGAGCTGCCAGAGCTTTTCCCTGCTGACTCCTCACTGCTGCAGCCTTTCCCTGTGGTGAGAAAAGGCTCCTGCATCTTGACACTACACTGCTAAAAGTCCCAGTGTAGACATGGGAGGTACTGCTTGGGTCATATAGGGGGCATAGTCACAGGATTCAGGCATATCTTACTTTACTCACCTAAGCAGTACCTCACAAATTACACTGCTATTTATAACCATGTTAGGGGGGCATGCATTATATGTACTGTACACATCTCCATAAGGAGTGTGTAGTACAGACATGCCCTTACTGACACTGATTTTGATTTTGGTAACAAAACAGGTGGGTTTATCCTGGATTGGGGTTTGCATTATGTATATAAACACAATGTTCAGTGGACCAAATTCATCCCTAGTGTAAGCAAGTGTCAGTCCAGTGGAAAGTTCTGGGATAAACTCGTTGGTCTAGACTGGGGGAAACTGTGTGACTCCGTCCTATCAGCAGCTTTTCCTACTACAAGCCCCCATCACTCCATTGGTCTGTAAAGTAGACATTCAGCAGGTGTGCAGAAAAGTGTAATCAGCTTAAGAGAGTTAGGCTATTTTACCACTGTGACAGGTTGCCCCTCCCCACACTTTTCTGGGATGCCACTGGATGCACTGGGGTACCACTGAACTTGCCAGACCCACCAGCCTGGGTTCCCTTACACTGTGCTGCTGTGACCAGCTCTCAAGCTCCCTTCCAGCACACACACAGGCAGGGCCACACCCGGCTGCAGGAACACACAGACATGCTGAGATCAGCTCTGTATGGGAAAGCTCCACTTGGGGATTACCCAACAGCACTCAAGTGCACACCCCCTCTGGGGTGCAAACACAAAATGGTATGGCCTGGCAGTGCACAGAGAACTGTACAGCGTAAGCTTATGAGATAAATGACTCCCCCGAGCTCACCCAGCGGGTCGTTAGCAGAGCAGGGAAAAGAATCTAGGTCTCAGAGTTCCCAAGGCAGTGCTCTATTAGGCTGCACTGCTCTGAAAAGAAACCAATCAGGATTAGAGCGCTGTAGTTATTGACTTCCTAGCCTGTTGCTCAGACCACATGACACTGGTCTGCGCTGGGGTGGATGGATGGGTGAGGTGAGGGTTGCGTGAGATATTTGTATTGGGAGATCCCCAAACCACATAAGAACAAACAGGTGTTTTTCACTCTAGGTGGCTTGTTAGATTAAGGCAAAATGAAGAAATTCCCTGCCTCAGAGAGCGTACTCTGCCCTACGCTGGTGAGGACAGAAAAGACACAATTTGTTGTGTGTGGACTCACTTCTTATGAGTGTCCTTAGAAGAAGTGAGTCTTCAGGAGGGACTTGCATGGGGAGTGTGTGGTGGTTGGCAAACAGATATGGAGGGGAGCATTCCACATATCGGAGGCAGTACGGAATGGGAGAAGGTGAAAAGGATTTTGAGACTGGCATCTTTGGTGGCGCACAGGATTTGGAGTGGCTGGGGAAATACAATGAGAGGAAAGATCAGTGGAGTAGACCAGAGCCAAGTTTGTAGCACTTGCACGGTTAGAACAAGAAGTTTAAACTTGGAAGGGGAGAAATTCAAAGTTGGGGATGACATGGTCAAACTGGTGAGCAAGAAAGATAACTTTAGCAGCGCTACTGTGCATCGATTGGAATAGTACAATACTGTACAGGTGTTGGATCAGCCAGAGAGAAAGAGGTTGGCGTAATCCAAACAGGAGCTGGGCAGAGCATGACAGAGTGCCTTAGCTCTGAGGACAGAGGAAGGGATGGCTTTGGAGATACTTTGTGGAAGACAAAAAGGAAGGATTTGGACAGTTTGCATGGATGGGGCAAAAGAGAGCGAAGAGTTTACTGTAACTCCCCCATCATCAAGCCAGCTGTAATTCTGGGCAAAAAGAAGGTTGGAAGTGTTGTCAGCAATGATGGGGGCATGGAGGACTTAAAGAGGGGTTAAGAGAAAGAAGGAAGTGTAAAGTGCCTCTCTCACTATGTGTAAATCTCCGTCTTGAACTGCTTCACAGCCCTCCCTCTAGTGAAAAAGCAGGTGGACCTTTTACATTAAAAGGTGCAGTACATAACAGAACCATTCCTCACAAGGGAACTCTTTCCCAGGTGCCTCAGATAGTTTTGCACCCCAGCAGAATTCCTCTGTTTCCATTTCTAGCAACTACTCTAGACCTTCTCTTCTTTCCTGGGTCATGCTCATTATGCTGGATCCTCCCTGCCTCTGTTTCAACTTTGCCCCAAGCCAAAGAGAGCCCTTCATGTGGTTGATCTCCAGTAATTCTCTATTGCTCACACCCACATGCCGCCATATGCCAAGCAAAGTTTGTATCAAGAGCGCTGGGCAGGCAGTGTCCCTGAGCAGAAACGCTGTAACTGTGTCTCTTCTCGCCTAGCCCTGGAACGACATCGGTTCATGAAGCAGACTCGGACACTCATGCCATGGATGACACACCACCCGTTCTACGTGGGAGCTGACAGGAACTCCCAACTCTCTTCTTACCAACTGAACCCATTGCTGCAAAAAGGTGAGCCCTTGGGTATCTGTGCAGGGAGAGTGAGGCTGGCACTTGAGTCTGGTAACTCCTTCGGGTCTAGTGACTTGGCTGTACTTCTTCAGCCACAGTGGTGATGAAATGTTCCTACTATGACTCAGTTATGTTCAGTGGTGAGCTGGAGCCGGTTCCACAGGTTTCCCAAGAACCAGTTGCTAAAATTAGACTTCCGTGGAGAACTGGTTGTTAAAGGGCCAGGGGGTGGGCAAAGAACTCCAGTCCACAGCCGGACCACCCTGTTGCTCCCAGGATTCCCAGCTAGGGAGACTGAGGCTCCCCTGGCCCCTCCCTCGCTTCCCTCCAGCTGCAGGTGGCCAGCCATGGGCACCAGCTGGGCAGCTCAGCTGAGCTCCAGAGGAGTCCTTGCTGAGCTGCTCAAAAAGCGGCAGCAGGTGTGGCGGGGGTGGGGGAGAGACTGCTGCAAGCTCCAGGGCTGGCTGGAGGGGAGGGGCAAGTGGGGCAATTGGCCCGGGCCCTGCAGGGGCCCCCAGCCCCACGAGGATGTCTCCTCCAGGCCCTCTCCTGCTTCCCCCACCCCGCAGAGCTGCAGCATGGCCAGCAGCTGGGCAGCTCAGCTGGGCAGCTCAGCTGAGCTCTGAGCTGCTGGCAAGGTGACGGGGAGGGGGGCTGCGAGCTCTGGGGTCGCGGGGGAGTGGTGTGGGGAATGGGGAAATTTGCCCCGGGCCTCCGGCCCCATGAGGATGTCTCCCGCAGAGCTGCAGCGTCCCCAGCAGCTGGGCAGCTCAGCTGAGCTGAGTTTTCCTGCTGCTTTGAGCTGCTGGCTAGGGAAGAGACGGGGGGGCTGCGAGCTCCAGGGCGGTGGCGGGGTGGGGAGCTGGGGCAATTTTGCCCCCCGGCCCCTCCCCCACCCCCACCCTTAAATCAGAACTTTTTATAGGGACCCGGTTGTTAAGATTTTGGCAGCTCATCACTGGTTATATTGTACCATGAGGTAAGAGCAGCAAAGGCATCTGACGAAGTGGGTATTCACCCACGAAAGCTCATGCTCCAAAACGTCTGTTAGTCTATAAGGTGCCACAGGATTCTTTGCTGCTTTTACAGATCCAGACTAACACGGCTACCCCTTTGATACATGAGGTAAGAGGGGATCCAGTCTCTCTGCCCTGGAGAGGGAGCTACAGGGGTTATGCTGTTAATAGTCAACTCCTTATAGCCAAAACTGACACACTATGAGTAGAAGGCAATTCATTTATGCTGCTACCAGTCTGTATAAATGACTGAGGACAAATGATCCTCAATATCTCTATTACATCTAACAAAGAAACAAGGGAGGATTCACATTGAGCTTAATTCTTGCCTGTTGTTGGTTCCTTATGTATGTTTTCAGCCCTCCCTCCCTCAAAAAAGGTAGTTAAAGTTGTAAATGAGTGTAAGTAATTTAAGGAAAAGGTTAAAAGACTGTTGTACAGAGATGATTAGCAAACCAGAGTAGGATTTCTTATAGAAAAACTTTAAAAAAGCAAACACTGGAAAATAAGGAAGTGCAGCATGCTGTTTTCCCAAACAACTTTAACTTTGCCCTTGTTCACCATCAACTTGAAACAAGTTTTTTAATACTGTCCTGACAGCCATACAGCTGCACAATGTGCATCTTCAGATTTAGCTCTTGCAATTTCAGGACATATTATAAACTGCTTATATGCTTATTGCTGGAAGACCTCCTAATCAGTGATCTCTTACAACTAACTGATATTGTCCACCATGCTTCTGTGCATGCTGTCTTTGTACAGCCAGTCAATTAGCTCCTATAGCTGCTCATCTCTTAAGCCCCATTTTCCTGGCCCAACTGTACATCTTGGCCTTGTCTACACGACTGGGGGAGATCGATCTAAATTACACAACTTCAGCTATGTGAATAACGTAGCTGAAGTTGATGTGCTTAGATCTACTTACCACGGGGTACACACTTCGCGATGTCGACTGGAGATGCTTTCTCATCAACTCCCCTTGCACTTCTCCTTCAGGTAGAGTACAGGAGTCGATTGGAGAGCGATCTGCCATCAGTTTGGCAGGTCTTCACTAGACCTCCTAAATCAACCGCTGATGCATCAATCACCCAATGTCAATTCCCCCAGTAAGTGTAGACAAGGCCTTATAGTCATTCTGTCTGTAACAGAATGAATTTGAGATTGAGCCACCAAGGCTGGCATGGTTTGAGATGTGGTACTCTGACACATGTCTGTTAGGAGAGTTCATGCTGGCAGAGGAGAGGGGCAGAGTTAAGATTGTTTGGAATACCATAAGTCTGTGTTCATTACAGTTCATTAGTTTGCTACTCTTTATGCTAATCTTCATAGTACTTAGTTTTTTTCATAGTATTACAGTCACAAATATGAATCAACTCCAGCTTCACAAAGTTTTGCATGTGAATTTACATTTGGCTTTTGACGAAGTTGGCAGGGAAATGAACTGGTGTCCTCTCCATACAGAACAATTTGTTCTTTTTCAAGCAGCTAAATTAGAAGAATGCCTCCTGAACTGACATTCCTGGTTGGCTGGATGACCCTGTGACTTACCACCTCTAACTTCCCCAGAACACTCCAGCCCCACTACTATCTTGGCTTTGGTTCTTGCTGCATGTGGTGTGAGGGCTAGATGGCTTTGCAGGGGTCCCTTTGCCTAACAGGCAGAGAGGGGAGAAAGTATCTGATAGCTTAGTTGGCTCCGTTTTGACTCAGGAGAGCCAATTTGCTCATTAGCAGGGAGGGGGATGTCTCCTTATTGCCTCTCCCTGACTGCTGCTCTCCCTTGTCCCCTATCCTTAGATGTCTCTCTGCAGAGCAGCCTCCCACTGGTGCATTCACAGGGCCAGCTGCCTCCCAAAAACAACATCCTGGACTATCTGGAGTCTGAGATCCAAAACCTCAACCTATCCCAGCCCCTCCTACCCTCCCACCACTTTGGAGCCAACCAGCATCCGAGTGTGCTCTCCTCCCTGAGCTCGGAGGTTGTGGAGCGCAGGGTAATCCAGCTGCCTCCCATCACTGAGCTCATCCCATCCTCGCAGAGGAGCAGTAACTTGTCACACCTGCAGCGAGCTGGCCATGCTGCAGGACCCTGGGGCTCCACAATAGACGATGAGAGGGAGGACTGGAGAAGACGCCAGCCCTTGGATGGAGATTCTCACTCCAGCTTCAATCGGGAATCCTGGGACAAGGGACGAGACCAGCCACCTCAGAGGCATGGGGAGGGCAGCTATGAGGGCAGGCACCGGAGTTCGAGGCAGGATGTTTCACCCATGCGCCGACCAGACCGTGGCAGGTATGGTGGCAACTTCTACCCTGAGGAGGCCAGGGAGCGCTCGGACCGCCGCTTCGACCCCAGGCAGCAGCCTTTGGAGAGGCAAAACTATAAACACTCCAACAGAAAGGGCAACAATTCGGAGCAGCGGGGTCGCCAGCATCGCAGCTACTCTCCTCCAGTGCAGCGAGAGTCCTGGAGCTCAGCAGAAGAGCATGATCACTTCCAGGGGAACAATAGGCAACGCCACCATCGCTCCCCAGGTTGGCCAGAAGACAAGCCACCCAGTTACCGCTCACTGGAAATCATCCCAGCCAAGGACAGCAGACATAGAAGCAGCATGGGACAGCAGTCGGTGAGTCAGAGTCCCTGACTGCTCTCTGTTGGGAACGGTTAGCCCCTCTGTGTGTGGGAGAATGGGTGTCAAATGCGTGCTGGAGTCTGATGTATGTCAAGGTTGGGGTTAGGTGCAAAATGTCCCACACAGCTTGGTTGAGGGAGGTGCTGAATTCTTCCCCATTGTGTGCACACACAGCTTAGTTACAGTGTGTCAGGGTAGGAGGGGTATCAAATTGTTCCCCTGATGCACAGCCTTGGGAAAGGGTATCTGTCGTCCCAAGGCACAAGGGGTGGGGTTTTTGTTTTTGTTTTAAACTTTGATTAGTTCCATTTTTTAAATACTTCAATTGGTGTGTTACTTCTATAAGTCTCTCTGCTATTTAAGAAAATTAACAATAATTTTGTAAGGAGCAAAATATACCTTTATAAATACCTGTATCTAATATGGCCAAAACATTCAGACTTGAGCACCTAAAGTTAGGCACCAACGTCCGTATTTAGGTTCCTAAACTAGTGGCCTGATTTTCAGAGGTACTGAGCAGTTAGTGCCAATTCTACTGCAGATACCTGGACTGAGAACTGAATTTGCTTCACACTGAACAGGGATTAGCTGAGAACAATTTTTGGGAGCTTTCAACTTGGGGCAATATTTGAACTGGCAATGCAGGGGCAAAAGGCTTCATATCCAATTCCCAACCTTTGAGTTATCCAGCCCATTCCCTATGTCCCCTGACTTTTTTTTTTATACATCCCAATTTTTAGGAAGTGTGGGGAAACAAGTGACCTCCAAGTCCCTCAGATGTAGGATCTTAAAACAGAGGGCTCTTGTCAAAGGGGTCATGCCCCAGAGCAATGTGGTATTCCCCTCCGCTCTCCCCTCTCCTGTCAGAGCTACAAAGATAGGTTTTCCTTAGAGAAACCTAGATCCAGTTCTAACTCTGTTGCTGGTACAAAGGTCCTTTCTGCTTTGCTACAGAGTGGGGTAGGGAGACGTGTGTTATCCCCACACTTGTGATTCTCTCTTTTTTTTTTTTTTTTTTTTTCATTCTGCAGGAAAAAGGAAGTTCCCGCAGTGGGAAAAGCATGGTCATTTAACACCATGGTGGAAGGACTGAAACTCTCAATGGTTCTGTTTTTGGGGGTCCCTTTTGCCCTCCCAGTGTGTAATTTGGGATGGCTACTTCTGACTGAAAAGGAGACCTGCAACAACTGGATAAAATAAAATGTAGTGGAGACCAAGGAGGAATCTGTACGAAGGGTGCCAGGAGTTCAGTGCCTTTATAACATCTGAAAACCTTCTTATTCCTTCCTTACTCTAGAGACTTTGGTTTCAAACAGACCCTGGTTGTGGAACGTGGTCCCTTTGAGAGTAGAGCTTCTGGTGACACTGAACAAATAGCATGTCCTCCCTCTCTGACTTCAAATATCACCAAATGTTGTGCATGTGGCCCTGAGATTCAGCACCACACATTCGAATGTTCGCTGTGACTAACAAGTGATTGTTTCCTTTTTGCCTCAGTGAGTTTCTGTGGTACAGCCCTTAATGAAACTGCCAAGCAAACAATTTATTGTGCGGTAAAGGAAGCGTCGGAATGCTGCGCACACATGCGGATTTAAGTGCACTCTCTACAAGAGAGCACAGCAACTTCTGTGCTTGGAAAAACGCCTGAAAATTGCCAGTGCTTTCAGCTTATATTGACACGTACCTTAATAAGGACATGAAGAAGCTCTGCCTGGCCATTTGACCCAGACTCTAGTGGATTCATGAGTTCAAAGTACTAATCTATAAGGTTCTGTTATCATAGGTTGATGCTGAGCTATGGGTAACTGCCATCCTGGCAACAGTGGCCTGATTTTCAAAGTTACCACACTCATGCTTGTTTTAAGTCAATAGGAGCTTGGTGATATCCTGTCACCTCCAAAAATGATGCCCTGTTTGTTTGTTTGTTTGTTTGTTTGTTTGTTTGTTTGTTTGTTTGTTTGTTTGTTTGTTTGTTTGTTTGTTTGTTTTTTGAGGAATCCACCCTTTCCCGAGCATCTCATATGCTCTGCTTTCCTTCTTGGCCTCTGTCCTCCTGCGGTGCGTCTGGGAAAAATGGGCTCTAGAAGATAAGTCTTGTCCCCTGCTTTGCTAGTGCCCTCCTAACATGCTATTAGGGAGCTGATCTTTACCCTGAACATTGCATTTTTCCTAAACTTGTTGCTCAACGGATCTGTGGTTGGGTTACTATTGGATTAAGGTGTCAGCCTATAAATTACCCTGTAACTAAAAGCAAAGAGAGAATTTCCTTTGGAAACCAATTGCAACAGACAGAATAGCAGGTCAGTCTGTGTGGTGTTTTTTGTTGTTTTTTTTTTTTCTCTTGGCTGTGTTGCAAAAGATGAGACAAAAGAATCCTTTTCTCTGGATGTTGAGATAAGAGGCTTCTGATCACCGTGGTAAAGCTGCTTTCTAAAGGCACTTTGTGAACTGCTGACAGTAGAGTTCAGCTCTTTGTTGGAGCTTTGGGAATGGCTTATATATTATTTTGTAATTTGCAACACCTAAAGGTTGGTCAAGACCTATTCTTACTTCATCCAGTCCATTTCCCAGCTGGCACAGGATTGCTCTCTACAGGACACTTTAAAACTAAAACTATCAGTGGAGTGCTTGCCACTTCCTTTGGGAAACTAGCTTACAGGAGTGATTTTGAAAATGACCCTTTTTTGCACTCTTGTGGAGAACCTCCCTCTGGAATTCATATAGAGTGCTTTTTCTCCCTCCCTGGGGCTGTGTGTACGCCAAATAAATGAACTCATGGATAGCACTGGTGCAAGTATCAATGGAGTGGTGTTACCACACTAGGTGTGTTCTTTGTGTTTGTGCTTTTACCCTTTGCTCATACTTGGGCAGTACTGCAACATGGTAGCAGTGCTTTCTCTGGGTGTACTGTCCCACAGTTCCCAGCACTGCTGCCTGAAGCAGTGGCTGCGAGTGGATTCCGAAAGGCCGTCTGGTAACCTAGGGCCACTGTGAAAGGAGTCAAATTCCCACAATTCCCTGGGAACTAGTGACATTTCTTAGTTCTTCTCTCACACTGAGGGCGAAGGATGAACATCCAGCTCCCTCTTATTGTTCTATAAGAGGGTTTTTTTTTCTGGATTATCCTGAAAGAGTTGGAGACCAAGGCCAACAGCTGATGAGACATCTTATGTAATGATCGCCATCTTGGCCAACACAGCAGGGATTGAAACAGGGACCATTAGAGCTAAAAGCTTGAGATAAAAAACCAGGCTGTACTGCAGGAGACTAACACACTCACCTCTTCTCTGGACTGGGAGATGTATAACCTGCATGGACTACTAAGTCACACATGCCCCACACATGGAACAGCTGGCTCCGTACAGAACTTGAGGATGATGCTCCTAGGTCTAGTGTTGCTTCTGGGTCTGTTCCACGGCTGCACATCTGTGTAATCAAGTTCAGCTTGAGAGCTGTGATGGACACAGCAGGGACTTCCTAATTTAATGTTAGAGAAGACTTTTCTGTATTTCCATTGTGAGCTAATCCTAACATTGCAGCAACCAGAATGTAAAGATGAGGTCTCCATTCCCCACAGAAAAAAAGAGACAATTGCTCTG
Source organism: Gopherus flavomarginatus (assembly GCF_025201925.1). Taxonomy (NCBI): domain Eukaryota; kingdom Metazoa; phylum Chordata; order Testudines; family Testudinidae; genus Gopherus; species Gopherus flavomarginatus. The sequence continues at coordinate 164,106,587 of NC_066617.1, read as the reverse complement.
TGGAACCTGACTATCTTAGATGGATCTGTGAAAATGGTTATTTAAAAATGAGATTTTAATGATGTGGTAGTGGTACTTATGTAATTCTGATGGTTTTAATACATTTCTTTCTCTGTGTGGTTGGCTAATGATTTTGTATTAGTTATGAAGAGTTGGTGGACAACTGAATTGATATTAAAGAACAGCATTGTTGCCTCTTCTTCCCACATCAGTATCCCATTCTGAGGGTATGTCTACACTTAAACCACTACAGTGGCCCAGCTGGAACACTGCAGCGTTGCTGCTGTCTACACTGCATCAAGAGGGTTCTCTCATTGGCATAGGTAATCCACCTCCCTAAGTCTTTTCTCAACCTAGCACTGTCTACACTGGGGGTAGTCATCACCTCTCTCTCTCTCTCTCTCTCTCACAGGGGTATGGATTTTTCACACCCCTGAAAGCTGTAGCTATGCCTTTGTAAGTTCCCCATATAGACTAGTCCTGGCACTCAGCATTGCCCCTCTGCTGAGCAGAAGCAGATGTCTGGGGCTGAGCAAGTTGACTTCCCAGAGAGGAAAAATCAATAATATGGATTCTGGATATATTCAGTTTAACTTGCTTTATCTACATGCACCTTAGTTCTGAAATGAGATGATCAAACAGCATGCAGCACAATCCCTTCTCTTCTTCCTACTATCTCAGCCCAAAGCAGTGCCCAGCTCCCAAGGAACAACTGCACCCCATGAACTGATTCTAATGGGAGCCCAAGGCAGATAGTAAACTGCTTTTTGCACAGCTTCTTCTTTCCCCCAAAGCCGCCTCTACACAAAATCTTCTATAACTCCAACCTAACACAGCATGTCTTCCCAAGAGGCAAAACTTGTTTGCATGCTAAGGGCTGTCCTAAACTGAAAAGTTGCATCAGCATAACTACATCTCTCAGGAGTGTGAAAAATCCACACTCCTGAGAGACACAGTTAAGATGACCTAAACCTTGCTGTAGACAGTAGGTCAACAGAAGAATTTCGTTGACCTAGCTGTCTACAGCAGGGTTTAGGTCATCTTAACTGTGTCTCTTAGGAGTGTGGATTTTTCACACTCCCCCCTACCTCTCCCAAAAGGAGTAACTTACCTAGACTTAAGCAATGGGAGAACCCCTTCTATTGTTGTAGTAATTGTCCACACTGAAGCACTACAGTCAGGGGCGGCTGTAGCTGTTTTGCTGCCCCAAGCACGGAAGTCAGGCTGCCTTCAGCAGCGTGCCTGTGGGAGGTCTCCGGTTCTGTGGCTTCAGCGTACCCACCGCCGAATCTGCAGGACCAGCAGACCTCCCGCAGGCAAGCCGCCAAAGGCAGCCTGACTGCTGCCCTCACAGTGACCGGCAGGGTGCTCCCTGCAGCTTGCCGTCCCAGGCATGAGCTTGCAGCGCTAGAGCCTGGAGCCGCCCCTGACTACAGTCATGCAGCTGTGTTGCAGTAGCATTTTTAAGTGTAGGCATAGTCTGTGGAAAAAGAACATGAAGGTTACAAGTAACAGTGCTCTTTGTTGATGGCTGTCAGAATGGTATGATTGTATTAATGACACAGCTTGGGACTGTTGGCGTAACACAGAGGAAGTGAGCTCTCTTCTGCCCTTTCCCCACCAGCTCTGTAGTAGAACTGAAGAAGTTATTTGTGAATAATTCACTAATTCTGGTTTTGACCATGTTTGGGCCCCTATTTTTGACAACATTCACATGAGCTAAATTCTGCTTCTTTGAATGTTTTTGGGAACACTAATTTCAAACCTGTAGCTGAAACATTTAATTTTGTGATTAAATGATGGACACTAGTAGTTTAGATTATCCAGTCAGGGACTGGAAACAATACTATGTGGTTTAGATAACAAAACATGCAGCTTAAATAATAAATACTCACACTTGCACAAAATGGAGTCAGAAATTCACAGACTGCAGTTTGTTTGCAGAAAAGTTTCCAATAATTACAAAGAGCAAATAAATTCATAAGTCAATGACCTTGTGTATAGGTGGTAAATTGTATAAATTCATTTCCAGTTGTGGATTCAGTTCTAGTCTGTGGATCCTGTTGCACAGTCAAAGGAATATCCCTTGCATACCAGAAAATTCCTATATCAATGGAGATGAAGTGAGTGCAAAGTGATTCTGCTACTTACTACCCACAAGAAAGGGTCTAGTTATATGTGTGAACCTCTCAGTGCAAGCTCTCCTGGCCTGCAGGGCAGGCAGATATTGATCCTGGCAACTGCTTTCCACTCACTGAACAAGAATGGACCCATGTGCCTGGCTATTTTATGCATTTGCAGAGCTCCTATCACTGCAGTAGGTAGGCACCATTCCAGGACTGGAGGCCGAGAGGCTGCTTTTTGTGTAACCGCTGAGTTGTTCAAGCAAAGTAAACAATCACATAGATTACTGGCAATCACGCAACCCATAACTGAGAGTGCAAAAAGGCCCAGGAACAATCTTAGAGCTTGTCTTCACTGCAGAGCTCACTCAGCTCCAGTGAGCGGGCCACATAGCAAAATAACCCTCAAACAGCACAGAGTGTTTGTGTTAGCAGCACAATGTAGCTGTGTCTCCATTGCATTATTAGACCCAGCAGCACTTGAGCTTCTACCCACACCCTCGATGGGCCAGCTAATTTGAGTTTGAAGCACCAGTTAACCTGAGCTAGAGATTTTTTGTACATGTTAGGGGCAACATTCAAATTATCTTGAGCTAATGCTGCAGTGAAGACAAGCCCTTTTGTAGTTCTGCATCTTATTTAATCTCTATAATGTGCCTTGTACTATTTTTCTACAATGTCATTCCACTGTACCAGCTGTACAATGAAAAGCCAGATGGTAACTGATGTTTGTATGTTTTGGTTTTTGAGTGATTGTCAAATGTATAATTAAAATAAATGAGAACTTCTAGCCATTTGTATCTGTCATCTGTCCTTCCTACTTAGACCAAGAAATCTATTCAAGTGCTTAAAGCAGAAGAATGGGGATCAGAAAATCTGTTCAAAGAGTGACTCTAGAACTAACCTTAGAGCTGCTTGGACCGTGTTCTCTCCTTCCCCCTGGAAAATTTTAACTTTTCGTCAAAATGAGAAAAATCAGGGAGTTGGTCAGAATTTTTCAATTTTCAAATGGAAAAATTGAAATTTTTCAAGGAAAGCAGACACTGAGACCCAGATCCCCAAATATTTCCCCATTACTCGTATTGAGGTGCCAAATTCCCAATGAAATCAATACTTTTGAGGACAAGGGCCTTGCTTTTGCTTAAAATGCAATCTCCATCAAGAAATAATTTTGATAGAGAATTACAGGACCTTAATCAAGTCACTTTACAAATCCCTCTGTCTCAGTTTCCCTCACTGTATGTCAAATGAGATAATGATACTTTTCCTCTGGTTGTAAACTGCTTTGAGCTTCTAAGTGACAACAGAGGTAAATAGTACTATGATGTGCTTATTAATTGGGTCTTGTTTTAAAATGAACTCTTTGCTTTTTCCATATGTGAGAGAAGAAGATACTAAATGACTGACTTTTCATTAGAAATACAAAAATACATAGTGTAAGAAGAGGAGAATATAGCTGCTGTTTGCGTACGTGCTCAGTGGGAATGGCTGGTAGGGTATGAAGCAAACACTAGCTAAAGGCTCAGGATCTAATCTCAGCTGGCCTGACCCTCCATTACCCAATCCCACTCCGCACAGGACTTGGGACTATGCACCTCCTGCCCATCCCACTCATCTGACCCTTGTTGTGAAATAGCCAATGTGGAGCCAAGCATGACCTCTGACCCGCTTGCTATCTCTATATTAACTTTGTGTAAGTGCTTGTGTTTCCAGCACACTTCTACCCCTGCCTCTGCCAGTGGGAGAGAGAGTGAGGTAAGAGCAACATTCCATCTGCCGTTTCCAGCTGTGCGAACCTTGTAGCTGATTAGTGTCTATATAGAATGTACGGGAGGGAGTAGAAAGGGGAGGCTGTTTCTATCTAATTTCTTCTTACAGACTGAGGGCTGGATTCACCCAGGTTGGTAGCCCACCACCCCAAGGCAGTAATGCTCCCTGGAATGGGGGTGCATTGGCAAAAACCATCTGCAATCCCTGCTCCCACTAGGGACCTGGAGTCAGCTGGCACATTTCCAAAAGCGGGGTAGGGCCAGTGCAGGAAGAGGTGTGCTGATCCAGTGCTTTTCCCAAGCAGCCTCCACCAGCAGAGCTCCAGGCTTTAAAGAGGAGAGATTCCCTACCCCTTCATGACCACATGGATGCATATTATACCTTTGGTCCATAGAGGTGAATGTGGCTCCAGGATTAACAGAGAGGAAGCTACCTACGCAATAACTGTCACTTTGACAGTTAGTAACCAGCAGCTGTCTGGTTGCCATCTGCAGCATGGTTTCTAATATGGACTAGGAAGGTGCTGTAGAGAGGAACAGCCTTAAGTATGTAGGCTAACGGTGAGAATCCCCTGGTAGCCACCCGGTGTTAGGTTAGCAAAACCCTCAGGCTTGGCAGCCCAGCAGCCTTCCCTGCCATGGGAAGTCCTAGCACTGAAATGATTTGATTTGACTAGAGGTGTTGTACCTTAACTCGAAAGTTAACATGCTTCGATTTAAATTATCTTCCAGCATGTGCCCTTTGAAATCTACTGTGTTTTAAAAGCTTATTTAATTTTACCCCCATGGCTTGGCCTCGTATTAGCTTTTCACTTGACCAAGCAGAAAATAATGTCCAGAGAGAGAAGCTTGGATGAGAACAAAGCAGGATTTGTGCTTAGAGTGTTAACTGCATAAACAATGTTTTTGCTCTTAATTATCCCCAGCATGAACATGCCAAGAGAAACTCTTTTGGACTCCCAGGCAGGTCATTTCTCAACCATAGAAATACAAACAAGAGATCAGTTCAGGCCATCTGGTTCAGTATCCTATGGCCAACAGTAGCCGGAACCAGATGTTTTAGAGAAAGGTGCAAGAATATAGTGTACAATTTAAGAAGCTACCTGCCCAGGGGGGAAGTGTCTTTCTGACCCCTGTGTTAGGTTAGTGCAGGGGTCGGCAACCTCTGGCACGCAGCTCACCAGGGTAAGCACCCTAGCAGGCCAGGCCAGTTTGTTTACCTGCTGCATCTGCAGGTTTGGCCAATCGCGGCTTCCACTGGCCGTGGTTTGCCACTCCAGGCCAATGGGGGCAGCGGGAAGCTGCAGCCAGCACATCCCTTGGCCCACGCTGCTTCCCGCAGCCCCCGTTGGCCTGGAGCAGTGAACCGCAGCCAGCGGGAGCCACAGTCAGCCAAACCTGTGGACACAGCAGGTAAACAAACTGGCCCGGCCCACCAGGGTGCTTACCCTGGCGAGCTGCGTGCCAGAGGTTGCCGACCCCTGGGTTAGTGGTTGGTTTTACCCTGAAGCACGTAAATATAACTCTTATGTAGGATAAAGCATTTTTGCTTTAACATATCTAATGTACGCTTGGATGTTCTTGCTAATTATGCATATTCATGGTACCAGATAGGTGAAATAACACTATTAGCTTTTTGCAGTGAATGTCCTCATCTTTTAAGGAGGTAAAGGATATAATGCAAGAATGATCTTGATGTCTCTCTTTGCCTTGTTGCCTGTTGTTAATTCGGGATATACTGTTCTTCTCTATTCAGTATCAAGGGTTTAATTGTCCCTCCAGCTGGTTTCTGAGGGTATTGCATTGAGCTTGTGCTGCAAACCATGCTTCTGTCCAAGGCTTTGGCGGTGACTCTGATTCTGCTTCTCAGCACCAGTCTCTCTGGTAAGTCTTAAAACCCTTCAGGCTGGTGGGGATATTCCTCAGCTTTATATGCACTTAAACTGCTTTGCACAAGTCTATCCCAGCCATGAACTAGGATTAATGCCTGGTGGTAGAGGGTAGAGTGCATGAATTTTCATTGTGACTGGGAGTGTGAAGCCAGTTACTAGTGCATCCTCCAACACACATGGCTTAGTAGGGAGCATCTTAGCACTGTGTTCTGCTGTCTAATTCCCACTGCATGCCCAGGTATGAGAACGCTGGCTGTGCTGTTCATGTTTCCGCTACATGTAGAGAATGAAGGTTTGTAGCCTAGAACCAGTGTTCTAGAGCAGGCGCGGGCAAACTTTTTGGCCTGAGGGCCGCATCAGGTTTCAGAAATTGTATGGAGGGCTGGTTAAGGGAGGGGGTCCTGGCCCAGCCTCCACCTCCTATCTGCCCCCCTCGGGACTCCTGCCCCATCCAACCCCACCCCATTCCCTGATGGCCCCTCTGGGACCCCTGCCCCATCCAACCACCCCTTCTCCCTGTCCCCTGACTGCCCTCGGAACCGCTGCCCCTGACTGCCTCCTGCTGTCCCATCAACCCCCCCTCCTTCCTGACTGCCCCCCGGGTCCCCTGCCCCATTCAGCCTCCTGTTCCACCCGACCCCTGTTCACACCCCCGCCCCCTGCCCACCACCCTGAACTCCCCTGATCTCTATCCAACCCACCCTGCTCTGTGCCCTCTTACCGTGCTGCCTGGAGCACTGGTGGCTGGTGGCACTACTGCCACGCCACCCAGCTGGGGATGGGCCATGCCACCACCACACATCTCAGAGCACTGAGTCAGGCTGGGCTCTGCAGCTGCGCTGCCCCAGGAGCTCACAGCCCTGCTGCGCAGAGCATTGTGCCTGCGCCAGAGCCAGCAAGTTGAGGCTGCAGGGGAGGGGAAACAGCAGAGGGAAGGGCCAGGGGCTAGCCTCCTGGACCCAAGAGCTCAGGGGCTGGGCAAGACGTAGTTTGTGTACCTCTGTTCTAGTGTGTGGATCCTACACTTGGACACTGGCCTTTGAATTCTGGGGAGACTTTGAGTCCTGTTACAGTCTTCCAGCTGATCTCTTTCCACTGCACTTCATGGGAGAGCTCAGTGCTATTATGGAAAATGGTCATTAAAGATGGTTAATATTCTCTTCCTCCTCCTCCCCAGAAGTGGGTGCTAAGGCAATCTCAAAGAGACATGTCCGTCGTGACTGGCTGATCATACCAGATTCAATTGCATTTTACATATATGAATCTGTGAACAAAGTGTCCCCGAAAGCTGGTCAGTTCTTGGCAGAAGCTGCTCAGACTCCAGTAATCCTTGAGGTCAGGTATGAAAAGGTTTCCTCTATTCCTGAGGTGGCTTGTGAGGGAATGGGGAGGATAAACTACATTTCCATACAGAGAGATCTTTGGGACAACAAAAAGAACCATCCATCATAGAGTAAACATTATGAAACCCGTATACCAAAGCATATTTCTACTCATCCTCCACTCCCCCCTCACCCTGTTGCATATATATGTTTATTGATTGATCAGCTTCATTGGATATGTCTGGATGCAGATGACCTGGTACTGTCTATTTATGATGGTCTGAGAACTGTGATGCTGGAAGGAAATCCCAGAGTGTAAATCAGGCTAGAGATTTTTGCACGTGTGTGGGAGTCAAGTTAGGGGCAACATTCAAATTATCTTGAGCTAATGCTGCTGTGAAGACAAGCCCTTTTGTAGTTCTGCATCTTATTTAATCTCTATAATGTGCCTTGTACTATTTTTCTACAATGTCATTCCACTGTACCAGCTGTACAATGAAAAGCCAGATGGTAACTGATGTTTGTATGTTCTGGTTTTTGAATGATTGTCAAATGTATAAGTAAAATAAATGAGAACTTCTAGCCATTTGTATCTGTGATCTGGCCTTCCTACTTAGACCAAGAAATGTAATCAAGCGCTTAAAGCAGAAGAATGGGAATCAGAAAATCTCTGTTCTAAGAGTGACTCTAGAACTAACCTTAGAGCTGCTTGGACCATGTTCTCTCCTTCCCCCAGCCCCTGAGTTCCTAGCCTGGGAGGCTAGCCCCCGGCCCCTCCCCTACTGTCTCCCCTTCCCCACAGCTTCAGCTCACTCGCTCTGCTGCCAGCGCAATGCTCTGGGCAGCAGGGCGGTGAGCTCCTGGGGCAGCACAGCTACAGAGCCCGGCCTGACCCAGTGCTCTGAGCTGCGTGGTGGTGGCAGTGGCGGCGTGGCACATCTCAAGCTGGGCGGCGTGGCTGTAGTGCCGCCAGCCACCATTGCTCCAGGCAGCGCGGTAAAGGGGCAGGGAGCAGGGGAGGTTGGATAGAGGGCAGGGGAGTTCAGGGTGGTGGTCAGGGGTCAGGAGTGTGGATAGGGGTCAGGGGGGCAGGGGTTCTGGGGGTAGTCATGGGACAGGAAGAAGGGGTGGTTGGATGGGATAAGGGTCCCAGGGGCAGGGGCAGGAATGAGAGGACTAGTTGGATTGGGCAGGGGTCTGGGGGCAGTCAGGGGACAGGGAGTGGGGGTGTGTGGATGGGGCAGGGTCGGGGGGGCATCAGGGAACAGGAGGTGCTGGATGGGGCAGGAGTCCCAGGGGGCAGATAGGAGGTGGGAGCCGGGCATGACCCCCTCCCCTAACCAGCCCTCCATACAATTTCCGAAACCTAATGCAGCCTTCAGGCCAAAAAGTTTGCTTGCCCCTGCTCTAGAACTAACCATATCATTAGAGCTGCTTGGACCACGTTATCTCTCCTGTCAAAATGAGAAGAATCGGGAGGGGGGGGGAGTTGGGCAGAATTTTTCAGTTTTCAAATGAAAAATTTTAAATTTTTTTCAAGGAAAGCAGGGGTGTTTCAGGAGGTAAATATCTGTTCCCTAGGTAACAGTTGATGGCAGGCAGAAACAAGAAGTGTGCCCACCTGGGGGATACACAGTTCCATGTTGCTACTCACAGCCACACACTTAGTTTGCCTCCTGCGTTGAATCCCTACAGGGCAGTTCAAGAGACCCACAGCCATATTAATGGACTAATTTGCCAGGACTAATTTGTCCCACAGGCAAATATGAGAGAGTGGCAGCCCTCTGAATATAGAAAGAGCAGGTACCCCACCCAGACACATACCTTACTGATGTGTTACTGTCTCCTACAGGAACTTCCTAGTGAAGGAGACCTCTAAAATCAGTGTGCTGGCAGAACAGCTGATGGAAAAATTAAGAGGTCTGTGGAAGAAGAAAGAGGAAGCGTCATCCCAGCAGTAGAACTGAGATAAGTCACAAGGCCACTTGACATGAGTAATTAGAATGTGCAGCGTCCCTTCTCCTCATGAAGTGAGATCAGCTACTAACATAGAATTGTCCCTGATGATGTTGCTAGAAGGGGTGAGAATACCAGCTTCAAAGAGCAGAGAACCTGTCTCCCGGGGGGGATGCACTATCAAAGTAGCTGCTGGATGTGAGAAAGGGAATAGAAGGAAGACCGATTCTGCAGTTGAATCTTGAAAGCTAATTTCTCCTTCAACAATTTGTTGACCTTCCACCTCACCCCAATAAAGTTTTGGATGTGTTTATAGTTTAGTTGTTTCCTCCTTTGCATTCAATGTTTAAGTGGATGGTGATTTAATAACATCTTGTTCTGCTGCTGTGAGAGCCGATATGATGTAAGGGAAGTGATAAGACTCAACTGATATCAGTGATACTAAGCATCATCCAGACAAGTGTAACCAAAATCAGACACTTCCCCTCACCACCTTCCTCGTAGGAGGTCACCTGACCTGTGGTGTAGTCTTTTGGGGGCACTTGATAGCAAGCCAGCTGTAACAGTCCAAAGACAGTCCTGTAATGCTTCAAACACTGTCAGATAGGTTCCAGCACCAGAAACTACTCACACACACATCAATGGATAAATACTACACTTTAGCACACTAAAGCTCCTTCTATCTACAAATACCAAATCACTTTGAAAACAGTAATTTATCTCAGCCTCAACACATGCCTTCATGTGGGTGGGGAAGCATATCTTCAATTTACAGGTCAGTAAACTGAGATCAGAGAGGGTAAGTGACTTGTCCAAGGCAGTTTGTGGCAGAAATTGGAATAGAACACAGGTAGTCTGGTTTTTAATTCTCTTATCATTCCAGCAGGCAGGCAGGATGGCCTAGTGGTTAGGAGCTCCTTCCTAAGAAGGACAAAAAGCTTTTATTAAAAATGAGATGTTAACCTTCCAAATATGAAGCAGATGTAAATCAATGGAATGATGTCTTCCCAAGTCCGTTTACAGCACTGATTCTGGGATGTGTTAATGGGGACTGGGGCATTCACTTCATTGGGGTGTTAAATGTAAAGCCCAATGTTACTTTAATGTCAGCATGAACTATGTCATTGTTGATCATTTTAGCAGAAGGAATCGGGAAGGGGATGGAAGCCCATGGGGAGGAATTGGGAGTTGCTACATGGAATGGAGTGAAAAGGGAAGGAAAAAAGGAGATGCAAAGATGGAAAATGGGGAGAAACAGAAAAGAGAATGGAGAAGGAAGAGAAGCAAAGGGCAAAAAATACAGTGGTCCTATAAGTTGAGTGGTTTCCCTTTTGAGGGATGCTAACAGTGATAATGAACAAATGACAACAAGCAAGTTTAGCTACCTACCAACGAACATATTCTACCCTTGATAGCTGTGCAAACCTCCGATTCATGTCAGCATGAGAATTGCTGTGGATCAATGGTAGTACAATAACTCCTTGCTTAATGTTGCATTTTTCAGGAACATTACTACTTTAAGCAAAATGATGTTAAGTGAATCTAATTTCCCTATAAGAATTAATGTAAAGAGGGAGGGTTAGGTTCCAGGGAATTTTTTTCACCAGACAAAAGACCATATTTTATAGTGTGTGTGTATATCTAGATAGATCTAGATATAGATATACACACAAGGTTTTAAACAAACAATTTAATACTGTACACAGCAATGATGATTGTGAAGCTTGGTTGAGAAGTAAGAGGGTGGGATATTTCCCAGGGAATGCCTTACTGCTAAATAATGAACTAGCAATAGGCTGAGCCCTCAAGGGTTAACACGTTGTTAATGTAGCTCTGGTGGATAGAGGCTTTGACCTCACCTTCAGGACTGCTGATGACCCTGGCCTGTCCCTCATAAAATATGGAGAATTTCTGTATGACAATTTGATTATTTTCTCCCCATCTGTAGAAGGTAAGAGATTCTTTTGCATAAAGGAAAAGACTCAGAAATTAAGTTGTGTAATACTCTGAGGCCCTTGGAGAAGAGACACTAGATCTGTAAAGTGCCTTGCAGATATTCGCTAACCTTCATAATACCCCTTTTGAGGGTGGTCTTTTACTATTCCAGTTTTCCAGATGGGGAGGCAAGAGATTTACCCAGGGTGAAACAATGAGAGGTGGCAGAGCTAAGACTTGTCCTGACTCCCAGTCTCCTGCTCAACCATGAGATTGCTTTTCCTAGGTTTGATAAAACTGATCAAAGTATTCTTTGGACTTGCTTCATTTTGACCTTGAGGAGGCTTTTGGGGCCTGTCCCTGGGATGTGGAATTACAGGTGTTATCTTCATTCATCATTGGGCAAACTGTGGCAGGAACTGTATGCATTTTAAGCAGTTAAATAAATGGTCATCAGGCTGCTTCTAAAAAGGAGGGAGGGGGGCAGAAGCCTGTAGAACAAAGAATAAGCACAAAAATTTGGCTGATTGCTTTGGACGTGCAATCACTGTTGGGTATCTATTTTCTGTAAACACCATTTCATTACCATATAGTTACTGTTATGTCTGTTGTTAATTCTCAGATCACTTTATAATCCCGGTGGTGCATCTAGAATTATGGTACTGTGATTCAGTTAAAAAAAAAGTATTGAATATGTGAGAAGTCTGAAGGAATGTCTAATATAGTGAATGCTTACGGGAAGAGGGTAGGTTTAGAAGATAAAATAAAAAAAGAGCAAGTAAAAAATCACTTAGAAAAGTTAGATGCCTGCAAGTCACCAGGGCCTGATGAAATGCATCCTAGAATACTCAAGGAGTTAATAGAGGAGGTATCTGAGCTTCTAGCTATTATCTTGGGGAAATCATGGGAGACGGGGGAGATTCCAGAAGACTGGAAAAGGGCAAATATAGTGCCCATCTATAAAAAGGGAAATAAAAACAACCCAGGAAACTACAGACCAGTTAGTTTAACTTCTGTGCCAGGGAAGATAATGGAGCAAGTAATTAAAGAAATCATCTGCAAACACTTGGAAGGTGGTAAGGTGATAGGGAATAGCCAGCATGGATTTGTAAAGAACAAATCATGTCAAACTAATCTGATAGCATTCTTTGATAGGATAACGAGCCTTGTGGATAAGGGAGAAGCGGTGGATGTGATATACCTAGACTTTAGTAAGGCATTTGATACGGTCTCGCATGATATTCTTACAGATAAACTAGGAAAGTACAATTTAGATGGGGCTACTATAAGGTGGGTGCATAACTGGCTGGATAACCGTACTCAGAGTAGTTATTAATGGCTCCCAATCCTGCTGGAAAGGTATAACAAGTGGGGTTCCGCAGGGGTCTGTTTTGGGACTGGCTCTGTTCAATATCTTCATCAACGATTTAGATGTTGGCATAGAAAGTACGCTTATTAAGTTTGCGGACGATACCAAACTGGGAGGGATTGCAACTGCTTTGGAGGACAGGGTCAAAATTCAAAATGATCTGGACAAATTGGAGAAATGGTCTGAGGTAAACAGGATGAAGTTCAATAAAGATAAATGCAAAGTGCTCCACTTAGGAAGGAACAATCAGTTTCACACATACAGAATGGGAAGAGACTGTCTAGGAAGGAGTATGGCAGAAAGAGATCTAGGGGTCATAGTGGACCACAAGCTTAATATGAGTCAACAGTGTGATACTGTTGCAAAAAAAGCAAACGTGATTCTGGGATGCATTAACAGGTGTGTTGTAAACAAGACACAAGAAGTCATTCTTCTGCTTTACTCTGCGCTGGCTAGGCCTCAACAGGAGTATTGTGTCCAGTTCTGGGCACTGCATTTCAAGAAAGATGTGGAGAAATTGGAGAGGGTCCAGAGAAGAGCAACGAGAATGATTAAAGGTCTTGAGAACATGACCTATGAAGGAAGGCTGAAGGAATTGGGTTTGTTTAGTTTGGAAAAGAGAAGACTGAGAGGGGACATGATAGCAGTTTTCAGGTATCTAAAAGGGTGTCATCAGGAGGAGGGAGAAAACTTGTTCACCTTAGCCTCCAATGATAGAACAAGAAGCAATGGGCTTAAACTGCAGCAAGGGAGATTTAGGTTGGACATTAGGAAAAAGTTCCTAACTGTCAGGGTAGTTAAACACTGGAATAGATTGCCTAGGGAAGTTGTGGAATCTCCATCTCTGGAGATATTTAAGAGTAGGTTAGAGAAATGTCTATTAGGGATGGTCTAGACAGTATTTGGTCCTGCCATGAGGGCAGGGGACTGGACTCGATGACCTCTCGAGGTCCCTTCCAGTCCTAGCGTCTATGAGTCTATGAAGGGAGGGGAGACAGCATGGCAGAGAGAGACAGACACACACCTCCTGTGAGAGATGCACGTTGTCCCTTGAAGGTCGTTGACCCCACTCTAAGTACATTGCCTTTTTAAGTAAATCAGCAAGTTGAGACTGCAGCTGCTGCCAGGAAGCTCCCTCTTTCCTGAGTCTTGTGTGTTTCTACCTCCCCTCCCCCCGTTCTGTGGAGATGGAGTAAAGGAGTGGGGGGCAGGAGTGGGGAGGAAGGAGACACCCTGACATTAGCACCCCTCTTGTCCGCCCCCTTGCACAGCAAGCAGGAGGCTCCTGGGAGCAGCTCCAAGGCAGAGGGCAGGAGCAGCACATGGCACTGGGGGGAGGGACAGCTGAACTGCCCAGCAATTGCTGCCTGCTGGGCAGCTGCCACTCAGGGAACTTAGGGGAGCAGGGAGCTAATGGGGGGCAGCCGGTCCACGCTGGTTCCATGCCCCCACCAGCTCACTCCAACAGGCTGCTCTTTCTGTAAGCAGTGGACAAAGCTGGCTGCTGCCAAACAACATTGTAAGGGAGCATTGCGCATCTTTAAATGAGCATGTTCTCTGATAGATCAACAACAAAACAACATTAAGCGGGATGACTTTGTGAGGAGTTACTCTATATAGTCCTAAAACTTGTAGCCTGACCCATAGACAATAATTAATAATGGTATTTGGCCCGCTCAACAGAATGAGTTTGACACCCTTGATCTATGGTATCTCTATCACCTTAGAAGCATTAAAAAAAAGAAGTGTCCTGTTCTAACATAATGGTACTAACTCTTGATATTCCTCTGTGTATCCAGGAGCCTGAAAGAGTCTGTGATCCTTTTCTCCTCTTTCTTCTTCTTCCCTTTCTCAATGTTGTGTTTAAACACCACAGGCAAGATGGGCTTCCCTGAAACAGTGTCTGATACTTCCAACCCTCCCTCAGTGGCCTCTCACAAAAACTGTGCCCCTGAAAATGGGCTCCCTCCAGCAGCTTTGTTCTCACGGAGCAACTTGGAGGGTTGCAGAGGATATGGTGGGTGCTCTCTGGGGAAATAACACCCCCACCCTGTAATAACCTTAGTCCCAGTTTTGGACCTTAGCGTCCAAAATATGGGGGTTAGCATGAAAACCTCCAAGCTTAGCCACCAGCCTGGACCTGGTACCTGCTGCCACCACCCAAAAAATTAGAGTGTTTTGGGGCACTCTGGTCCCCCTGAAAAACCTTCCCTGGGGACCCCAAGACCCAAATCCCTTGAGTCTCACAACAAAGGGAAATAATCCTTTTTCCCTTCCCCCCTCCAGGTGCTCCTGGAGAGATACACAGACACAAGCTCTGTGAATCCAAACAGAGTGAATCTCCCTCTCTGTTCCCAATCCTGGAAACAAAAAGTACTTTCCTCTTCACCCAGAGGGAATGCAAAATCAGGCTAGCCACTTCAACACACACAGATCTCCCCTGATTTCTTCCTCCCACCAATTCCCTGGTGAGTACAGACTCAATTTCCCTACAGTAAAGAAAAACTCCAACAGGTCTTAAAAGAAAGCTTTATATAAAAAAGAAAGAAAAAATACAAATGTTCTCTCTGTATAAAGATGATACAACACAGGGTCAATTGCTTAAAAGAATATTGAATAAACAGCCTTATTCAAAAAGAATACAAATCAAAGCACTCCAGCACTTATATTCATGCAAATACCAAAGAAAAGAAACCATAGAACTTACTATCTGATCTCTTTGTCCTTACACTTAGAAACAGAAGACTAGAAAGTAGAGCTACTTCTCCAAAGCTCAGAGAAGGCAGGCAGCCAGAAACAAAGACCTCAGACACACAATTCCCTCCACCCAAAGTTGAAAAAATCCGGTTTCCTGATTGGTCCTCTGGTCAGGTGCTCCAGGTGAAAGAGACATTAACCCTTAGCTATCTGTTTATGACACGCCCCCCCAAATTGCAGACAGTGGGGAAGCTCACTGGTGGCGATTTCCTTCTAGAACTTGAAAATAAACAGATTAATACAACACATAGACCTTTACATATACTCCTAAGTATATAACTAACAGACTTCTACATTTTAAGAACACTTTTTAACTACTGAATTCTGGGAAACTCTCACGGGAGAGTGCATCAGCTACTTTGTTAGAAGCTCCTGTGATGTGTTGAATTTCAAAATCAAAATCTTGGAGAGCTAAACTCCAACGAAGAAGTTTCTTGTTGTTCCCCTTGGCAGTATGAAGCCACTTTAGTGCAGCATGGTCAGTTTGTAGTTGGAACCGCCGTCCCCAAACATATGGGCGTAGCTTTTCCAGGGCGTACACAATGGCATAGCATTCCTTTTCACTGACTGACCAGTGACTTTCCCTCTCAGACAGTTTCTTGCTGAGAAACACGACAGGATGGAAGTTGTGATCTGTTGCTTCCTGCATGAGCACTGCTCCTATACCACGCTCAGATGCATCCGTGGTTACTAGGAATGGCTTGTCAAAGTCCGGGGCCCTGAGCACAGGGTCAGACATGAGCATCGCCTTAAGCTGGGTAAAGGCCTTTTGACACTCATCAGTCCACTTAACTGCATTTGGCTGGGTCTTTTTGGTCAGGTCGGTCAGTGGGGCAGCGATTTGGCTGTAGTGTGGTACAAATCGCCTGTAGTATCCGGCCAAGCCTAAGAAGGATTGGACCTGCTTCTTGGACCGTGGGACAGGCCACTTTTGGATAGCATCCACCTTGGCCTGTAGGGGGTTAATGGTTCCTCGACCCACCTGGTGCCCCAGGTAAGTCACTCTGTTTTGGCCTATTTGACACTTTTTGGCCTTAACAGTTAGTCCTGCCTGCCTGATGCGCTCAAAGACCTTTTCCAGGTGTAGTAGGTGTTCGGGCCAGGAGTCTGAAAAAATGGCCACATCATCGAGGTAGGCAACTGCAAATTCTCCCAGTCCAGCTAGTAGACCATCTACCAGCCTCTGGAAGGTGGCGGGTGCATTTCGAAGGCCGAAAGGAAGGACATTGAATTCATACACCCCCGCATGGGTGACGAATGCTGACCTCTCCTTGGCAGGTTCATCTAGTGGTACTTGCCAGTACCCCTTGGTTAAGTCTATTGTAGAGATGAACTGGGCACGTCCCAACTTTTCCAATAGCTCATCGGTACGTGGCATTGGATAGTTGTCCGGACGAGTTACAGCATTTAGCTTACGGTAGTCCACGCAAAAGCGTATTTCCCCATCTGGTTTGGGTACCAGAACCACTGGAGATGCCCATGCACTGGTAGATGAGCGGATTATACCCATCTGTAGCATGTTCTGGATCTCCCGTTCTATAGCAGCTTGGGCATGAGGAAACACTCGGTAGGGTGGGGTTCTGATTGGGTGAGCATTACCTGTATCAATGGAGTGGTATGCCCGTTCAGTCCGTCCTGGGGTGGCTGAGAACAATGGGGCGAAGCTAGTGCACAGCTCCTTGATTTGTTGCCGCTGCAGACGTTCCAGGGTGGTTGAGAGGTTCACCTCTTCCACGCCACCGTCTTTTTTCCCGTCGTAGTAGACACCGTCAGGCCACTCAGCATCCTCTCCCTGGACTGTAAACTGACAAACCTGTAAGTCTCTGGAATAGAAAGGCTTGAGAGAATTAACATGGTACACTTTAGGCTTTAGTGAGGAATTGGGAAATGCTATGAGGTAGTTTACAGCTCCCAGGCGCTCTTGGACCGTGAAGGGCCCTTCCCATGATGCTTCCATCTTATGGGCCTGTTGCGCCTTCAAGACCATAACCTGGTCTCCTACCTTGAAGGACCGATCTCTGGCATGTCTGTCATACCAGGCCTTTTGCTCTTCTTGAGCATCCTTTAGGTTCTCTTTAGCAAGGGCTAAAGAGTGTCGGAGGGTGTTTTGTAGGTTGCTTACAAAGTCCAGCATGTTAGTTCCTGGAGAAGGCGTAAACCCCTCCCATTGCTGCTTCACCAACTGTAATGGCCCCTTAACCTCGTGACCATACACAAGTTCAAATGGTGAAAACCCTAAACTGGGATGTGGTACAGCCCTGTAGGCAAACAGCAACTGCTGCAACACTAGGTCCCAATTATTGGAGAATTTGTTGATGAATTTTCGTATCATGGCCCCCAAAGTTTCATTGAACCTTTCCACCAGGCCATTGGTTTGATGGTGGTATGGGGTGGCAACCAAGTGATTCACCCCATGAGTTTCCCACAGTTTTTCCATGGTCCCTGCCAGGAAATTAGACCCTGAATCTGTAAGGATGTTGGAGGGCCAACCTACCCTGGCAAAGATGTCTGTTAGGGCCAGGCACACAGTGTTAGCCCTGGTGTTGCCTAGAGCTACTGCTTCTGGCCATCGGGTAGCAAAGTCCACTAAAGTCAGTACGTACTGCTTTCCTCTGGGCGTCTTTTTTGGGAAAGGGCCCAGAATATCCACAGCTACTCGCTGAAATGGGACCTCAATTATGGGGAGTGGCTGGAGAGGGGCCTTGACCTGGTCTTGAGGCTTTCCCACTCTTTGGCATACCTCACAAGACCGGACATACTTGGCAACGTCCTTGCCCATCCCCTCCCAGTGGAAGGACTTCCCCAACCGGTCCTTGGTTCTGTTCACCCCAGCATGGCCACTGGGATGATCATGGGCTAAGCTTAAGAGCTTCCCCTGGTACTTAGTTGGAACCACCAACTGTTTTTGCGGCTGCCATTCTTCCCGGTGTCCACCAGAAAGAATTTCCTTGTACAAAAGTCCTTGGTCTATAACAAACCGGGATCGATTAGAAGAGCTGAGAGGCGGTGGGGTGCTCCGTGCCGCTGCCCAAGCTTTCTGAAGGCTGTCATCCGCTTCCTGCTCAGCCTGGAACTGTTCCCTTGAGGCTGGGGTCACCAGTTCTTCCTCAGACTGTGGACTTGGGCTTGGTCCCTCTGGAAGCGATGTAGGTGATGGGGTTGTTTCCGTTGCTGGTGAACCGCTCTCCGCTGGTGCACCTGAGGGTATTTCAGGCTCTGGCTGAGCCTTTTGGGTATGGCTGTCTGTTGCTTCTGCCAGTTTTGGCTCGCTGGCGCCCTCTGGCGTTGAGTTTGAAGATGTAGTTGCACTTGCTGGTGCTGGTTGCTGTTCCAGTTCCGGGCCTGGGACTGGAGATGCTGTGGCTGTTTCAGTGGTAGGCATGGAATCTGGGTCCACTACCTCTGTCTGGGTCTCTGGTAACACAGACGGGGCCTCTGTGGACGGTTCAGGAACAGGAATGGGTCTGGAAGCTTGCCTGGTTTGGCTACGTGTAACCATTCCCACTCTCTTGGCCCGCCTCACCTGGTTGGCCAAGTCTTCCCCCAGTAGCATGGGGATAGGATAATTGTCATAGACTGCAAAAGTCCACATTCCTGACCAGCCTTTGTACTGGACAGGCAGTTGAGCTGTAGGCAAGTCTACAGCTTGTGACATGAAGAGGTAAATTGTAACTTTGGCCTTTGGGTTGATGAATTTGGGGTCAACGAAGGATTGGTGGATAGCTGACACTTGTGCCCCCGTGTCTCTCCACGCAGTAACCTTCTTTCCGCCCACTCTCAAATTTTCCCTTCGCTCCAAGGGTATTTGAGAGGCATCCGGGCCTGGGGATCTTTGGTGTGATGGTGGTGTAATGAATTGCACTCGCATGGTGTTCTTGGGACACTTGGCCTTGATATGTCCCAGTTCATTACACTTAAAGCATCTTCCATCTGATGGGTCACTGGGCCGAGGTGAGTTACTGGAGACTGGTGAGGTTGAAGGGTAGGGTATCTGTGGCTTTACTTGGGTGGTATGTGGGGTCTTTGGCTGTCCTCGGTGGTAGGGTTTATGGTCTGTGTGCCCCCTGGGGTAATCGTTCCCCTTGACAGTAGCTTTTTTGCTTTCTGCCAGTTCCATCCATTTGGCTCCAATCTCCCCCGCCTCAGCGATATTCTTGGGGTTTCCATCTTGTATGTACCGCGTGATGTCTTCAGGAACACCATCCAAGAACTGCTCCATTTGTATGAGGAGGTTCAGTTCTTCCAAGGTTTGAATGTTGTTTCCTGTTAGCCAGGCCTCATAGTTTTTTGCAATGTAGTAGGCGTGTTTGGGAAATGACTCCTCTGGTTTCCACTTTTGGCTTCTGAAACGCCGACGGGCATGATCTGGGGTTATCCCCATCCTGTATCTGGCCTTGGTTTGAAAAAGTTTATAGTCATTCATTTGGTGCTTAGGCATTTCAGCTGCCACCTCTGCTAAAGGTCCACTGAGCTGTGACCTCAATTCTACCATGTACTGGTCTTCGGGAATGCTGTACCCAAGACAGGCTCTTTCAAAATTTTCCAAGAAGGCCTCGGTGTCATCACCTGCCTTGTAGGTGGGAAATTTCCTGTGCTGTGGAGCAATAATGGGCGCCGGGTTGTTAGGGTTGGCTGGCACATGCAGCCCAGCTTTTGCCAACTCCAGTTCATGTTTTCTCTGTTTTTCCTTCTCTTCATTCTCTTTTTGTTGTTTTTCCATTTCTTTTTGTTGTTTTTCCATTTCTTTTTGGTGCTTTTCCATTTCTTTTTGGTGCTTTTCCATTTCTCGGCGGTGGGCCACCTCTTCTTCTTCTAGTTTTCTTTTGTGTGCTGCCTCTTGGGCTGCCTGTTCTCTTTGGAAGGCTGCCTCTTTGATCTGTTCTTCTCTTTCTTTCATCTCCATCTCTTTTTGTTTTATTTCCAGTTGTCGCCTGTGTTCAGCTTCTTTGATTTGCTCTTCGGCGTCAATTTTTGCCTTAGAAGTCATGATTCCTGTTTTCTTGTGTTGGGGTGCCCTCCGGTGTTTATCTTCTGCACTGCAGGTTCTCTGTTGCCTCCTGAAGTCTGCCTAGCAACAGTGCCTTTAGCTAATTTTCCTTTTCTCTCTCTAGCTAATGTTCAATGAAGGGAAACCAGAAAAACCACTTTATTTGCATGCCTATAAGTGCTGGTACTTGACTCCTAATGGGAGGGCTATTGCATGACAAAAGACCCTTAACATGCAAGCCACAAACTGCGAGAGAGAGCAGAAAAAAAAATTCTCTCTGGTTCCCTTTTAAAACCAACTGTTTCTCTCTGCTAAAAAGCCCTTAGCAGAGAAAAGAAAAATATAATATTTCTACTGGCTTCTGGATTCTGTCTATCTCCCACCAGCTGCCACTCATGTAATAACCTTAGTCCCAGTTTTGGACCTTAGCGTCCAAAATATGGGGGTTAGCATGAAAACCTCCAAGCTTAGCCACCAGCCTGGACCTGGTACCTGCTGCCACCACCCAAAAAATTAGAGTGTTTTGGGGCACTCTGGTCCCCCTGAAAAACCTTCCCTGGGGACCCCAAGACCCAAATCCCTTGAGTCTCACAACAAAGGGAAATAATCCTTTTTCCCTTCCCCCCTCCAGGTGCTCCTGGAGAGATACACAGACACAAGCTCTGTGAATCCAAACAGAGTGAATCTCCCTCTCTGTTCCCAATCCTGGAAACAAAAAGTACTTTCCTCTTCACCCAGAGGGAATGCAAAATCAGGCTAGCCACTTCAACACACACAGATCTCCCCTGATTTCTTCCTCCCACCAATTCCCTGGTGAGTACAGACTCAATTTCCCTACAGTAAAGAAAAACTCCAACAGGTCTTAAAAGAAAGCTTTATATAAAAAAGAAAGAAAAAATACAAATGTTCTCTCTGTATAAAGATGATACAACACAGGGTCAATTGCTTAAAAGAATATTGAATAAACAGCCTTATTCAAAAAGAATACAAATCAAAGCACTCCAGCACTTATATTCATGCAAATACCAAAGAAAAGAAACCATAGAACTTACTATCTGATCTCTTTGTCCTTACACTTAGAAACAGAAGACTAGAAAGTAGAGCTACTTCTCCAAAGCTCAGAGAAGGCAGGCAGCCAGAAACAAAGACCTCAGACACACAATTCCCTCCACCCAAAGTTGAAAAAATCCGGTTTCCTGATTGGTCCTCTGGTCAGGTGCTCCAGGTGAAAGAGACATTAACCCTTAGCTATCTGTTTATGACACACCCATTCAGAACTGTAATTTCTGAAGTACCAAAAGGACAACCTACCAAAACTAGCCCCTTATTCAGCTGATCATTTGTCTGGGGTAATAAAACTCACTCCACCTTCCTCAGATTACAGCAGGCTGATAAAGGCTATGGTCAGCAGCTTGAAACCAATTTTGCAGATCCTTAAAGAAGTACCTGTGGATTCATTCTCTCTACAGCACAGCCATAAACTGTGCTGTGCACTTCACTGCCTTAGTTCTGATTTCACTGCTACTCTTTTGAAGACCTTTTTTTGTGGATTTCTTTGTGGCTGTCATTTGGTCAAGCAGGAAAGTGCACAAACACGTACGTATATGAAAATATACTGGTACGTACGGGAAGATGTAACAGCGTTCAGTTTTTACCACAGGGTTCGGTTTTTGTTGGAGTTTACCACATGAAAAAGTCAGAAACTTCATCTATTTTCATTATGAAAACACACACCCTATTTGTGTGTGACACCTCACCCTGTTTCTTCTCCTTCTCCCTCGCTCCGCTTTCACTAGTTTTTATAAATTCAGTAGTCTAAAACCATTCTTGGCCCATTGGGTCTTTAAAGGACCAGGGGATTTCTCTCTGGGTTGTGCTTACCTGTTGTCCTGCATAAAAGAAGAAGTAGCTCTTTCTTCTAGAGCTAGGAATCCAGGGTCTGCAGGAAAGAGCCTGAATCCACCCGTAAAGCTTGGTGTCCAGCAATGCTGGCTGATCTATGTTTCAAATATGTATCTTGTTTGTTTAGCAAATTGTTCAGGAATGAATCCTGATTTCTTTTGAATATATTTTTACATATTTGACAAATGGGTAGACAAACAGTTTTTGGACTAAAAGTTATTCATCCATTTCAGTTAGAGACTATTTGTTGTGTCATGAGATTTAAGATACCTACGCATCATAGTATTATTTTTCCTCTCTTTCACTGGATAAGAACATAAGAACGGCCATACTGGGACAGACCAAAGATCCATCTAGCCCAGTATCCTGTCTTCCAACAGTGGCCAATGCCAGGTGCTCTGAGGGAATGAACAGAGCAGGCAATCATCAAGTGATCCATCTCCTGTCGCCCAATCCCAGCTTCTGGCAAACAGAGGCTAGGGACAGCATCCCTGCCCAGCCTGGCTAATAGCCATTGATGGACCTATCCTCCATGAACTTATCTAGTTCTTTTTTGAACCCTGTTATAGTCTTGGCCTTCACAACATCCTCTGGCAAAGAGTTCCACAGGTTGATTGTGTGTTGTGTGAAGAAACGCTGGATGACTGAAGCAGGCAAATCACATGCTTCCAGTATGAATTTTCAGGTGAATAATCTGTGAAGTTTTTGATGTTCACAAACATCCTTAGTGGCAGCCCTCCAATTCCTCTCAAGTAATAAGTCCCCCCCTTCCCACATACATACACAGAAATCTTACGGCTAGGCCATGTCTACACTAGAGACCTTACAGCAGCACAGCTGTACCGCTGCAGCTGCACTGCTGTAAGGTCTCCTGTGTAGCCATTCTGTTAAACCACCCACAATGACCAGAAGAAGCTATGTTGGTGGGAGAGCATCTCCCCCAGATATAGCACCAGAGTAGACAGCGCTTAGGTTGCTGTAACTTGTGCCACTCGGTAGCTTGCTTTTTCACACCCCTGAATGACATAAGTTATATCAACATAAACGATAGCATAGACCTGCCCACAGTGAGTAAATGTTCATCAGCTATTTCTGCTATTTAACTGATTCAATATATGGGTAAATCTGAATAAGCCCAAAGATCTGTGTGTTTGTATTTGAGTTACCTGGTCATTCTTCCATTTGTGTGCACGTTTGTGTGTGTAAAAAGCAGTGGGTTGCAGCTCCATTAGCCTGCTAATCTTGAATGGTCTGCAAGAAGCAAGGCTGTGGATGCCTCTTGCCTCCATGCTTCTGACCAGCCCCACTTGCTCAGATCATCTGTTGATATAGCTAAAAAGCTGGAGAGATGGATAAGAGAGCAGTCAGTCAGGGACAGGGGAAGGAGAAAATTCTCTTCCCAAGCTGAAACAGTAACTCATGCTCTATTAGTAAAAAACACCGAACCGGAATCCTATATTTTATTTCCACCGACTCATCACACAACTCTGAGCAAGTCACTTGATGTCTTTGTGACTCAATTTCTGTCTGTAAAATGGAGATGAAAACACTTTCCTGACTCAACTACTAATTTCCATTAAAGTTGATGAAGTTCATTGAGATCCTTGGATAGAAAGTGCTGTAAAAACAAAGCATTATTACCTCACATTTAGCAGCTTTGGGAAAGTTTTTGAGGTAGAGTTGGTTCAACAGTATTTGTGAAACTCAAATTTCAACACATTTGCATGGGGGAAACGGAGTGGTGGGTTGGATGGATGAATTGGTCCTGATTTCTGCCAATACACCTTTTATTTCAAAGTATCTACCCAAAATAATGATGAATAATTTTCAGAATAATTTGTTCGTGAACTGTTCATGAGCTGCTGAATTTGAACTATTGATGGCATATGCTTGCTCACAGGGTATACTTCTTGGGCTCTGATTGTATGACTGAAATCTTGGGGAGGATGAAGATTGACTGACTAATAATGAATAAATTTCCAGTCTGCATGAGTTGGGGTTGCTGAGTGTTTTTGTGACTAATGGAAGCTATGCATGTTCACAGATAATGGCTGATACCGTGAATACCAGCACACTGAAAGTAATTTATTTGCAAAAAAGAGATGTCCAAATTATGGAAAAACACTATTGTGAAAAACTGCAACATTTTGAAGTTATTTTTGGTTCATTGTGTTAAAAGCAGACCTGTTTGGCTGAGTTTTTGGTGACATTTTTAATAGAAAATATCAACATTTGTGTTAAAATCATTATCAAAAGTTTTCACTTACTGAAAACCCAGTTTTTGGTAAATGAAAATGGTCTGTAATGATTTCAATACCATTTTAATTAAAAACGTTTACCAAAATAATCGCAGGAAAATTAAAAATGTTTTTGAAAACAAGGCCACTTGTGATCAAAGCTTTTCATATGAAAAATGTCAAGCAGATCTATTTAGAACCACGGCATGCAGCTGTTTTTATTCTTCGGCTAGCTGTAAGTGTCCTGCAGACTGATTTCTAGGAGACGTCTGTGTCCCACTCCTGGGCCCAGCTGGGCGGGGGTGGGGCCCTCTAGCTTTCAGCACCCCCACTGTACAAAATGTTTCAGCGCCACTGTCCTCTCTATCGGCTGCACTGAGATGCCTGCAGTCACTGGATTCCTGCAGCCCCCTCTGCTGCCCCTCAAACACCGACCCAGCGGGAGTTGTAGATTCGCGGTACCTCGCTCACAGGGCCGGTAGAGAGGGGAAATGTTGCAGGTGTTTAGATTTACTTCAAAGCTAGAGATCAAATACCAATGCTCATTCCCACGCGATCTGATTCTTGTCCTGCAGCTTTTAACTCGCTCTCTCTTTTTCTTTTTGCCGTCACGTTTTTTTCCGTTTTCTTTTCATCTCCCTGCCTCGCCCCGGCCTCCCCGTGTGCATTGCTTTTTTTTTCCCCCCTCCCCTCCTTGCACGCTTTTCTTTCATCTCTCTCACGATCCCTCTGCAGCGGTTAGCTGTCTTTCATATTTGCATTTCTCTTTCTTTGCCTTGCTGCTCTCACTTCCCAACTGCTCTGCTGCAGCCTACCTGACCGGCTAGGAATCTGAACTGAAACGGAGAGAGACTCTCCTTTGGTTTCTTCCTGGAGCACAGAACCTTTGCGTGCAAAGGCGCGGGGAGAGAGATCAGTCAGCACCAGTCCTTTCCGTCTCAGATTTCACCGATTCTCTCTCAGGGGGTGAGAATTGACTCAGCTCCAGCACGACAGGCCTTAGGGCTCTTCAAAGTTTGCACGCGATGCTAACCCACTGAGCAGCGAGCCACGGGGGAAACCCATCAATCTTTCCTTTTGTGTGTCCTAAGCAGCAATTTCTCTCCCCCTCACCATCTCAGCCTAACCATAGACTATTTCATTGTGTCATTAAGCACTGCAGGAGATGGCTGTTCTGTACCTTCACCCTTCAGGTAGGATTTGAGACTAGCCAGAGTTTTTGCAATGGGGGGCTGAGGTGTTGGTTGGTTCTCACAGGCACCTTTCCTTGATTGCTTCTCTCCAGGTGGTTGTGTTTCACAGGTGTGGATGCAGGTTGTAACACTTTAAAAAACAACCTCCAGTTCAATTCCTTTATTCATATCTCGGGTCTGAGATGTGTGATTTTGGTTGCTATTTTCAATTCATCCATTTTCTGAAGCTTTCACCTGTGGGGCTGAGATTCTCCAGGCCTGGCCTCTGCTTGGTGTTGTGTTGTGTTCTGGAAAGGTTGAACAAATGGAGGTGGGAGAGACAGGAGTAGCAACTTTTTCTTGTTATTAAAAAAGAAAAAAAGGCTGTGAATTTCTGTTTACGTACCTCCAGCACCAAAACAGCTGTAGATAGTACTAGAGCGGAAGAGACTTTCTACTGAACCCACTCTGCTAGCAGATATTGAAATTCTGCTGGGAGGCCAAGGGGGGTCCCAGCTGACTCAAGTGTGGTTTGTTAATTCTAACCTGGCTATAAGGAGCATGGAAAGGGAAAGCAGAAGTGGCTCTCTGGGTAGAGGAATGTAAGATCTGGTGCAGAGAAGGATCAGAAGTAAAGTTACTCCAAAAAAATAACTCCATGTGTGGACTCTTTTATTCTGAAAGAGGAGTATCTTGTTCCCATTTAGCTTAATCTACTTTGTACATGGATTGAGCTAAATAGGAACAAGGCACTCCTTACAGAAAAAGAAGCATCTTCACATGGAGTTATTTAGGAATAGTTATTCATTAAATTCACACCCTGCTTTAATCCAAACACTTGCACTAGCCACTCCAGCAGAGAAAGGTCGGGCAGGAGGTGGATATGTTCTTACTAGTTTGTTAATAAAGGCAAACCCTAGGACAGGGATACAATTGACCCCATACAGTGAGCACAGAATTTGTTTGTAGCAGAATAGGTAAATTACAGTTGTAATAGTCTACTCCAGGGAGATGTCCCATTCCAGGCTCTGAGGGAAATTGCTTTGGATTTGACTGAGTTATAA
Organism: Gopherus flavomarginatus; assembly: GCF_025201925.1. Lineage (NCBI taxonomy): Eukaryota > Metazoa > Chordata > Testudines > Testudinidae > Gopherus > Gopherus flavomarginatus. The sequence continues at coordinate 164,080,102 of NC_066617.1, read as the reverse complement.
TAGTTTGAAAATCAGAACTAGTGAATAGTCCTTGAGACCGAAGTTTATTGGTAGCATAAGCAAGAAAAGGTTGCCTTGCACGTATGTAGGTGTCTAACGTAGCTGCACAGTTGCTAAGGTATGGCTTGAATGATGAAGGGTATCCTATAATTTAGGTGCATAGGGAATATGACGGTGCTCTGCAGAACTGAGTGAAGATGCACATTGCAATGAACAGGGCATTCCAGGGATGTCAAGCTGAGTGGCCCCACGTGATGGAATTCTTCTTTCTTCATTCTTCTGGGGGGAGGGAAGATTCCTAGGAAATTCCATTAGAAAAAGTTACCTCAGTAGGATATTAAGCTTTCGCCACTGTAAGCTTCCAAAAGTGAGGGAATGCTGAAGTTTAAGGTTGCATGTGCAAATTTAAACTCATCACCATGAAGGTATGCCTTATACAGTCTTAATTATGTGATCACATACTATTTCCCAGATGACCTAGTATGCAATGTTTCCCATGACATTCGTTATCTATGCATAGCATCTTGTAGTAGAAAGCAATAATCTGGACATCCCTGGCAGAGTGTCCATGAAAATCATTTATACCAAAAGTACCCAGCAAACTGTACTTACACCATCTACTAAAGATTTTAACAATGCAAAGGCACAGGGCAAGTGTGCTACGGGAACCAGATAGCAAGTGTGAAAAATTGGGATGGGGGTGGTGGGTAATAGGTGCCGATATAAGAAAAAGCCCCATGAACTAGGACCATCCCTATAAAATCGGGACATCTGGTCACCGTAAAGTTATAGGTCACCTAAAAAGGCAGAGAAAAAAGTGGGTTGAGACCCTGTTTTAATGGAGTTGCCAAGGCTGTCTTAGATTTGCTGGGGCCTAAGGCCAAAGCCAAAGCTGAAGGACTTGGGTTACAGGCCCCCGGCCTGGGGCTGAAGCTCTTGGGCTTTGGCTTTGGCCCCCAGGCCTGGGGCAGTGGGGCTTTGGCTTTGCCCCTCCCCCCCCGGATAGCGGGGCTTGGGTGGGCTCAGGCTTCGGTCCCCCCTCCTGGGGTCCTGTAGTAATTTTTGGTGTCAGAAGGGGGTCATGGTGCAATGAAGTTTGGGAAGCCCTAAATTAGATTAATAGTTAACTGTTCATTCACAGAGCTGCACCTAAAGAGAGCAGTTGGTTGAAAAGAAAATGCGTAAGACATGGATGTTAAGAAAACTTTTGAAACAAATGTCTGGAGAGCAGAGAAAAGAAATTATCATATTTAAATCAAAACAAAACAAGAAAAAATTCAAGGCTAGGTCATCCTTGGCACTTGTGCAATGTGAGAATTAATCAATTTTCTACTAATGGTGACATATGTTTCCTATTTTAATATTGCATGAACTAGATCTTCCCAAACAACCCAGACCACAGGGACAAGAGTTTGGAATTTTGAGTGGTGTTCCTTCTCTTTTGAAGTTTAAGGCCTTCTGATGATGCCAAGTGCTATGGTATACTTAACATAGGGCATAAGAACAGTCATCCATCTGATCTACCTAGAGCCAGGAATAATCTGTTCTGCATTCAGCATAACTATGAAGAGGGCTGGTGCTGGGGGTAGCAAGCAGGGCAATTGCCAGGGAGCCCCACAAAGCTGTTACATCATATCTACAGAGTCCCTGTGGTAAACGTAATGTGGGTCTTACAGTAATTTAATCTCTAAAAGTGGAAATAAATCACACTAACGCAGAGGTTTTCAAACTGTGGGGTGTGCCCCCCGGGGGGTCTGGAGGAACATTTGGGGGAGTAAGCAGCAACAGCAGGCAGCTCAGGCTTCAGGTTGCTTCATTTCTGCCCTGGGCCCCAGCGAGTCTAACACCAGCCCTGACTCTGAAGATATTCTTAAAAAGCAAAAATCCTTTTAATAATATTGAACCAAATCCTGAGGTTCCTTCTCAATTGTACTCATTCTTTTGTCAGGCAAACTGCCACTGGAGTCACTGAGTACGTTATCTTTCTCAGGCCAGGTCTACACTATGGACTTCTGCTGGCACAACTATGTCAGTCATGAGTGTGAAGAGTTGCGATCTCTGACAGACATAGCTGTGCCAGCAGAAGCCTCTACTATAGATGCAACTATACGGGCAAAGCTGTTTCGTAATTTTTTTAAACCAATATACATTATTTTCCTTAATGGGGTTTTGTTTTACTGTATTAGTACAAAGGGTAGCTTTGCCGCCATAGCTCAGTGTCCACACTAGAAGTGCTCTACTGGTATCGTATGCCTGTATTCCTATACTGCTAGAGTACTCCTTGTGTAGACATGGCCTTAAGGGTAGGTACTGCCACCTATCACCATAGTATCTGAGCAGCTTTTACATAAAACAATAGAAATAGTGAAGTTCTTAGTGGACTTCATGGAGCCTCTGTAGGGTGACCAGACAGCAAATGTGAAAAATTGGGATGGGGGGGGTTAATAGGAGCCTATATAGGAAAAAGATCCCAAAATCGGGACTGTCCCTATAAAATCAGGACATCTGGCCAGCCTAAACCTCCGGCATGTCTTCTTTTTGGGGTCAAAACTCTGTCTGGAGGCAGAGATTTTGGTTTTGATTTTTTTTCTTTTTTAAAAGATTTTATTAATTACCTTTGTTATTGTTGGTAGGGGTTTAGGGTTAGAAGGGGTATCAGAGTTGTGCTAACGAGTAAGGATATTGGTCCAGTAAAAGGCAAAATCTAATTTTACAAGATACAATTAGCAGATCTTCTTGAATGCTGAGATCAATCATTCTATCATCAGGTTATTTTTTTTCAAACTGAAAGAATTTTTAGGATACCACAAAAAGCCAGTGCCCTAATTATCTAGCTAGCTAGCTAGCTAAGCTAATCCAGTATCTAATGCATTTTGCATGAAGAGTTGTTTCTAAACTATATGGTACAGTGACCAACTGTGCCTTCAAACAATTACAAATAGCTTGACTCTTCAACAATTATTATAAGTCTAATGGGACATCAGAATATACTCGTGCTTTGCTTTTAGCTACTGTGCCAGATTTTCTGCTAGGAAAAAGCCAGTGTTGTAAAGAGAATATAAAAGGTCAGCTTCTAACTGTGGGAAGAGATCTGGGTGTCATAGTGAATCACAAGCTAAATAGGAGTCAACAGTGTAACACTATTGCCAAAAAAAAAAAAAAAAGCAATCATCATTCTGGACTCTGTTAGCAGGAGTGTTGTAAGCAAGACACGAGAAGTAATTCTTCTGCTCTACTCCATGCTGATTAGGCCTCAACTGGAGTATTGTGTCCAGTTCTGGGCACCACATTTCAGGAAAGATGTGGACAAATTGGAGAAAGTCCAGAGAAGAACAAAAAAAAATGATTAAAAGGCGATAAAACATGAGCTATGAGGGAAGATTGAAAAAACTGTGTTTGTTTAGTTTGAAGAAGAGAAGTCTTAAGGGGAGACCTGATAACAGTTTTCAAGTACATAAAGGTTGTTACAAGGAGGAGGGAGAAAAAAAATGTTCTCTTTAACCTCTGAGGATAGGGTTTAAATTGCAGAAAAGCCCATTTAGGTTGGACATTAGGAAAAACTTCCTAACCGTCAGGGTGGTTAAGCACTGGAATAAATTGCCTAGGGAGGTTGTGAAATCTCCATCATTGGGGATTTTTAAGAGCTGATTAGACAAACAAACACCTGTCAGGGATGGTCTAGATCAGGGATCAGCAACCTTTGGCACGCGGCCCATTAGGGAAAGCCACTGGCGGGCCAGGACAGTTTGTTTACCTGTAGCATCAACAGGTTCAGCCAATCGCCGTCCCAGGCCAATGGGGGCTGCGGAAAGCAGTGGCCAGCACATCCCTCAGCCCGTGCCACTTACCGCAGCCCCCATTAGCCTGGAGCGGTGAACCGCGGCCAGTGGGAGCTGCGATCAGCTGAACCTGCAGACGCTGGAGGTAAACAAACTGGCCTGGCCCACTAGCGGCTTTCCTTGATGGCCGTGTGCCGAAGGTTGCCAATCCCTGGTCTAGGTAATACTTAGTCCTGCCTTGAGTGCAGGAGACTGGAGTAGAAGACCTCTTGAGGTCCCTTCCAGTCCTACGAGTCTGTGATTCTTTATTCATAAAAAGATCTTCTTTTTCCTGCTTAAATTCTATGTTTTTCTTTTCATGATTTATGGTAAGTGGGCAGATTTAAAATCTTTACTTCAGCCCTCAACTCCTTTAGCACTTCCAGTTAACCATTTATTATTGCTTAAGAGTAAGTTTAGACTACAGGGGGCTTTTCTCCTGCTTTCACTTGTTTATTGATATTGGTATTTACTAACGCCAGCTAATTGGCTGTTGGTTAACTCAAGTTAGCTAACACTCCACAAACACTTATTACAGGACACACACATTTGTGGTTTGGTGGTTGTATGTCCTGGCTCTAGCCCAGCTTTTAGAAACCTCAGCTAATTTGAGTTAATTGACCATGTGTTGCCAATTATCATGATTTTATTGTTATTCTCCCTGTATTTGTTGTTTTCCTTAAAGCCCAGCTCCTGGAGGCAAGCGATTGCATGAGAATCTCATTTTACTTTTTTATTATTTTATTATTATTAAAGTTTCTAGCCTTCATGGTTGCAGAGCAAAGCTTAAAAAAGTGACCCAATCATAACTTAATGGCTCAAAGACCAGAAAGCAAATAAAAAGACCTCCGCACTTTTTTTTAATCTCACGATTATTTGGTGGCTGGCACTATGTTTGAATGATTGGCCCGACAATCTGTGAGTTAAACAGGAACAAATACTCTAGTCTTGATGTAATAAGATGTAAAGGAAAAACATAATAAATGTCATACTTTGTCTCCTTTTACCTTGGACAAGGTTCTGTCAACACTGGTGACTTCCAGTACCTTTAGTTTCAAGCAGCACACCGCACCACCATCGTGTTTACCAGGTGCATTCAGCGAAGTGCATCACCCTCTTATTTTTCTCCTCCACCTTTTCTGCATTTCACACAATAACTGATACTATATTAACCTTGCGAGAGAATCCTTGTTGTCGTGCTCTTAACCATAGCAGCATGGCCACTTCCTGCTATGTTTGAGTCCAGCTCATAACAAATGACATCTGCTTTTAGTTTAGTGATAAGACGGAACGCATCGACTTTAGCATGTGCTCTGTAGAGGAGATCCTGTTTCCATTCTAATCTCCCCTTTTCAGTGCCTCGGAACCAAATCAGAGAACTTGATTTGTGTCTGAGATTTTCAGGCCAGGCTCTTAGCCCAAAGATGGGTTTTTATTTTTGAAAGTCTGAGCAAAATTTGTCTCTTTCAGCTACGTCAACAGGAACAAATAGGTTGTCCCCACTGACAGTTTCTGCCTGATTGTTCTGTGAGGCAGAGGAAGGGAGGGTTGGTCCCTGTTCCCTGTAATTGGTAGGGGCTCCGACCTTCCAAACCTGTGAAATTCCTGTGATTCACAAGGCTGTTTTGCCATGAAGAAGGCCCTGTTCTTTGAGCGTATCAGCCTCAGGGAGAATACCGTGGCATCACGGGCTGCCTTACTGACCAATTACTGTATTTGTTTTTTAAACTGATGATGGGAGGGAATATTAATAGACCCATTAAATCTCCCCTTTCCCCAACTGAGCATGCTCTTCTCAAGAGGAAAAGTTATAGTGCTGCAGGGCATGCCATGCCAGAGGTGGTTGCAGGGCCGGTGCAAGGATGTTTCGTGCCCTAGGCGAAACTTCCACCTTGCGCCCTCCCCCGTCCCGAGCCCCTGCCCCGAGGTGCCCCTCCCACAGCAGCTCCCCCCCTCCGTCCTGAGGCGCCCCCCCGTGGCAGCTCCTCACCTCCCATCCTGAGGCACCCCCCCCACCCCAGCTCACCCTTGCCTCACCTCCTCCCCGAGCACTCCGTCACTGCTTCACTTCTCCCGCCTCCCAGGCTTGTGGAGCCAATCAGCTTAGGCGCCACAAGCCTGGGAGGCGGGAGAAGTGACGCAGCCACGTCGTGCTCAGGGAGGAGGCGGGGTAGGGGTGAGCTGGGGCGAGGAGTTCCCTTGTGTCCCTCCCCCCTTACTTGCTGCAGACGGCCCTCCCTGTGCTCCCCTCCCCCAGCTCCCTCCACCTAGATGCCGGCGGCAACCGCGGCGGCCGAAGATAATGGCACCCCCCAAATCCTAGTGCCCTAGGCAACTGCCTAGGTCGCCTAAATGGTTGCGCCGGTCTTGGGTGGTTGCATTTCAGTGATAGGGGAAGTGATCCAAATTCTGTCCGTTATGCATTTTTGGGGATCTTTTTGAATTAAGGGCAATACCCAAATGTTAGAGTAAGGTGGTTGCTATATTTCCCCTCCTGCTGCAGTCTGCAGCAAGAATCTCTGCTGGAATTTTCAGCCTACTGCTGAGTGTCCTGGTTCGTGGTTCCCTCAGATCCTGAAAATTGATTTCTCATAGATGTTTTCGATACTTTGAGTACAGTATCTGTGGTGTGATGTTCGAATGTGTTGGTGAGTCATTCCTTTACCACGGCAGTATCTTAGTAGAGAGAAAAGAGACTATGAACCAAGCAACCACAAGTCACCAAAAAGAGAACAAATCAGGGACCTGATTCAGCACTTGTCAGGAGAATCCAAAGCTCTCTGAGCGCTCCTGTGAGGATGAAAGGGACTTCCAAAGCAGGCAGGTACCAAGAGAGAACATCAGTAACCTTCAGTCATTACACGAGGTGTTGTGTGTGTTTCCCATGCCCCTCTTTTATGTGAGGGCAGCACTCAGTTAGCTAACAACAGCCAAGTAAACTGTGGGAGCCAAATCCTCAGGTCTGGAGTGTAGGCTGGGATCCACATATTAAGGGGGCCCTCCTAATGTGGATTTCCCCTTGCTGGTGCTGAAGGCACCCCATGGCACAATCTCACCTTCGTAGCAATCATCAGAAGGCACCTTCCCCCCTTCTAGTGAGTGCTGCATGCAGGAAGGGCTCTGCAACAAACTGGAGACTGAGAGAGGAGCTGTCACGCTCCATTCCCACTAATCCCATGGATGTGGGAGTCAATGCTCACTGAGCACTGTGAAGTCCCCTGACTCCTGCCCTACAGTTGCCATTGCCAGCAAGGATCCTGATGCAGTGGAGCCAGGAGCAGTCAGCAGTCCATGTGAACAGCTCCTCTTTTTACAGATAAGGGTGGGGGCATGCAGGTGTGCAAATTTTACGAGGCTCCAATTCCCTCCTCATTGAGAGGAATGGTTAGTAGGAAGCTCTGCATGGGGACTCCATGGACTTTTCCATCTCTTCATGCCTGGCCTATAGGTTTGTCCACCAGAGGGTGAATGATCTGGGGCTTAGATTTTCAGTCCTTACTTCAGCCCAACTGCCATTGATCCTGTTAAAATTAATAGTATAAAACTCCCATTGATTGCAATGGGACCAGGATTTTGCCTGTTGACTTCAATTGGTGTTTTCCAAAGCAAAAACAGGGGTGAGGAGATGGGAGTGTAATTTATCATTCTTACCCTAATTATATGAGTATAGCAGCATGAACAGCATGGTGGCTTTCTACAGCTCCTTTTGTAGGCATCCAGGTATGCTAGAGAAGTCAGGCAGAAACAAAATGGATATGGAGTGCATAGTGACTCAGCAAATGAGGCAGCCACCCTGAGCTAGGTAATTACTCTCACAGAACTGGGCATTAGAAACTATTTTATGGTGAGAGAAAGGTTTTTCTAGGACAGGGGTCGGCAACCTTTGAGAAGTGGTGTGCCATGTCTTCATTAATTGAAGGTTTCATGTGCCAGTAAAAGGTTTCGCATGCCAGACAAGCAGTGCGGGCATCAGACGGAACCCCAGACCAGCAGTGGGCTGAGCCACTCATTTCGCTGCCAGTCTGGGGTTCTATCCGCCAGATCCTGCCAGCCAGGGTCTCGGCTGCCAGCCCCGCTCAGCCTGCTGCCGGCCCGTGTTTCCATTCGCCGGCGCTGCTCAGCCTGCTGCTGGCCTAAGTTCCGTCCATCCAGGCCAGCAGCGGGCTGAGCAGGGCCGGCGGCCGGGACCCCGGCTGGCAAGGGGCTGGTGGCTGGAGCCCCAGGCTGGCAGCAGGATGAGCGGCTCATCCCGCTGCTGGTCTGGAGTTCCGTAATCCAGGCCAGCAGTGGACTGAGCGGGGTTGGCAGCTGAGACCCTGGCTGGCAGCAGCGTGCCATTAAAAATCAGCCCGCATGCCGCCTTTGGCACATGTGCTGCAGATTGCCGACCACTGATCTAGGACACTGCTCATCCCTTACTGGTGTCAAAAGGTTCCAGGCTAGGCCTGTCCATCTCTCTTCTCAGTGGCTGTGCCCTGTTACATCTCACACACACACACACAGTGCCAGTTGAATTCACTGTTAGATGTTATGTGTTAATATTCTGAGTCTGTCTTTCAAAACCTGTTCCACTGTGTGCATGAAAAAGCTGCATCTCCAAAACTCCCTCCTTGTTTTGTTAGCTCGTTTACTTATTATCAATTCTTCTGTCATGATGTTACCTAGGGATTCCAAATTATATAGCACTTAGATTCCAGAGGTAGTGAGAAGCAGTGTTGGCCAGTGGACTGGGAGTCCAGGAAATTTGAGTTTTGTTCTTGGCTTTGCCACTGGTTTGCTATGTGACCTTGGGCAAATCATTCCACCTCGCTGTGCCTTTGTTTCTCCCCTCTCCCTTTGTCTTTCTTTCTGTGAACTCTTTGGGGACAGGAACTGTATCTTATGCTGCATGTGTACAGTACCTAGCATAATGAGGCCATGTGCTAAGATGAACAATATTACGCACAAACAACTATGTTAACCATTATTCAGGTTTCAAAATCAAGCACTCAATCTAGGAAGTGCCAGAGTTAAGGTTACTTGTGCCAATTGCTGTGCTTGGCCAATCAGTCCTCACCTCCACATCAGGGCTCACGGCCCAAGTCCCAGTCTCTCTATCTCCCCACACCAGTCCATTTCCTTGTGTAGCCAGTCCTGGTCTTCTCCATCCTCTCACCTTCTCATCCTATTTCAGTATTCCCCCCCACCCCAAGCCAAGTGACACCCAATGCCCACCCCAGTTTCCCTCACTGGCTCCTAGTCTCCTTGCTCAACCAGTCCCTGTCTTCCCTCTCCCACAGCTCCAAGTCCCAGTCTCCTCTTTCCAACTCCTAATAATAGTTTCTATCCGCTCCCACCCAGTCCCAGTCTCACCAGACTCCTTATTCCAGTCTACTCCTTTCCCTTCCTCCTGGTCCAGCTTTTGTCCCCTCTGCATTCAGATAAGATGGGTTCCTGCTCCACACAGCCAAGCATGGGGGGGGAGGTCACTGGCAGCACAAGCTGCCTGCTCTCCAGTCCACTGTCCACCCCAGTCCAGACCAACCTTTACAAGAAAGGTCCCTCTGAGCCCCTCTGTAGCCCTGGGCTGCAGCATGCTTGGTGGCTGTGTGGGGAAAGCACTTGCATAGTCCTGTCACATGTACGAGCTGTGATGTGATGGAGGCTTTGGAGCAGGCTCAGGGAGGATGGAATCTTCAGAGATTTTGGCTGCTAAATTCTAGCAACTCTTATTGTTATGTGCAAAATGTGATTTTTTTTTCCCAAAAAATTAGAGCTGGTCAAATTTGGGTGGATTTTTACAGGGATGGCAAAAGGTAAATCACTGACACAAAGGCCAACCCCTGGCCATATTTGAAGTCCCTGCCCCAAAGCATGGGGGTGCGAGAGCATATCAAAGAAAAGGTTCTCAGAATTTTGTAACATGGGCAAAACAATATCTTGTTCCTTAGGCGCATTCTAAGAAATGGCTGCACCATTTTGGCTGAAATTTTTTTTAAAAAAATATCAGTCTGAGACAGACACTTGGCAGGGAAAATTTCAGTCCCAGAGGTCAAAGTTTTGCAAAGGTCTAAGCAATTGAAAACAGGGTCTGATGATGGGAAGCGTCGAGCATGCTTAATTTGTCACCCTTAAGTGAGGTCTGTCCTTAATATCCCATTTTCTATAATTGGTTATAATTATGAAGAAAGGTTAGACAAATATGTTTATGCTAGGACTCTGAGTCCTCTGTGCTCTCATCTCCAACCCTCTTTTTTCTCTCATACATTATTTTTGTCCTTACTTCTACCTGCAAAGTTGTCAAACCATATTGCCCAGAGTATACATATATATTTTCCCCATGATTTGAGATTTTTTCTGTGTTTGTAAGGGCGTGGGTAGATGTTTGTGTGGTTCTGTCAGGGAGGGGTGGTGTGGGTGAGAGGAAGTAGGTGTTGATGGATGAGCTTGTGGTTGTTGTGCAGCTGTTTAGTCAGTGCCACGGGGGGTGGGGGAGAGAGATGTGTGTGAGAGGGTCAAGCAGGTGTGTATGCTAATATATAGGGCAAATGTGCGTTGTGTTTATTTGTAGACAGTGTCCTCATTAGAAATATTGCTCTTGCTTTTCACGACCCGCTTTCCAGACCAAATGATCTAGTTTGGGGGCAAACTCAAGGTTTGAACTGAGTTTGAAACCACTGACCGAGTTTCATTCTCTAACTCACAAATGTGCCACACAGGTTCTCCAACTGGTTTTCCTGTGCTTCAGGTAGTGGGTAAAAGAAAGGCCATTCCTTATGTAATCTCAGATCTTATATTGTTAATATGAACGAACTAGCTACCAGGTTTCAAAGATTCAGCAACAAAAGTCTTACATTTTCAAATGTAGTGGTTGCTCAGCACTTTCTTAAAATCAGTCATCTCTAAGGCCTGGTCTGCACTGGGGGCAGAGGGGTGTCGATCTAAGATACGCAACTTCATCTACAAGAGTAGCGCAGCTGAAGTCAATGTATCTTAGATCTAATTAAAATTACTTCACATCCTCGCGGCGCACCGCAGTTCCCCCATCAACTTTGCTTCCGCCTCTCGCCAAGCTGGAGTTCAGCAGTTGACGGGAGAGCGATTGGGGATTGATTTATCGCATCTACACTACATGCGATAAATCGATCCCCGATAGATTGATCTCTACCCACTGATCCGGCAGGTAGTGTAGACGTACCCTAAGGCATCACAAGTTGGGCTCTCAGAAATTGAGGCATCCCAAATCACTAGTCATTTTTGAGTATCTTAGCTTAGGACCCCACATATAAAAGCAGCAATTCCAGTTTTAAATGAGAGAAACGTTCTCCACTAGTTGTTGGCTTGCTTGTCACACAATCCCACATGCTTTAGGAAATGTGTTAACAATAAAAGAACCTTGTCTAATAATTTGTACTATCAAGAGTAGTGATGGGAGCTGTTGATTCAGATTCTTCTCTGTAAGTCAGAGAGAAAGTTTTTGGAATTTGAGGAAGTTGGGGGTAAAATTGTTCTGCGCTATTATGTTACTGTAAGGCCTACAATAATCTGTGTGCTCTTTAAATATATAAGAAGGTGCAGTCACTGCCCTCAGAGCACTTGCAATCAAAGACAAGTGGCATATGAAAGGTGAGGGAGAAGGATAAAACCTACAGTCGATATTTTAAAAATAAATATCAGCTCTCCCCACTGGCTCTCTGCCTGGCCATTGCTAGCTGGCAGTTTCTTGTAGGCATCACAGGAGAAGTAGGATCCTCTTTTAGGTAATTTCCTCTAGCAATCAATACTTCTTGAAGTTCTGGGTTTCTCACACCCCTTGCTTTTTTGTGCGCTTCTACAATCTTATTTCTTGTTCATTTTTATTGTAAATCCCTACTTTATACCTGGGATTTTCAAAGGAGCCTGAGTTTGGTGCCCAAATCCCATTGACTTTCACTGGGAGTTGGACAGCTAATTCCCTTACGGCTGTCTGAAAATTGAGGTGTGCATGCTGATCTGAGCATCTAGCACTGGATTATGGCTGTCCTGTTGAGGTGCCCACTTTTGAAAATTGGACAGTTAGTTGCTGTTGAACCTTAAATGGCAATTATGATGCAGTAACTGGAGACTTGTATGGTAATGATTATATTATTACTGGGGATGATAAAGGATAGCTCCTGTTTTTTTTCAAGTTAGATTCCAGGTAACATGGTAATTACTTTTGAATCCACTAAGGGAAATATCAAGAATTGGCAAAGTTTTTAATTGTGTTTAATATGCATTGTGAATTTAGCCCTTTTTTCTGTTCACAAACCAATCCCAATTTCTTTAAATGGCTGTGTTACTCCTAGGTATTCAGTAAATAGTTTATGTGAATGAATTTCACACTGTAGACAAGCTGTTTATTTGGACTATGTGCTCTGCGATATTTGCAATGTCACGTGGAGTTGTTCCCTGCTGGATGACAGAAACATTTTACATAGGAGAGTAACAAACTCATTTTCCTATAGGAATTTTTGGATGTGTAATAATTTGTGCTTAAATTCCTGTTTAACTTTCAAGATTTGCAAACATTTCAATGGATATCTGCTGGGCTTCTGAATACTCATGAATAACACGATCCTACAAATTATTATTTATTATTTGTATTATGATAGAGCAGGGGTGGGCAAACTTTTTGGCCCATGGGCCACATCTGGGTATGGAAATTGTATGGTGGGCCATGAATGATCACAAAATTGGGGCTGGGGTGTGGGGGCAGGGGGGGGAGGGCTCCGGCTGGGGTGCAGGCTTTGGGGTAGGGCTGGGGATGAAAGGTTGGGGTACAGGAGGGTGCTCCAGGCTAGGACCGAGGGATTCAGATGGCGGGAGGGGGATCAGGGCTAGGGCAGGGGGTTGGGGTGCAGGAGGAGGTCATGGGTGCTGGCTCTCAGCGGCGCTTGCCTCAAGCAGCTCCTAGAAGCAGTGGCATGTCCCTACTACAGCTCCTACGCAGAGGTGCGGCCAGGTGGCTCTACGCGCTACCCTGTCTTCAGGTGCTGCCCCTGCACTCCCATTGGCCATGGTTCCCAGCCAATGGGAGCTGCGGGGGTGGCGCTTGGGGGAGACAGTGTGCGGAGCCCCCTGGCTGCCCCTATGCATAGGAGCATGAGGGGGGGACATGCTGCTGCTTCCAGGAGCCGTGTAGAGCGGGGCAAGCCCCAGACCCTGCTCCCTGACTGGAGTGCTGGAGCAGGGCAAGCTCTGGACCCCACTCCCCAGTAGGAGCTTGAGGACCGGATTAAAACTTCTGGAAGGCTGGATGCGGCCCCCGGGCCGCAGTTTTCCCACCCCTGTGATAGAGCCTACTGGTATTTCTACATTGCAATAAAAAAACTCATGGCTGCACAGACACACTGAGTGGCTTGCTGCCCAGTGAGTTTGTTACAGAGTGGGACTAGAAGCATGGGGTGAGATCCTGACCCTATTAAAGCCAACAGAAGTTTTGCTGTAGACTTCAGTGGAGTCAGTATTTCACCTCCAGTCTCATAAGTGCCAGCCAATATCTTAAACACCAGATCTTCCTTCCTTACTCAAATAATAGCAAACTAACCTCCTCACTTCTGCTTCTGAAAACAATCTTCCGTCACCATTTGTATTTTTCAACCAGTGCTATAATCGGCTGGAAACTTAATTACTATTCAGTTGCTGCATATTTTCCAAAATTAAGTTGCCCTAAAATGAAACAGTAGTCACACAAGATCTTTGGCCATGTAACTGAAAATACTTCCCATTTGTTTTGTTTAGTTTTAATTAAAAAAAAGAAAAAGTTGGGTTTAAAAAAAAATTCCCAGTCTTACCAGGTCCGCTTGCATGGTTTCCTGTTTCTTTATTTCAAAATTATACAAATGAAAAACAAGCAATAAAAATTACTTTTAAAAGTTGTGGCTGGGGCTCACATCGCAATTACATCATTTCCAAACCACCTTGTAATCACTTCTCTCTCATAACAAAGATCAAATACATTACTCGTCATTGCTGGCTAAATGACATTTGAAATCACTATCATTTATACATCACTATAGGTTTACTTGGCTCTATGAAAACTAATAAGAAATCGACAGCTCCCTACCTACAGATCCTTACACTTACGATTAGAAATAACATATAAGCAAAATTGCCATTGCCATGACTTAAGGTAAATATTGTTTTAGTGGAAAAAACATAATCAACTTCACACACTGTCTGAGTGAAATAAGCATGCTCAAAATGTATTGTTATAACATGATGGCTTGTGCCCAATAAAAATACAAGTGTAAAGTGTTTTGTTTTGTTGGACTAGTTTTTTTCCCTTTTCCCTTTTATATTCCTCTAAACTAAGCTTTCACTGTGGCTTTTGTGAAGACCCTGCTCAATTTTTGTAATGTTTTGGGAGCTCATTCAGTTGTGTTAGAGACAAATGCTGCATTCACTGGGGAGACAGCCATGGTAAGATTTTGTAGGTAGACATTTTTTTAAAGCTTTCAAGAGGAAAAAAATAATAACCTAAAGATTAAAACTATTAGAGTCGTTCTTAGTCTAATTTTATTCCAGAGAGATTGCTATGCTTCATGTGGGTAAAGAGGCTAAGGGAAATAATTGGTATTGTAGGGATCTGAGATAAAGAATTACCTGTACTGATATTTTTAAGGCAATCCTCCTTTAAAACATCACCCACACTTCTTGTGGAATATAAATAATGAATAGACTTCCTGGTCTAGAGATTTCATCCCCTCTTTTTTTAAATAACAAATTACATCATTTAATGAGTTGATAAAAGCAGGGGTATTGTTGAGAAATCTGGACTGGTCTGCTGTTTTCATGTTTCTACATTTGTTCCTTGTCTTGGGAGGGTCGTGCAGTGAGGTAGAAGGCTTATTTAGATAAGAGATATGGTGCCCTCAAGGAATTACTGATGTGCCAGGATTAGAATCCGAAGGGAAGCTTTGCCTGATTTCAGCCGTTGTAGGTTTGAAAATAGAGAATAATAGGGTTCATACTCGTTCTGTGTGAGTCTGAAAAAGGGAGGAAGGGGGAAAAAATCAAATGCAAAGAATAGGATGCAAAATGAAGCAATTGTGGGGAGGGGAAGGACACAGAGAAAGGGAGAATGTATGTGGTAGGGAGGTCAGAAAGAGGGGAAGAAGAGAGAGAGAGATTTTAATAGAAAAAGAAGTTAATTCAGTTGTTGATATTTTTCAAAGCTGTCTAGGGGCTTTAGCCACACATCTTTCTCTTAAAATTAATAGAAGATATATGGCTTAATCCCTCAGGCAACTAGAGCACACTTTTGTACTGGCTTAATTTTTGGCATGCTTTTCCATCCCAGTATTTAGCATAAATTTCCCCTTTTAGGGATGAGAAAACTATTTCAAAAAAACCCCAAAAAATAACTGAATGACTGCTACCCCATTAATTACAACCGCTTGCAGCATAGCAGAGGAATAGCATAGAAACTTTTGTTGTTTTTAAACATGTCGTGCGGGTGATTTCCTCCCGTAGCAGAGCTGCATCTCTTCACCTTAAATAGCTACAAATATCTGTAAGATCTCTTTACCTATATTGAAAATCATGAATTGCAACATGTTCATTTTATCATATGGTGATGATTATCAAATGATTTCTGCCCTCTAAACCCTATTGTAGGTTTTGCAATAACTAGTTTTGGATCTAGAAAGGCTAAATGCAAAAGAAAAAAACAGGAATAAAGAAAGATAAAATTGTAAAAACTCAGGAAATTCAAAAGGGAATTTCTAATCTTTCAAATGGCAATCTCTAAACATTGCAAATCCTGGATGCTTTATGGTATAGATTTATTGTTTTTATGACAAGCAATAGTAGATTAAGCTACATGTTTAACAAGTAAAACAGGAGTATGGGACATGTTGCAACACAACTGAGTTAACATTTCTGGTAGAACCTTAGTTCTCAGCGTTTTAACTGTATAAACCTAACATTGGGCTAGCTTTTAGGGGTGAGTATTTACATGACTGGGCTTTTAAAATTGAAAAAGGGGGAGAAAATGAAAAAACATGAGTTGGCTTTACAGAATTTATAGTCCCAATCTGTGGAATTTACATGCTCCTCCAGTTTTGCCCATGGTGATAAAAACCATCCCATTTGCCGTCAGAGCTGGCACTATTTGGACAATTGGTGTGTTTGCTACAGCATATCAAATGTACAGTTCTATGGCATAGGCATTTCTAAAAGATCACTAGTGGTTTAACCACCAGCAAAAATGAGAACCCTGCAATTGCTGCAAACCTGTTTTGTGTGAATATTCTCTCACCTTTTTAACAAACTAACACTTTCCCCCTTTTGTGTTCCCTTCTGTGAACATTCATGTGACTGAATCTTGCTACCATGAATGCTCACAGAAAACAAATTCCAAACTCAAGCATTCAAATACTTGGGGGGGACACACATTTTAATTTTGCTTTCCACAAACATCTGCACCAGAAACCTGACTGCAGGAGCTGCACTCCTCCGATATGGGAACTGTAACAATACCAGGTGACTGAAATTATTAACTGCGGTAAGCAACACAAGCTGAATTTTGGATTTCGAACAATACAGCATTGACAACATGAGTCAAGCCCCAAAATATCATGGTTGTCTTAACAATCAATATTTTATGAAAATAATAAATGTTGGATTCTTTTTATTTGCCATTTAGCTTTGAGCCTCCAAGTTACACTTGGGTCACGTTTTCCAGCTTTTCTCTGCAACTGTGAGGGCTAGAAACTTATTTTAAAGGACATTTAGGATTCTCCCATAATTCCATTTTTCCAGAAACTGAGGCTCTAAGAAAGACATCAAATATTGTGAGAATCATAATAAAACTGTGAGAGCTGACACCACTAGAATGAATAAACAAAATGCACAAAATCAAAAACCTCAACAAATTTTGAGTAACAAATACATGTTGAGAAAATCATGACTGCTTGATGGGTTTTCCACATTCGAAAAAGAAGGTAAACTCAATAAACTCAATAAACTCATTATTCTTTCTGCATTATGTGCTTCACTCTAATGAGAACTTGCGCATTTCCGCTCACAGGCTTCCTGAGTGTGACAGGCTAGTTCTGAATCTGGTGAGTTGCTCTACAGTTTGTAGTTATTTGTGCAGAGCATTGGGATTTTGATTTTAAGCATTTGTGTATATTTCTCTGTAGACTAGTTTTAGATCTGCTCAATGTAATTACACAGTAATCTGCAGAACCCTGTAGTTACCCTATAGTTACAGTGTTATATTCCAATTATAATTATATAATTAAAGGTTTCAGAGTAGAAGCCATGTTAATCTGTATCCGCAAAAAGAACAGGAGTACTTGTGGCACCTTAGAGACTAACACATTTATCTGAGCATAAGCTGTCATGGGCTACAGCCCACTTCTTTGGATAATGCATCCTTATCCGATGAAGTGGGGCTGTAGCCTATGAAAGCTTATGCTCTAATACCTTTGTTAGTCTCTAAGGTGCCACAAATACTCCTGTTCTTTTTATATAATTAAAGGAAATTAACATGATATTTTCCTCTGTAACTAGAAGTGCTACCATATTGCACTCTCTCACTCATTCTCTCTATCCCTTTCACTCTCACGCTCTTTTTCTTTTTTTGCCTTCATGCTTTTTTCGGTGGACCTTTCTTTCCCCATCATCTCTCCATTGGAAGAAATGTCTCCTTCCAAAGTCCCCGCTCCTCTCAGAATGACAGAGAGCGTCTCCGTTTCCTAATTGCATGCTCCCCATGAATAAAAGTGGACAAAGAGTAGCTGATGCGAGTGTCCAAGGTGTCGGAACTGCTCCCAGCTCTCTGGCCCTTCACCCATGGACACAGGCACTGCGAGATGTTCCTGCGGATATAGCCATCGAAGCAGTAGTAGATGAAAGGGTTGGCACAGCTGTTGGCAAATGCAAAGGGGCTGCTCACTTCCATGCCTGCCTGGGCAAGGACATAAGGAAGGCAGAAAGGTGGCTTCAGGTCCTGGAGCCCAGAGATGATAGCCAGAAGCTTGAAAACGTTGTAGGGAATCCAGGAGAAAACAAAGGCAGCCACTACGATGAAGACAATCTTGATAGATTTCCTCAGCTTTTTGTCATGTTTCCCAGATTTCTGGTAATGTATGCAGAGCTTCTTGGTGATGGAGCAGTAGAAGGTCAAGATGCTCAGCAAGGGGAAAAAGAAGGCCAGAATTAACGTTACCAGTGACACAATCCGTTTAGCAGGTGTGAGCGCCACATCTGTGCAGTAAGCCTGGCCGTTATATTGCCTGAGTTCTCTGGACAGAAGGGTGGGAAGCCCTAGGAGGCAGGAGAGAAGCCAGACACAGATGCAAAGTCCATTAGTGTAGAATCTTGTTCTGACTTTCCTGGCTACAGAGGGGTACATGATGGCCAGGTACCGGTCAGCACTCATGCAAGTGAGGAGGAAGATACTGCAATACATGTTGACTGAGATGATGTAGGAACTGCCCTTGCAGAGAAAGGAGCCTGACCTCCAGACCCCCTGCCAGATCTCCTTGTGGACCCAGAGTGGCAATGTGAGGAGGAAAACAAAGTCAGAGGCAGCTAAGTTGAGGATAAAGATGTCAATCAGCCTGCGGACTCCAACTTTGAAGACCAGGGCTCCCATCAAGATGGAATTGCCGACGATTCCCACCAGGAACATAGTGGCATACAGAATAGGACGGAAAATGCCCATATATGGCATGTCCAGAGCTTGGCAGTACTCTTCAGGATTCTCAGTGGGAAAGGAATATTCATAGCTATCGTTATAGCTCAAATTTATCTCAGACATCTTAACGAAAAAAAATGATCAAGCTCCGTCTCTGAACGAGCTGACACCACCCTTACTATTATCATCAGAGATAGCAGGGCTGATCTTTCTTCTTTTTTTCGAAAGATCTTAAGAAACGTCTTTTAAAAAAAAACCACACCCCAACACACTTTGATATTCACAGTTCTGCATCCCTCTCAGCCAATCATATAAAGACAAGCAAAAGGAGGGTCTGATTAGTCAAACCCACTCAAGTCAGATGTTCTGTAGGAGTCGATTGGGTTGAGTTGGATTTTTTTGTCTAACTGATTTTTATCTGCATTTTGCATTTGACCATGATGGCTTTTAAGGTTTGTTGTTGTTGTTTGTTGTTGTTTTTTAAGGTTTTGAACTGTTTGGGTAAGGGTTTTTTTCCTTTCTTTCTCTTTAAGCGGGATATTATTATAGGTGAGAAGGTTTGAGGTGATGGAGAGAAACCAGGAAGTGGTTAATGCAGCATTATGTTCTTTTTTTCCCTCTATCTCTTGACTAAATTGTTGTTAATCTGTTTATATATTTTTCTAAGACTTGGAGGTTTATACCTTGGCTTATTTTGTCAACTGATTTTCTGGTTACAGTGACTATCACCTATATAAATGTGACTAAGGAAAAGCTGTTTAAAATCCTGCCTTCTCCATTCTAACCAGTAGCAGCAAATGCTGCTATTCCAGTCCTTGGATCTGCACACAGAGCTTTGCCGATGCATATCAGCCTTGACTTGCAGCTAGGGCCGGCTCCAGGCCCCAGCGTGCCAAGCGTGTGCTTGGGGCAGCATGCCGCGGGGGGGCGCTCTGCCAGTTGTCAGGAGGACGGCAGGCGGCTCCCATGGACTTACCGCAGGCACGCTTGCGGGAGGTCCACCGGAGCCGCGGGACCGGCGAGCAGCAGAGCGCCCCCTGTGGTGTGCCGCCGTGCTTGGGGCGACGAAATGGCTAGAGCCGGTCCTGCTTGCAGCACTACCTGCTATTCCATTTCTGGATTCCTCTCTGTGTGGCTAAGAGTGAGAAAGGGTCCTTGTTTCCATTTTCTGCTGCAATCTCAAGTCTAAAATTGCTCTTCCTTCCCCATCGCCAGCTCTGCCTAACTACCTCACTCTTGACCTCCAAAATGCCTGTTTATTCCAGTCTTGCCTCCCCTTGGCACTACAAATTCCATGCAGTTCTGGTATGTAGCTTCTATGATATTCTCTCCTGCTGTTGTACTGAAAGCTTTGCTAATTCATTTAATCTCTGATCTGCAACATCTGCTGCTATTCCAATTCCAAGCTACCCCACGCACAGCCCTGTCAGCATTGCTTAGTCTGGATTTAAAAATCTCTGTTTTAAAGTCCTTGATTCCAGTACAGCTTTGCCAATGCCAATATTCCTAAACAGCAACACATCTGATTATTCTATAACTGATCTTCACCCTTTCCAGCCAATAAATCTCAGTTCTGATTTCCAGCCGCTCTCCCCCGTCTTCTTCCAACATTCTCCTCCACTCAGCCCTGCAGCTTTAGATCGGCAAACTCCACAGCTTTTCCAGCCTTACTCCACCACTCAACTCTGCCAATGCACCTCAGGCCTGATGAGCAGCATCCTCAAACCTGCACCAGCCCTATAGATTCTGAAACCGTCTTTCAAGAGAAATGGGCTAAGCCTCATAGCTTAGAACATTTAAAATTATAGTGCACAAACTCCACAAAGTATAGTTACTGTGTAGTGCCTGTCCTTCCCAGGCACAAGGATAGATGATTTATGAATCATCAGTGATCCTGGGAACTTTCCCATTGGTCCACTAAATGAAAGATGTAGAGAGCCAGCTGGTTTGGTGTTTGGTGTTTTTTGGATATGAGATCATCTGTGAAAAGATCCCTGTTATGAAGTGATCATAGAACAGAAAGGTTTGAGACCCCTTGGACTGAACAAGATAAAAGAACTTTCCCATCTCTTATTTCTGTGATTGTGTGGCACAGTGATTAGAGATGACTGAAAAATAAGAATAATTTTTGCAAAACTTTGTCCCCATGTTTCTTTT
Organism: Gopherus flavomarginatus; assembly: GCF_025201925.1. Classification (NCBI taxonomy): domain Eukaryota; kingdom Metazoa; phylum Chordata; order Testudines; family Testudinidae; genus Gopherus; species Gopherus flavomarginatus. The sequence goes on along the minus strand of NC_066617.1, from coordinate 164,059,477 downwards.
AAAAATGTTTAAATTCAGAAGTTTTCGACCAGCTCTAATAGTAAGTTGAGAACTGGGCCAATTTCATTCATTTCTATTCAAAGAGACTTTTTCCTTCAAAAATCACTTGCAAAATTGTATACCCAGATGAGATGGTATGGGCATTCCTTTCCCTTCAGTCACTGTGTCAGGAAATATGCTAAATTAAAATTAGCTCCACAGTAATTCCAGCACACTAGCAAATACATATGTGTGTTTAGAACTAGATTCAGGGAATGCTCATAAATGTGTGCAGGGCTCTCTCTGTATCTCTCATCATTAACCATTTAATAGCAATTTCTCCTTAAGATTAACTTTTTCCACAATGCTCACAAGAAGTGAATCAGTCATAAATATTTAAAAAGACCTTAACTGAGTCATCAAGATATGCATGTGCCCAAACTGAAAAACTACATAGTTTATAGTTTCACACTCTATCCCTTCCCTACGGTTTGTTAAGCTCATTTGTTTAGTTAAAAATTATAGTGTACGCTGTTTGCAACAGGGCTCATTTCTATTTGTTCTGTAGAGTATCTAGCATGCTTTCTGGGTGCTGTAGTGAGTTACCATATTACTAACAATTATTTTAGAAATAATTCAGAACGTTTACAAGTCCAACGTGAAGCATTATCATAAATAATTAAAAAGTGATCTATAATTGTCAAAAAGGCAGCAAAAAAAGTATTTTAAATGTATTAGCCTTGCTTTTGTATTGTGTTGATTCAGTAAGGACTCTTATTCATGTAGGGCCAGATTTTCTGGCACCCACAGCTACAACCAGGTTTTCAATAGAACTTAGTTCTCCTTTATGCACCTAAATTAGGACCAGATTTTTCAAATGTTCTCATTACTTCTCAGCCACCATTGTAACCAGATCTGTGGCCAGATTTTCAAAACGCTCAGCTAAGATCGTTTGAAAATGCAGCCACTTGGGAGCTGAAGTCTTCTGAAATCTAGCCCTAAATTCAGTCATTTCTAAGCACTAGTTTGAATGAGCACCGCTCTCCTTTAATGGTTATATTTTTGCGGTGTTCAAAAAGGCATCTTGGGACAATTTTACATACGTTTGTCATGCTTAAAATGTACTAATTGCCTTAGATATAGAATATAAGAACGGCCATACTGGGTCAGAACAAAGGTCCATCTAGTCCAGTATCCTGCCTACCGACAGTGGCCAATGCCAGGTGTCCCAGAGGGAGTGAACCTAACAGGTAATGATCAAGTGATCTGTCTCCTGCCATCCATCTCCACCCTCTGACAAACAGAGGCTAGGGACACCATTCCTTACCCATCCTGGCTAATAGCCATAGATATAGAACTAATATTACCTCAATATTTGCAGTATTCCCAGTCTTCCCTATGGGAAAAACCAAGGAAATTTAAGGCAAATTTACGACGCTCTTAATCATGATGGCTGTAAGTTGAAGTGTAATGTGTTTCCCCTAAATCTGCAGCAGCTTTGCAGAAAATAGCACTCATATCAGATGATTTTCTTGTTCTCGGTGGTAAAAGGCTGTTAGTACCTTTGTGATACTAGCCTTCTGATTCTGTGATAAACTCAGAAATGAGATACGTGGCCACACTATCAGCATAGGAAGTCTAAGGCAATATTGATTTTAATTTCTTGAATGTAAATAACATTTTCTGTAATCTTAGATTCATGATTCAGCATTTCCAGCATCAAGATTTTTAATCGGCTGATAGTCTCTCTTTTTTTATATTTACTTATTAAATGTGCTTTTCTTGTAAATTTACATGTGCCTCAAGCTTTTTGTCCCAGGGTGTTTATATAAAATGAAATAATAAATACATCAAATAAAAAGTGACAGTAATAAACAGTGAGATAATATGAGGGGAACAGAGGTAAATTTGGATATAAAACAGAATGCAATAACTCATAACTGTTAAGAACTCATAAGTTCAGAACCCTGCACTAAGGGGAAAAACAGCAGGATCTGCCCACCCGTTAAAGAGGAAACAATTTATAGTCTTGCCAACACTGACTATGGCAAGTTTGCAGGCACCCAGCTGATACAGATTCCAGCCTGGGATCTCTTTAACACTTGCCATTGTAACAGCAAGAGGCATGCCAGCTGAGAGGGGTCATTTTCTATTTGTTACCAATTTAGGATACCTAAAATGCTGTTTATGCCAGATGTAGGACATGTTGTCCTCCGTAGGGTCTTGCAACGCTGGGAAGCTGTAACACTAGTTGGGGTAAGAACTGCAGGCACTGACTGAGTCAATATATAGGCAAGGGGGTGGGCGGTAGTTTTGTAGATGGAAGGTGGATGGAGGTGCCAACCGAAGCTATTCTTCAGGATGGTTGTGCAGATGTAGGGCACGTTCTTCTCCACTGGGTTTCTCTCCTAGTGGAAATTACAGTTGGCAACTAGGGTTTGGAAAGACAGAATCGATCAGTTGGTTGGCTGGATCCTGGGCCACTGATAAAAAAAAAAAAATGAAGAGGACAGAAGAAACCAACAGTGAGCAGTAAAAACCAAGAGACTATTGAAAAATTCTAATGGAGTCTACTGGTGTTTCTACTGCAGTTTAGGGAGATTTGAAATAATGGTCATTAGAGTGGGTTACAATTTTTTAACCAACATTTTTTAATTAAAAATGCTCTTTTTACATAGATTTTTTTTAAAAAATCTATTTTTGCTATTTTTATAAAACTGTTATATGGAAAGATAATGAAGGCTAATACAAGTATTAACAAATCTTATTCAGAACCTGTATTGAGCTTTAAAAGACCAATTTATGCAAAACTTTTAATCAATATTTATTATTAAAAATATTTTTTTACTATTTTAAAAATAGCAAATTTTCCAAAACAAATTTTTATTTTTAAATACATTTAAAAAAATCTTGCTATGTGGCTAAAATGACGAATTAAATATTATACAGAGAGTAAAGAGGAAAATAAGCAAAAATTAAAAACTGAGAAGAAAAAATTTTTTATCAGCATCCATATAATTTTTATGTCATCTTAATCATATGGTGGGATTTGAAAAAAAGTTTCAAAATTTAAAATAAATCCTTTTTAAAAAAATTCATTTAAAAAATGACCAATGCAAAATGAAAATGTTTGAAAATAATTGTTAAAATATTGAAACAAATGTGTACAAAAACTTTTGTAAAAAATAAAATTCTGCTTCAAATATTATTTTGAAACGAATCTCTCTCTCCCTCTCCCCTTCCCCCCCACCCCCACCAGCTTTCTAGGTCATGTGGACTGTGGAAGGCTTTCCAGCTGGTCAAGAGGTAGACTCTCCTATGAAAAGCACTAGAGATGTGGAGAACCAGAATGAAGGACAGGAAGGACATGCACTTGTTGATTGGGCGGGGGTAAGAATTTAAAGATTCTGGTGATATTCAGTGGGGTTCAGGGCAGGGCCTATAAACCCTGGCAGAAATCCTGGGGCCATCTGACCTCATGTGCCACCCCTCCTCCCTATCGCACACGGCATCTCTGATGGAGCTTCTGTTTTAGTTTTGCACGATTTTGTTGGTCAGCTTTTGGTTTTGTAAAACCACAGCAGGGAGTGGTTAGACTCTAGGTTTCTAACCAAAACACTCTTAACATGAATTCCTTTGCCCATTATAGGACCCTCATTTAACCCCTGCAGGATGTGTGGGAGGCGTGGGGATTTTATTAAATGGATTGGGGAGGTAATTGTTTCTCAAAACTCGTCAATTATTACTGGTCTCACACACTCTGTTGTTTTCCTTGAAGCCCCAATTCATGCAGCCAGGGCAGCGTGTGAGAATCAGCTTCCGTTTGAATGGGACAGGGAACATCTGGGAGATGTGACATCATCTAACAAATGTTAATAATTTTTTAATTATGATTTTAACCATGCGGGCCTCTGACTGGTGAGTTGCAGGTGCCCAGCCACACTCGGCGATTGCAGAGGATTTGCTCTCTTTCCTCAGAGATGAGGAGAAGAGCCAACCAGATGCATGTGAGGAGACCCTAACTCTGCTTTGCCCAGGCACAAATGTAGCTTTTGTGACCCTGGACCCATTGCTTCTCCCTATCCCATCAGCGCCTAGGGGGCGTGCTGCCCAAGCAGTGACTGACTACAACTCCCAGGATGCCGAGCGCCGTGCAGACTACAACTCCCAGGGTGCGTTGCGAACAACCCTCCATGTGAACGACAAGGCCCAGGGTACCCCGCCCCGCGCCCTCCGCGAGCGCCGAGGAGCCAACGGGGAACTACATGTCCCAGGATGCCCGGCGGCAGGGGGACGGGTGAGCGTCTCCGGGCTGATCCCACTCCCCGCGTGGTGCGGGGGTGGGAGACGGAAACGGCGCCGCGGAGTCGGAAGGGGGTATGAGGCTGTGGACGGTGAGTGCGGAGAGGGCCCGGCGAGGGGGTAACGGGGGAGTGCGCTGGGGGGGTACATCGAGGCAGGTGGGGGAGTACAGACGGGGGGCAGGGCACTGAGGTGGGGGCTGACAAAGGGAAAGTACCGAGGGGGGCTGGGAGGGGGGAGAGGAGACAGAGGGAGGTGGGGGCAGGGCACTGCGGGAGGGTAATGGGTTTTTCCCCCTCATCTGAGGATTTTCTGCCTATTGATTTTTATTCCCTTTTATTTATTTATTTTTCACTTTGAGTCACACTCCTCCTCAAATCCCCATAATCTCCTCCTGGTGCCTGTCATGTCCCTTGTCCCCTTCAGGACAATTAAATATAATGAAATACCCTTCAACTGTGTGAAATAAAGGACTCTCTCAGGTTAAAAGTCGTATTCTCTCCTTTCGTTAACTTTCATAACATTCCTTACTAGCATCACTGATTATCTGAGAAATCGTCACAAAGGACAGAATTTGAGGAGCTTAACTATTCACCCGCTCTTTGATGGTTCATGTATCTTGGTCAGTGAAACTGGCCTGGCTCCTTTAACCTCCTGCTTCCTGGGTGTGAGCATAGTGGTGCAATAGTAGGACTACACACAGGAATTTTTGCATTCAAGCAAAGGTTTTCATTGACTTTTTTAAAATTAACAGTTTTGTAAGGGTAGTTATTTAAAATAGAAGTTAAATGGTAAGCTTAAACTACCTCATTTATGTCTCTCTAAATAGATCATCATTTGTGAAATGATGGTGTATAAGAGAAAACTGAATGAATGGAGCCGTTAGGGCAGATGGGAAATTTGCACTTCATTTTTCTGCTTGCTACAAAAAACAAACGAAAGGCTTGGTACCTTCGATAAATAAGTTGCTCCATGGTGAACTCACCACCAGTGATCCCAGAGCAGTTCAGGGGCAGAATTTTAAGTTAGTTTTGAATAACCTCCCTTCCTCTCTGGGTCTTAAAAACAGTGCCCTGTTTTTATCCTTATACAGAGGGAGGATCACCATACTGTAAGACTTCTGAGGAAAGTGAAAAAGGGTAAATAGGGTATTCTGGGATTTTCCGCTTTCATTTCCAAAAAGAAGCACATTTTATGCAATGTGAAAGAGGCATGCTGATTTAAGTGCAATAGAGGAAACGGGAGAAAGTTAATTGGAGGGTAGGGGAGAGGGGTCAATGCTAATTTGAGTTCTTTCATTATCTGCCTTGAGTTAAATTCTCTGAGTTCTTTTTTCCTGGATATTGGTCCCATGAGATTCAGTGCAGTCTGTCTCAAACTCACAGGTCATGTCCACTCTTGGCCTGTACGATCCCTGGAGGGAACCCCCTTCAGTGTGACAGCCCTTCTTGGGGTCCACTCTCTCTCCCATCACCTCATTAAACCACTAACACCCAGGGAAACTGAGTCGCACCCCCTGGGGGAATTCTGCATCAAAAAATTAAAAAATTCACACAATATTTTACAATTCTGCATATTTTATTAAAATAACACAGTATAATCATGCCAGTTTCAGTTATTTTGGTAATTTATTTGTGACTTCCCCCTTTTTTCAGCTCTCTGTGATGACTTTCCCTTTTTTTCCTATATGAAATGTAAGCTGCTGCTTGCTGAAAGCTTTCACTCCGTGCTTTACTTTATCACCTCATCCCCAATTTCATCACTTGCTGCTGTGAAAATAGCTTTTTTTTGCTTGTGTGCGCTTTGTCCTTCACCTACCCCATGCTTTGGGCATTCTCAATCCTCATTGTAATCAATGTACATCAATCTCCCTCCCTTACCTACTTTAATAAAAACACATTAAAAACAAAAAAAAAAATTGACAGAGCATTCATACTTCAGGGTCCGTATGCTGCTGTGTTGTTGTGCTTTGTGTCCATCATCCCTTTTTAGACTCTAAGCTTGCTTATTACTTGTTTGCTGCTACACCAATTGAATAGAACCAAGAACACTGACAGATTCAGTGCTTTTAAATATACCCTCTGAAAAGCAATTTTAGATCCTTGTGGACAAAAGAGAAAAGTGAGAGACATCACTACCAAGCTTTATAAATCTTAATAATTCCCTCCACTCTCACAGTCACTGAGGGTATATCTACACTGCAGTTGTACACCCACAGCTGGCCCGTGCCAGCTCCTTCAGGCTCACAGGGCTTGGACTAAGGGGCTGTTTGATTGCAGTGTAGATATTTGGGCTTGGGCTGCAGCCTTAGCTCTGGGACCCTCCCAGTTCACAGGGTTCTAGAGCCCTGACTCCAGTCCAAGCCTGAACACCACCACAATTACACAGCTCCTTAGCCTGAGTCAGTTGGCATTGGCCAGCTGTGGGTGTCTAATTGCAGTGTAGACATATCCTTAGTCCCTTCCCACCTTTAAATCTCAATTTAAAGCACTTCCTATTGCTTTGGCACATAACTGACAATTTGTAAAGGATTTTATGGTATGACATAAATATTTAAAAGTGTGCATTGTATTACTCCTCATGTTCTTTCCCAAGCAGTTATTTTACTGTCTCTGCTTCTTACTCCTACTGAGGCTTGCCTGGGGCTAGAACAGGGGTAGGCAACCTATGGCACGAAGGCAGCACGCGAGCTGATTTTCAATGGCACTCACACTGCCCGGGTCCTGGCCACCGGTCCAGGGGGCTCTGCATTTTAATTTAATTTTAAATGAAGCTTCTTAAAAATTTTAAAAACCTTATTTACTTTGCATACAACAATAGTTTAGTTATATATTATAGACTTAGAGAGAGAGACCTTCTAAAAATGTTAAAATGTATTACTGGCACGTGAAACCTTTAATTAGAGTGAATAAATGAAGACTCGGCACACCACTTCTGAAAGGTTGCCGACCCCTGGGCTAGAAGCATGACAGTTTCTTTTCTGTAAATGAATACACGTGTGGTAATTGAGCATGAGTGGATGTCTGGTGCAAATGAAGTTGCAGTGGGTGTGTGCACTGTAATGGGCCGGACAGACAAGTGCAGTAGGATTACTGTGGTAGAAGGGACCTTGGTTAATATTTCATCTTAAATGTTCACTGAACACTTGAATCATTTATAATCAACTGAGGGTTCAGGATTTGAACGGAAACATTGCTCCTTCATTGCCACATGTTGAACAAGAAAAGAAAGACTTGTTGTTATGCATCCAGGGAGGGATTGGTCGAGGGATAAAGGGAGCAGTTTATCCCAGCAGGGTCAACCTTGTGCTTGGGCATGGGGGGGTTGCCATTATTATTAATTGAACCTCTTTGTTTCTCACCATTCTCTTCCTCCTCCTCCTTCCCCCGCAGTTGGGACACCATGATGGATAACCGCTTTGCTACAGCTCTAGTAATTGCCTGCGTGCTCTGCCTCATTTCCACCATTTATATGGTAGCCTCAATTGGTACAGATTTCTGGTATGAGTACCATAGCCCAGTCAGAAATGCCAGCGAACTTAGCAGCAGTATTTTGGAGGAATTCATCAGTATGGATGCAGATGAGAAGACTTATACAGATGCACTGTTCCGGTTCAATGGCACAGTTGGATTGTGGCGGAGATGTATCACTGTTCCCCAAAACTCGCACTGGTACAGCCCACCAGGTAAATTAGTTCATCCTCCAAATAGCATTTTCCTCCACCTTCCCTGTTCCTTACTGCCTTGAGCTGCAATTTAAGGGTTGGATATCAAACAGTATTTCCTCAGAATGGATCTATGTCACCTCTTTTTTCCAAAAAGCTTCTCTGGTTATTAAACAGGGCAAATATAACATTTTAAAGATGCAAAAGGAAAGCCTTATGCAGCTGCTAGTGAGTGTTTAGAGAACCAGGATTTGATATGTTAAGGTCTTGTCTACACTTCAGTGCAGCTGAGCCGCTATAGCTGTATGCTACCTGTGCCTACAGGAGAGCTTCTCTCATCAGTGTAGGTATTCCACCTCCCTCAGAGGCAGTAGCTATGTCAATGGGAGAATACCTCCTATCAGCATAGTGCTGTGTACAGCGGGGGATGTGGGTTTTCCTCACTCATGAGTGATGCAGTTATACTAACATAAGTGGTAGTGTAGACCAAGCCTCAGTTTCATCTTAAAGTGAGTCCAGTGTAATTTGTGTTTTTTCTGCACTTTGTTTTCCAACTGAGAGAGATATCATTTATTGTTTTCCCCACTTTTTTAGAGGAAACAGTGTGGTTGAAAAGGTGTGGGCATTTTCTCACAATTCCTAAATGAAAATTTTTGAATATGCTTAAATTCTATGTTCCTGAAATTTTTCATTTAGAGACTGTTTTTCTGAACAATGAAAAATTGTCACAACATTTTCCCATGGAATCATTTTCTGTGAAACCCCATTTTTAATGAAGGATCTTTTTGATGAAAATTTCAACCATCTCAACTCAAAAGCATCTTTTAGAACTTCAAAGTGGCAATGGACAAATTTTCAGTGGGAACAAATACTATGAAATGTTTAAAAACTTGTTTTAAAAATAACAGCAATAGAAGTGTTTAAAAAGTGTACTTGCCTTCCATGAAATGTTTAACAAGGCAGTGAGCTCTTCAAATGGAGCTAAACACAGCTGCTTTTTTTGGATGTCTAATTTAAAGAATGAAGAGCACTGACCATACAATATTTGGGTATCTCGCATCACACTTATTTCAATCTGTTGTATCAATAAGCGCTGGTGTAGACCTCTCTAGATTGCCTGGAGGTGCTGCATATTTTAATTTTATGTCACACATTGAAATAAATGCACAATACATTTATTTTAATGGAATATCAGTATAAAGAAAAAGTTATGGTTGCATAGTTAAGCACTCACTTTAATAATTTGGCAAGCACTCACGCATATTAGGTATTTTACTTTCAACTACCACAACAACCTTCCTGAGGTGTCATGTAAGGGATGAGGCAGCTGGCTGTGAAGCTAGCTTGACACAAAACTTGAGTGACCTATATATGCCAGCACAATTTTTCAATATTCCTCTCTGATGTAATACTTAATCTATAGTAAATGCAGCTTACTATTGTAACTCCTAGTAATGAAACTCATTAAAATGAGTCAGAGTGTGACAGAGTTGTTTATCCCTCTGACAAGAGGACATAGTGCTCTTAAATCAGGAAAGAAATGAGAGTGGTGAACTGTGAAGGAGTTACGGTATTTATTGCTTTGACTGTAAATGTGTGATGTGAATTGATCCAGGAAGCAGTGGGATAAGGGGGAGTGGCTAGTCTCTATAAAGATTAACTATTTTTAGGGTGAGAACAGTTCTCGGAAGTAAAGGGATTTCTCATATAAAAAGAACAGCAGATACTGGATGGGAGCAGGATTGTCAAATGAAAATAAGGAATAAAACTAATGGTGGTTGTTGCATTTCTTCCCCTGTCCTTCCCCCTCCAGAAACTGATATGGTCAGACACTGCGTCAGTTTTTCCCTCTCTGATCAATTTGCGGAGAAGTACGTGGAGCCTGGGAACCACAATAGTGGTAGTGACCTGAACCGGACCTGTAAGTGCCTTTCACCTTTGGCAGGTAGATGTGCGGGATAAAGGAGACTGGGAAGGAAAAGAAATGAAGACATTTTCACTTCCAGATTCAATCATTAGAATTACCTCTCTCCTTATTCTCTCACTATTTTGATCTGCCCACCTCAGCCAACGCTTCATATAATAACCCTGGATATTAGTTATGACTTTAAGGCAAGGGTAGGTAATTTGTTTGTTTGCTGTGGGAAAGGATTAATTCAGAGAACAGTGTTGTGTTAAAACTCAGTAAGTGAACACACTTTCAAGTTCCTCCCTCTCTTTTCACAGCAGGCAGTGGTCCTTCCTAGCTCAGGTTAAAAGTCCCTGATGGCATAGTGTATGGGAATGAACATAGATGGGCAGGGAGAATGTCGGACACTGGCATGTTTTTAACACACCTATGGATGGATGTCTGTCTCTCTCTCTCTCACACATATACACAGATCTTTGGCGTTTGCAGTTCCTCCTGCCTTTCGTCAGCCTAGGGCTAATGTGCTTTGGGGCTTTGATTGGCCTTTGTGCTTGTGCCTGTCGAAGCCTCTACCCTGCCATTGCCATAGGAGTCCTACATTTCCTTGCAGGTGGGTCCTGTTATGTGCTCCAGTCCTCTCCCTCTCCTAGCAGAGTAACTTCCCTGACTGTGTCAGCCAGGGCATCTGTACTGTGAGCTGATTGTCCTTTACTGTTTATTCCCTAGGTCTGTGTACGCTGGGCTCAGTCAGCTGCTACGTAGCTGGGATTGAGTTGCTCCACAAGAAGCTGCACCCACCTGATGATGTGCAGAGTGAATTTGGATGGTCCTTCTGCCTGGCTTGTGTATCTGCTCCTTTACAGTTTATGGCAGCTGCTCTCTTCATCTGGGCAGCCCGCACCAACAGGAAGGAATTCACCCTCTTGAAAACATACCGTGTAGCATAAATAGGACACTTCATTCATGGCCAGTTGCTGCTTCACAGTATTTTGTTTCAATATTATAGGCCTTTTCCCACTTGTACGCCATCCTTCTTTTGGTCAGGTATCTGATCCGTGCACTGCATGCTTCTTGCCAGTTGAGTTTCAGTGGTCTGCAGGTTTTGAAGACAAAGGCCTCTGGGCCAAATTATCAAACTTGAACAGCTTTCTCTTGCCAGAAGTCTGCAGAATTTTAACAGACTTTTATTATATAATTTAAAAAAAACCAACAATTGTTTGTGGAATAGTCTTAAGAGCTCATCCTCCTTTCTAATTATACTACCCTAACTGGACACTCACATCTAAATCTGATCTGAAAAAACAGGCGAGGCATTGTGGAGCAGAGGATGAACAGGGGAAGAAAAGAGGGAGAAGAATGAGAGAACTGCAGAGTGTGAATAATATAGAATTGGGCACTACATGTTATGAGATCCCAGCAGGTGATGCACCCTAAGAGCACCAAGTAGACATGGATGTGCAGAATTGTGTGTAGAAATGTTATAGCTACATCTATGTTGTCACCTAGTTTGTTTCTTTCTCTTACTCTCATTAGTTTTTCCTCTCAGCCTCTTCTGATCAGGCTGATGTAATTGGGGCAGTCAGCTGTAGCTTTTGCGCCTGCTGTAAAATAGGGCCCCTCCCTTCCTGTGTTGAAGAGACAGGCCTAATGCAAGGTTTGGATTTAATTTGGTTAACGTGTTTGTATGTGTGTATATATAAATAAATCTAACTTTTTTTTTTAAAGCTTGCTTATTTATCAATGTAGCATACAACAGGTTTTTTAAAAATGTGCTGCTTGTTTCCCACCTTGCCCCACACCTGTTTAAAATACAGAATTGTTGAGCCTTTATTCTGGTTTAGTTATCAGAGTTGTTGTGAATTTGATTGAAAAAGGAAATGGCCTGAGCCAGATTAATACAGTCTTGTCTGGTCACTGTTGTTCATAGTGCTCAAGTATGGGAGAGAGTTGACCAGTTTTTATACAAAGCCTTTTTCTCTTTGAGGAAAGAGAGTGGAGTTTGGTGGGGGTTTTTTTAAATCACTTAATTTTAAGGGTGCATGTTCATCTTCACATCCTTTGAGTTAGAGGTGGAAAAATCTTAGTTTCCAGTTAGCTCATCCTGTATAGAAATCTGCCCTTCAGCTGCTCAGAGTCTGTCCAGCCTTTATTGTACGGCTTGGGGGAAAACAAACCCAATATTCAGAGAGTAAATAATTCTGTTCCCAGTTGGTTAACAAGTTTTAACTCCCCTTCCTTGCTTGCTGCTGGTTTGATAAAAGAAACATCTGATTGAAAGTGAATTGAGTTGTAATAACTTTCTGAACAAGGGTACCCATCAGGATTGCATTTGCCGACTCAGCGAACCACACCAAACCTGATTCTCCTCTCTCACCTGTGTAAATCTACAGTAATTCCATTTCAGTCGAGTTGCTTTGAATTTACACTGGTGTATCTGATAACAGCAGAATTTAGCTCCTGTCCCTTTGCTGGGCAGACAGAATCTTTCTATTACTCTGATAGCAACTGTCAGAGTATGAAGAGATGACGTTATTTTGTGTTCTTTAGAAGAAAGCACTTCAGCAGAAGAAAGTGTAGTAGTATTTAAACATGCTTACACTGATACATCCTGCTGCTTAAAACTGGCATGTGCTGAGTATCCGTGTGTGTCAGCTAAACATTGCAGTGCCTCTCCACCCTTTTGGAATTAATCATTTGAAAGATTTTACACAGTTGTCTCTACTCAAACCAAATTACTGGGTAAAGGGATAAATTTTTTAAAAATGACAGTTTGAAGGATATGCTGATCATATGCAATACCTTATTATCCTGTGGTGCACCAATATCAAACCAACTGCTAAGGAGTGCCTGTATATAATTGTGTGTACTTCGGCATCTGTACTTCTATCCAGGGATACCATACACCCAGCATCAGTGTTCACCATAGAGTTGAGAAATGGACAGAGCAGACTTTGGAATTCTAAGCTAAGGATAGTATCAATTTCCAAAGCCTTTTGCAGTAATGATGTTAACACATAGTACTCACAGTGCTTCATGGGTGCTAACAGAACAGCCATTATGGGATATTGAACTAAAAATCTGTGATATAGTCACTGTTAGTGAGGTGTTGTAAAGTTGGTGCTCTGATCCTAGTGCCTGTGGGGGTGATTATTTATCATCAGTGCAGGGATCTTTACAAAATGAAAGGAGGTAGATCTGTCTGTGATACCAGAAAGCCACAATCAACCTGAAGCCAATGGCTGAAATGTCAGCTGCTGCATAAAAGAGTTTAGCACTATGTTATTTGGTAGTTCCTTTCCCTCTGTTCCTAAAAGGTCTAGAATGGGGATGCCTCCTTCCTTCCCCAAAATGTCCCAACAGAGCCAATATCTGCTCCAAGAGAGCACTGCATTCTTCTGTGCAGAACTAAGAGTAACCAGAGAGCTTCTAGTTGCTATTTCATGACCTGATCTGTTCCCCCCTGCCCCAACATGTTAGTTCCCTTGGTGGGAACTTTTCTCAGATTGTTTCCTTCCCCTTTCCTCTTAAGAGCTAAAGCATTTGAACCCTCAGTGGGACATTTGTCTGCTTAGGTCGGAAGGAAGGAGGTGCTGCTATTGTCGCCCTTTGAAAAGGCAGAGAAACTGCTGTTGCTTAGATGTCTCTGCCAAGTTCTTTCTATGTTATTACTTAATAAATGGATGGTGCTGTAGCTCTCAGCTTTCCTGCATCAGTTCTGGGGCAGTGCAGTTTACAGGCAAGCTATCTTTTTTGTTTCAGCCAGATGATTGTCAAGGTTCTGGCTCCTTGATCCTTTTCAACCTAAACCATAGGACCTCTCTCTCTCTTTGGAGCCAGATGCCTTTTTCCCCCCCAAAGTGTAAATCTGTAGATGTTTCTCAAATGCTGAAGCACTCTTTTTGGACACTCTAATGGGGGATGTTCACCCTGCATGAGACTTGAATGGGTAAATTAAGCCAATTAACCTATAAGCTGGACCTGGAGGAAAGCCAAGGAGTGCTAAGGCCTAATTGGCTGAGGAAGTCCAGCTGTGGGAGGAGCTGGGCCAGATTTATAAAGCCAGGAATCTGGCAACAGAAAAGCGCTGCAGGGAAGTAGTCTGCAGTCACTCCCTGGGAGAAGGGAGGTGTGGTTGGGGTTACAGAGGCAGGTAACCTGTGGTTACTCCGTGGGAGATAGGAGTTTGGGCTGCAAACCCAGAGGAGTGGGGTTAGCCAGAAGGTATAGAAACAGCTCAGGCAAGGGCAGCAAGGTTCAGGAGGGAACAGATGACTGCTGATTAGAGTGTTCCTGACCTGGAGCCCTGAGGAGAGGGCGGGCCTGGATTCTGCTACCAGCCACTGACGGAGTGGCACCTGGGGCAGTGAATGGTAAGGTTGCCTGAGATTGCTGGCAAGAACAGACTTTAACTCACCCCTGGAAAGGGAAACAACATAGCAACCTGACAGGAGGCCTGAGTTATAAAGAGGAGGCTGCAGTTCCTGGGACTAGAGAGGAGAAGAGGTAGAGTGCCGGATGGGCTGCTGGCCTGGCAGAGCTAATCCCCAGAACCACCACAAGGCAGTGCCATCCACCAATCAGTAGAGCCCTCCGTCACACACTCATTACTAGGGCCCTACCAAATTCACGGACCATTTTGCTCAATTTCAGTCATAGCATTTTAAAAATTGTAAATTTTGTTATTTCAGCTATTTAAATCTGAAATTTCAGTGTTATAATTTTAGGGGTCCTGACCCAAAAAGGTGTTATGGGGGGGTTGCTGCCACCTTTACTTCTGCACTGCCGCTAGTGGTGGCGCTGCCTTCAGAGTTGAGCAGCTGGAGAGTGGCAGCTGCTGGCTGGGAGCCCAGCTCTGAAAGCAGAGCCACCACCACCAGCAGCACAGAAGTAAGGATGGCATGAGATGGTATTGCCACCCTTACTTCTGCGCCGCTACCTGGAAAGCTGGGCCTTCAGTCAGGAGCCGCCACTGTCCAGCCACTGTGAAGATAGCAGCGGAGAATTAAGGGTGGCATGGTATGCTATTGCCACCCTTACTTCTGCACCGCTACTGGCAGGGCACCGCCTTCAGAGCTGGGTGTCAGGCCAACAGCCACCTGTCTCTGGCCGCCCCGCTCTAAAGTCAGTGCAGAAGTAAGAGTGGCAATGCCATGATCCCCCAAAATAACTTTGTGACCCCCTGCCTCCCCTGCAGCTCCTTTTTGGGTCAGGACCCCTAATTTGAGAAACGCTGATCTCCTCTGTGAAATCTATATAGTATAGGGTTAAAAGCACACAAGACCAGATTTCATGGTCCATGATGCGTTTTTCATGGCTGTGAAGTTGGTAGGGCCTGTCATAACATTTTTCCCAGATCTGGACCTTAGCGTCCAAAATATGGGTGTTAGCATGAAAACCTCCAAGCTTAGTTACCAGCTTGGACCTGGTAAAGCTGCCACCAGCTAGGAATCTATACAGTGCCTGGCGCACTGTGGTCTCCCCAAAACCTTCCCTGGGGGACCCACAGACTCAGATTCCTTGAGTCTCACAACGGAATAAACCATTTCCCTTCCCCCCTCCAGGTGTTCCTTCCCTGGGTTCCTGGAGAGATATACAGAAGCAAGCTCCGTGAATCTAAACAGAGGGACTGCACCCTCCCTGTTTCCAGTCCTGGAAAACACAAGTACTTCCCCCCCTCACCCAGAGGGTATGCAAAGTCAGGCTTAGTAAAACTAACACAAAGAGATTTTCCCCCCGACTTTTCCTCCCACCAATTCCCTGGTGAGCTGCAGACTTAATTCCCTGGAGTCCCCACTAAAGAAAAAACTCCAACAAGTCTTAAGAAGAAGGCTTTATATAAAAAAGAAAAGCACATAAAAATGGTCTCTCTGTATTAAGGTGACAAATACAGGGTCATTTGCTTAAAAGAAAAAAATGAATAAACAGCCTTATCCAAAAAGAATACAATTTAACACATTCCAGCAACTACACCCATGTAAATACAAAAGAAAACAATATAAACCTATGGTCTTCCTATCTTTGTATTTACAACTTGGAAACAGAAGATTAGAAAGCCAGGAGACAGAAAGATCACTCTCAGAGCCGAGAGGGTCAGACACAAGACAAAGAACTTACACCCAAAACTTCCCTCCACCCAGATTTGAAAAAGTCTTGTTTCCTGATTGATCCTCTGGTAAGGTGTTTCAGGTTACTCCTTTCCAGGTGAAAGAGACATTAACCCTTAGCTATCTGTTTATGACAGGGCCCTACTCATTACAGTATATAAAAAGAGTCCTAAAACCCTGATTTTTTTATATCCACATAGAACTCGGTGCTTTTTTAAAAAATCAAAAAAACAAAAAACAAACCACCTGAACAATGAAATTAGTAAATCCTGAAAAACAGAAGCTCTAATTCTGTTGCAGGCTCAGAGCCTAAATAAGTAACACACAGACGCTGAAAGGTGAAAAAGAGATTATATAACTGGAGGAAAAGATAATGTGGGTGTGTAAAAAGGCAGGCTCTAAAATATCTCGGGGCCTGATCACATGGGATGTGGAGCATGCTTGATTCCTGTTGACTTCACATTAGCACCTCACATGATAGAACCTAGAGCAGGGGTCAGCAACCTTTCA
Source organism: Gopherus flavomarginatus (assembly GCF_025201925.1). Taxonomy (NCBI): domain Eukaryota; kingdom Metazoa; phylum Chordata; order Testudines; family Testudinidae; genus Gopherus; species Gopherus flavomarginatus. The sequence goes on along the minus strand of NC_066617.1, from coordinate 164,043,009 downwards.
GAAGTGCTGTGCCAAATCTTCATTTATTCACTCTGATTTAAGGTTTCGCGTGCCAGTAGTACATCTTAGCATTTTTAGAAGGTCTCTTCTATAAGTCTATAATATATAACTAAACTATTATTGTCTGTAAAGTAGATAAGGCTTTTAAAATGTTTAAGAAGATTCATTTAAAATTAAATTAAAATGCAGAGCCCCCCCCCGGACCAATGGCCAGGACCCAGGCAATGTGAGTGCCACTGAAAATCAGCTTGCGTGCTGCCTTTGGCACCTGTGCCATAGGTTGCCTACCCCTGATCTAGAGAGAGGTGAAAAAGATAGAAGCTGTGGAATGGGGGAGAAACTGCTTAATTATATCACTAAAGCACAGGCCAAGAGGAGTGGAATTCTGATGATACTTTAAGATATCTGGAGACATTTAAGCAGCATGAAGGCAAAGGAGAGAAAGTAGCCCTGAGGTATTCAGCTGTATGTTCAGAGACCAAGTGTGTTTGATTACAGGAATCCTAGTGTTTATTTGAGACCAAGCTGACTATGAGTACTCCAACCCTTAGCATAGTGGGTAGCTAACTTACTTATTAAATTCAGTCACAAGTACCTTGCAGAGTTCCATACCCGCAGTGTTTTTCTGTTACAAAATATCTTCTTCTCAATTGCTAACTCTTTGAACACTTGGCTTCTTTTCCTGTCAGCACAGGGAAACCATTAGGAATACAGAATTGCAAGGAGTTAGCAGATACCTGCACAGAGCAGGGAAGTGGTTAAAATAGACAGCAGCATTTAAAAGCAATGTTTCCCTTTCAGTGAAATAAACATAAGGAGGAACACTCAGTGCTGCAGGTGAGAATTAATCTTTATTAATGCAGTCATGCAGAAATTCCCCATCAGTGTTATAGGAGAGTGCCAAAAACACCCAGCACAGAAGAATCTGTAGATCGCAGATCATTCACAAAAATCTAGAGACCAAGAACATAAAAATCTTGAGAACAAACTCTATTCCAGTCTCTGATTCTTCTCTACCATGTCTTCATTATTTATCTTTGGAAATAATGGAGAGAAACCAAATGTATTTATGATTCAGTAAAGAATAGTGGAACTATTCCTTGGGAAAATCTATGGGAATTACCAGCTGAATGTCAGCTTCCAAGCACACGCTTACAGTCTTTTGTTGTCAGTGTAAAGAAATCATTCTTAAAAGGGAAGCTCATCTTCTAATCTACCACTGAAAGTTTTAATCATATGACCAAATTGGAAAAAATAAGGCACTGCACCTTAATTGGTAATATTAGATTAATCAGTGTAGATATGATCATTCATACCCTTTTAAGAAAATAGTATTAGAACAGGGGTAGGCAACCTATGGCACGTGTGCCGAAGGTGGCACGTGAGCTGATTTTCAGTGACACTCACACTGCCCGGGTCTTGACCACCGGTCCGGGGGGCTCTGCATTTTAATTTAATTTTAAATGAAGCTTCTTAAACATTTTACAAACCTTATTTACTTTACATACAACAATAGTTTAATTATATATTATAGACTTAGAAAGATACCTTCTAAAATGTATTACTGGCACGCAAAACCTTAAATTAGAGTGAATAAATGAATAAATGAAGACTCAGCACACCACTTCTGAAAGGTTGCCGACCCCTGTATTAGAATATGGAGGAGCGCTCTGGATCATCAGGTCCCTTATCTCTCCCAAGGTTTCCCACAGATCATTTTCTTGTGTTTTGTACCATCTAAGTGTAGTTGTCCCAGAGGCATTCACCTTTAGCTTTCCATTTCTGAATTTCATCCCATTATCTTTAGATTTTAAAGACGATACAATCTCAGTGTGAGACCAGCAATGGCCATTTCCCTCCTCATCAGTTTTTATATACTATATTTATCTGGCACTTCTAACACCAAGTTATGCATTGACTCACAATCTGTTTTACCATGCTCAGGGCAGGTCTACATTAGAAGTGCTACATCGGCGCAGCAGCACTGCTGAGGCGCATCTGGTGAAGATGCTCTATGCCAACGGAAGAGCGTCTTCCATCGACATAGCACTGGTGTGTACAGTGCTTAGGTCACTAACTTGCATTGCTCAGAGGGTGTCTTTTTCACACCCCCTGAGTGACAAAAATTATATTGAATTAAGTGGTAGTGTAGACCTGCCCTTGGTCAATTCTATGATTTAGAACAATGAGTGTTGAAAACGAGCGTCCTTTAGTATTATGTGAACACATCAGACACCTGTTATTTATCGTGACAATCTGAAATGAACATCTATGATTTATTGTCTTTACATTTCAGATTCTCTATTGCCCTAGATGTGTGTTCCCTGCTAGTGTGATTTGTGGATTTCAGCAGATAAAGATAACGTTCCCTTTCTTTAATCTACTCATTCTTTTCTCTATTGAAATAACTACACCGTAGAGTAACGTTTGCTCTTATTATTATTTGCATTACTGTGGAACCTAGGAGCCCTAGTCATGGACCAGTACTCCATTGTGCTAGGTGCTGTACAAACAGAACAAAAAAGGTGGTCCCTTCCTCAAGGAGCTTACAATAAGACGAGAGCTCTTGAGTTTTTACAGCAAGGCACCCAATAGGGAGTGAGGGAAACTAGGATCAGAAGTTGTTCTATGAGGTAGTGTTACAAAACCCTCCCTTACTGCAAAAATGTTACTTCTTCCTCTATTTTTGAACTGGAGCTTTCAAAACCCCCAACGTACATTTCTGCAGCAGTACTAACCTTGGTGGGAAATCAACTCTGTAATTATATAGCTGTACAGACACCACATATGTGGCAGTGGGAGCCACATGATAAACTGCAGAGCCATGTGATAAATTGTACTTATCAGGGAAATGTTTTTTACCAACTTTCTTTCTTCCTTCCTTCTCTCCTGTTTAAATGTTGTGTTATATTAAATGGATGTAGAATATTGCCTCGTGTATCTTACTGTTTGCAAAAAAGATAAACTCACTGTATTTTGTATCATTTTATTTACGAAGGAAAAAAAACCCTTAATATATTTTCTAACAAACCAATCTCTACAAATCCATGACTTTAAAATGATAAACATATTTTAAAAGTATTTGAAATAGTCACCTAAAGAACAAGATTGATTGTCGTATATTCTTTCAGAATCCTTAAATGGCTGGGAATTGCCACAGCATCTGTGGTGTTGGGTATTGTGCACATCTTCTTGCTGTACAGCGCATTGGAACCAGACACAATAAATCTGAACTCTTGCAAGCACCCAAAGCACTGAGTGACACTGAAAATCACATCAGTCAAGGAGCCTTTCTGTGCCTCTTATCTCCCACAACTGTCTGTATCCTTAATATTTACACTCTTCACTGTTAGCAATATCTTATATATTTGAAATAGAACTTCTTGTTGTGTGATGGGCAGAAAATTCATGATATAGTAACATGAATCCCAGCCTGGGACCATGCACCAGCAGTTATGATTTTACCTTTACCATCTCTGGGCTTAAAGGGTTAAACCACAGAGCTGCTAAACCTTCTCCTTTCTAGAGAGAATCAGAAAGCCCTGGCTTAGGGAAGGAGAGAGTGGATGTCATGCTGGAGGGAGCTTCCTGTGCCTACCCAGCTGCCAGTCCCCTGGAACCTGGTGTCTGAACCTTAGGCTATCTACACTAGCTCAAGCAGGTGTGATTTACCACGAGTGCTGGTGGCAGCTGGTGTCCACGAGGGGATGGATCCCTGTCTCTGATGGAAACAGCCTGGTGTGGACAGACCACAAGGGACTCACTGTATCCACTCCGCGTTGTGCTGACAGTAGGAGCGGTGAGTCTGGGTGAGGCGCTTCCACAGGATGTGGAGCAAAAGGAGAAGGGAAACAATCCAGTAGCCAGGCGGGGGGAACCTCTGTCAGCTTCAGCCACATCTGGGGTAGCACAGGGGGAGGAGTGATGTGTCTCAGCTGCAGCTCAGCAGGGAGCACTTCCCTCCAAACAGCACATGGAGGGGTCTGTGTAGCTACAGACCCCTACTAGCCAGCCAGCACAGAGACAGTTTGCGGAGAGATAGGGGTAATCCATGGCTTGTGTAGCAGAGGAAGCTGTGGGTCAAGGCTGAGATGCCATGACAGAGCTGTGAGGGGAACCAGGCCAGCTTCTCTAGCCTCCAACCCAAGAAGCAGGGTGTTCCCTTCCAAACCTAATGCTCTCCTTGCTGTAATGAGCACCAAAAGGTAAACTAAGACAGTCAAGCAGGGAAACAGTGTAGGCCTGCTACATGCTACAGAATTTCCCCCCCTTTTGAAGCCAGTTGTGAACAGTCACAATAGCTCACCAGTCAATGTAGACTAGGACCAATCACACTGAGCATTACATCAGTTAACCATAATTAAGGCCATATCAAATTGCATTCTTCATCTTGCAGCTGACCATGATTAAACTACAGGTCGAAGCCCAGTTAGCAGATGTTGTGCTGGACACCGTTTTTCTTGTTCCGCACAGATCACATAGTCGTGTTCAGACTAGTGCTAGCTAAGTTGTTTTTTCCCATGCATTTTCAAACACAGTAACATTTAGTAGTGAAGACAAGCCCTGGGAGGGCATTTTCTACATTGACTGGGTACAGGCGGCTGGCCTTACAGGCTTGGAGGAATGTGTAGATGAGTTGCAGTGGGACCTTTCTGTACTGACTGGGTTTCCTTGTTAATCCTCTGAGAGTCATTTCTTGCTCCACGAAGTTTACTTGTACAAATAAAAATGCAAGTTTACACTGATCTTGATTTAGTCATTAATTTAATCTGCAATGTAATTATTGAGAAGACTTTACATTTATTATAGAGACCTGACTGGATGATACTGGGGGGGCTGTCTGGCTGGTAGGAGTGTGGACAGTGAGGCATGAGTTGCTCACCAGTGCTCAGCTGGTGCTGCATATCGGCTGTTTGCTGTTTAGCTTCAGGGAGGCATCATTTCAAGAGGCTGCAGAACCATCTCCTCAGCCCTTGAAATGGTGTTTTTTACCTCTTGGAGCTGAGCACTGCATGGTTCGGGGGCTGTACAGAGAACTCCCTTAAACCTACAGTTCCCTGGTTAATGGACTTCTTCTCTGGCCTGCTGTTGGAATCACTGTCATTTATTACCCAGATTAACTTTAGTGTTGGTGTGGACAATGACTCTACCAGTGAGATGGTTTGGGCTGTGTTTCTATCAGTATCTGGGTAAAACTCAGCTCCATTATCCCAGAACTGGAGGGCAAAGTTTCTGCTTTCCACGTTGTGACGGGTTGGATAACAGAAACCCCTTTAGGACTGCCATCTGATGTGCCCAGACTACCTCTCAGCCTGTTTTCCCTGCCAGGCTGGGACTTCAGTACCTTGCCTTGTTTGAGCCAGACACGCTTGCCTGCTGCCAATACAGATCCAAGTCTGACCCATGTCCTCTACAAGCTGCAGGCTTAATTGAAAACAGGCTCAAGAAGTGTTCCTGTCTCCAGCACTCAGATACCCAGCTCCCAATGGGATCCAAACCCCAAATAAATCCATTTTACTCTGTATAAAGCTTATACAGGGTAAACTCATAAATTATTCGCCCTCTAGAACACTGATAGAGAGGTATGAACAGCTGTTTGCTCCCCCAAGTAGTAATACATACTCTGGGTTAATTAATAAGTAAAAAGTGATTTTATTAAATATAAAAAGTAGGATTTAAGTGGTTCCAAGTGGTAACAGACAGAACAGAGTGAATTACCAAGCAAAATAAAGTAAAACACGCAAGTCTAAGCCTAATACAGTAAGAAAACTGAATACAGATAAAATCTCACCCTCAGAGATGTTTCAATAAGCTTCTATTACAGACTGGACACCTTTCTAGTCTGGGCCCGGTCCTTTCCCTTGGTACAGCCCTTGTTCCAGCTCAGGTGGTAGCTGGGGCATTTCTCATGACTGCAGCCCCCTTTGTTCTGTTCTACCCTGTAACGTTCGTGGCAGGCTACGGCCCTACCCAGAGTGCTCTGCAAGAACGAGGCCCACACACACTGTGAGTTATTGGCTTTAATGAAGGTAAAGTGACACACCCGCAACGGGGACTCCTGGCGTTGCTGTCACGGAGGCGGGGAACCCAGCGCACCGAAGCTTGGGCCTGGTATGGAATCCAAGGGCGGGACCGGGAGCATACAGCTATATGTACACAATACAAAAGCAACTCATACATATGCAAAAAGGGACTTCCCACAGGCTATGTCTGCCCCTTGGCCAAAGGCCAGGGACTTTCTACGGGCGTGTATGCTCTTTGGCTGAAGGCCATGCAAACTGGTTTTAACCAGTTAGGAGTGGTTATAACTGGCGTGCCGTGTCCTACAGTGACTGGCTGCCGAGAAAGCGAAAATACCCTAGCTAGGCCATGACACAGTCTTCCGCAGTCCCCTACACACTCCTTTATATATCTATTGCGTAAGGTGGGAATCCATTGTCCCTCTCTGGGTTCCCACCCCCTCCTAAATGGAAAACACCAGGTTAAAGATGGATTCCAGTTCAGGGTGACATGATCACATGTCACTGTAAGACTTCATTACCCATTTACCAGCACACAGGTGTACAGGAAGATTTACAAGTAAAGAGCCATTTACAACCAATTGTCCTGGTTAGAACATAAGAATATAACATAAGAATATAGGAACGGCCGTTCTGGGTCAGACCAAAGGTCCATCTAGCCCAGTATCCTGTCTACTGACCGTGGCCAATGCCAGGTGCCCCAGAGGGAGTGAACCCAACATGTAATGATCAAGTGATCTCTCTCCTGCCATGCATCTCCACCCTCTGAAAAACAGAGGCTAGGGACACCATTCCTTACCCATCATAGCTAATAGCCGTTAATGGACTTAACCTCCATGAATTTATCCAGTTATCTTTTAAACGCTGTTTTAGTCCTAGCCTTCACAACCTCCTCAGGTAAGGAGTTCCACAAGTTGACTGTGCGTTGTGTGAAGAAGAACTTCCTTTTATTTGTTTTAAACCTGCTGCCTATTAATTTCATTTGGTGACCCCTAGTTCTTGTATTATGGGAATAAGTAAATAACTTTTCCTTATCTACTTTCTCCACATCACTCATAATTTTATATACCTCTATCATATCCCCCTTTAGTCTCCTCTTTTCCAAGCTGAAAAGTACTAGCCTCTTTAATCTCTCCTCATAGGGGACCCTCTCCAAACCCCTAATCATTTTAGTTGCCCTTCTCTGAACCTTTTCTAGTGCCAGTATATCTTTTTTGAGATGAGGCGACCACATCTGAATGCAATATTCAAGATGTGGGCGTACCATCAATTTATATAAGGGCAATAATATATTCTCTGTCTTATTCTCTATCCCCTTTTTAATGATTCCTAACATCCTGTTTGCTTTTTTGACTGCCTCTGCACACTGTGTGGACATCTTCAGAGAACTATCCACGATGACTCCAAGATCTTTTTTCTGATTTGTTGTAGTTAAATTAGCCCCCAGCATATTGCATGTATAGTTGGGGTTATTTTTTCTGATGTGCATTACTTTACATTTATCCACATTATATTTCATTTGCCATTTTGTTGCCCAATCACTTAGTTTTGTCAGATCTTTTTGAAGTTCTTCACAGTCTGCTTTGATTTTAACTATCTTGAACAGTTTAATATCATCTGCAAACTTTGCCACCACACTTTGTACCCCTTTCTCCAGATAATTTATGAATAAGTTGAATAGGATTGGTTCTAGGACTGACCCTTGGGGAACACCACTAGTTATCCCTCTCCATTCTGAGAATTTACCATTAATTCCAACCCTTTGTTCCCTGTCTTTTAACCAGTTCTCAATCCATGAAAGGACCTTCCCTTTTAACCCATGACAACTTAATTTATGTAAGAGCCTTTGGTGAGGGACCTTTTCAAAGGCTTTCTGGAAATCTATGAGCACTATGTCCACCGGATCTCCCTTGTCCACATGTTTGTTGACCCCTTCAAAGAACTCTAATAGATTAGTAAGACACAATTTCCCTTTAGAGAAACCATGTTGACTTTTGCCCAACAATTTATGTTCTTCTACGTGTCTGACAATTTTATTCTTTACTATTGCTTCAACTAATTTGCCCGGTACCGACATTAGACTTATGGGTCTGTAGTTGCTGGGATCACCTCTAGAGCCCTTTTTAAATATTGGTGTTACATTAGCTATCTTCCAGTCATTGGGTACAGAAGCTGATTTAAAGGACAGGTTACAAACCCTAGTTAATAGTTCCGCAATTTCACATTTGAGTTTTTTCAGAACTCTTGGGTGAATGCCATCAGGTCCCGGTGACTTGTTAATGTTGAGTTTATCAATTAATTCCAAAACCTCCTCTAGTGACACTTCAATCTGTGACAGTTCCTTGAATTTGTCACCTACAAAAACCAGCTCAGGTTTGGGAATCTCCCTAACATCCTCAGCCATGAACACTGAAGCAAAGAATTCATTTAGTTTCTCCGCAATGACTTTACTGTCTTTAAGTGCTCCTTTCCTATCTCTGTCATCGAAGGGCCCCACTGGTTGTTTAGCAGGCTTCCTGCTTCTGATGTACTTAAACATTTTTTTATTACCTTTGGAGTTTTTGGCTAGCCGTTCTTCAAACTCCTCTTTGGCTTTTCTTATTACATTTTTACACTTCATTTGGTAGTGTTTATGCTCCTTTCTATTTACCTAGCTAGGATTTGACTTCCACTTTTTAAAGGAAGTCTTTTTATCTCTCACAGCTTCTTTTACATGGTTGTTGAGCCACTGTGGCTCTTTTTTAGTTCTTCTACTGTGTTTCTTAATTTGGGGTATACCTTTAAGTTCGGCCTCTATTGTGGTGTCTTTAAAAAGTGCCCATGCAGCTTGCAGGGATTTCACTTTAGTCACTTTACCTTTCTGTTTAACTAACCCCCTCATTTTTGCATAGTTCCCCTTTTAGAAATTAAATGCCACAGTGTTGAGATGTTCTTCCCACTACAGGGATGTCAAATATTATTATATTATGGTCACTATTTCCAAGTGGTCCTATTATAGTTACCTTTTGGACCAGCTCCTGTGCTCCACTCAGGACTAAATCGAGAGTTGACTCTCCCCTTGTGGGTTCCTGTACCAGCTGCTCCATGAAGCAGTCATTTAAAGCATCGAGAAATTTTGTCTCTGCATTTCGTCCTGAGGTGACGTTCCCAGTCAATATGGGGATAATTGAATTCCCCCACTGTTATTGAGTCGTTAATTTTGATAGCCTCTCTAACTTCCTTTAGCATTTCATCATCACTATCACTGTCCTGGTCAGGTGGTCGATAATAGATCCCTAATGTTATATTCTTATTAGAGCATGAAAGTACTATCCATAGAGATTCTATGGAACATGTGGATTTGCTTAAGATTTTTACTTCATTTGATTCTACATTTTCTTTCACATACAGTGCCCCTCCCCCCCCGCACGACCTATTCTGTCCTTCCGATATATTTTGTACCCCAGAACGATTGTGTCCCATTGATTGTCCTCAGTCCACCAGGTTTCTGTGATGCTTATTATATCAATATCCTCCTTTATCACAAAGCACTCTAGTTCACCCATCTTATTATTTAGACTTCTAGCATTTGTGTACAAGCACTTTAAAAACTTGTCACTGTTTAATTGTCTGCCCTTTTTTGATGTGTCAGATTCCTTTTTATGTGAATATTTCTTGTCTGGTCTGCCCCTTTCATTATCCTCTTCCATCCTCTGTTCCTGACTATAACCTAGAGAATCTCTATCAATAGACTCTCCCCTAAGAGAAGGCTCTGTCCAATTCACATGCTCCTCTGCAGCAGTCGGCTTTCCCCTGTCTCCTAGTTTAAAAACTGTTCTACAACTTTTTTAATGTTAAATACCAGCAGTCTGGTTCCACTCTGATTTAGGTGGAGCCCATCTCTCCTGTATAGGCTCCCCGCCATCCCAGAAGTTTCCCCAGTTCCTAATGAATCTAAACCCTTCTTCTCTACACCATCGTCTCATCCACGCACTGAGACTCTGAAGCTCTGCCTGCCTACCTGGCTCTGCGCGTGGAACTGGGAGCATTTCTGAGAATGCCACCATAGAGGTCCTGGATTTCAGTCTCTTCTCTAGCAGCCTAAATGGTTAATGGGAGCCATCAAGATTCCAAGCCACCTTTAATGGCCCACACTTTGCATAATTACAATAGGCTCTCAGAGTTATATTTCATATTTCTAGTTTCAGATACAAGAATGATACATTTATACAAATAGGATGACCACACTCAGTAGATTATAAGCTTTGTAATGATACCTTACAAGAGAACTTTTGCATGAAGCATATTCCAGTTACATTACATTCACACTCATTAGCATATTTTCATAACATCATATGTAGTGCACCGTCACACATGTATCTTTCCAGGGTTGTGGCACTAGCTTCTTTTTGCAAGCAATGAGCTTAGTTATATTTTGATGTGTTTTTTTTAATCCATATTTATGTGCACGAAAGGGGTTGTGATAGATGCACTGAAAAATAAATTCATCCAATAAATAAGTGTCTGGTTTGTGTAAAGGTTTTCAGTCTCTGAAATGTCACTCACAGGTCCATAAATGATCAGGACATCCCAGATGGAATCAGCTGCAGGATATGACTGGAAGTGTTGACCCAACTATGGGACACTAAGGTATAAATCCAGAGGTTTGGACCAGTGCTGTTCAATATATTAATAAATGATCTGGAAAAAGGGATAAACAGTGAGGTGGCAAAGTTTGCAGACAATACAAAATTACTCAAGATAGTTAAGTCCAAAGCAGACTGCAAAGAGTTACAAAGGGAGTTTACAAAACTGGGTGACTGGGCAACAAAATGGCAGATGAAATTCAGTGTCGCAAAGTAATGCACATTGGAAAACATAATCCCAACTATGCATATATAATAAAGGGGTCTAAATTAGCTGTTACCACTCCAGAAAGATCTTGGAGTCACTATGGATAGTTCTTTGAAAACAACGGCTCAAGGTGCTGTGACAGTCGAAAAAGGCAACAGAATATTAGGAACCATTAAGAAAGGGATAGATAATAAGACCGGAAATATCATAATGCCACTATATAAATCCATGGTATGCAAACACCTTGAATACTATGTGCAGTTCTGGTTGTCTCAGCTCAAAAGAGATATATTAGAATTGGAAAAGGAACAGAGAAGGATAACAAAAATGATTAGGAATATGGAACAGATTCCATATGAAGAGAGATTAAAAGGATTGAGACTGTTCAGCTTGGAGAAGAGATGACGAAGGGGGGATATGGAGGTCTATAAAATCATAAATGGTGTGGAGCAGGTGAATAAGGAAGTGTTATTTACCCCTTCACATAACAGAAGAACTAGGGGTTACCCAATTAAATTAATAGGCAGCAGGTTTAAAACAAACAAAATGAAATTCTGCTTCACACAATGCATAGTCAACCTGTGGAATGCATTGCCAGGGGATGTTGTGAAAGCCAAAAGTACAACTGGGATCAAAAAAGAATTAGATAAGTTCATGGAGGATCGGTCCATCAATGGCTATTAGCCAAGATGGTCAGGGATACAGCCCCATGCGCTGGGTGTCCCTAAGCTTCTGACTGCCAGAAGCTGGGACTGGATGATGGGATGGATCACTTGATAATTGTCCTGTTCTATTCATTCCCTCCGAAGCATCTAGGACTGACCGCAATCAGAAGACAGAATACTGGGTTAGATGGACCATTGGTTAGATCCAGTATGACTGTTTTATTATTCTGGTATTCTTATTCTCCACCTGACTGAGGTATGGAGAGGTGATGACGAGAACACAGACTGAAGCTCGAATAAGGCAATCTCCCAGAAAATGATAGCGGCCACAAAGCATGAACTGAGCTTCCAGCCACAGGCTCTGCCAGAGCAGATGGGACAACCTAAAATAAATGTGGAGGAGCAAGGTGAGGTAGACTCTCGCCCAAGAGAGGAATGGAAGCGAAAAGGAAAAGCCTACTCCCCCCCCTCCTCCCCTCGCACTCCATTCTGGGATACTCAGGGAATTACTGAGATGACAGCATGTCCAGAATGAGCAGCAGCAGCAGGGGAAAATAGCACAGCATCAGTGGCAGACCCAAAGGAGCCCTCCTCAAGCTGTACCAGCATTGGCATCCTCACCTGCCTGGGAAAACTGAAAGCTGTTTACGATAACAACAGAGGGTGATAGTCAGGCCTATCTCACCTCCTTCAAATGAGTGGCTGAAGCCTGCCACTGGCCTAGAGGACAATGGACAGTCCCACTCGTGCCATAAATAAATGGAAAAGCCCAACAGGCCTATAGCAGCCGGGATGACAGGGAGGCAGATTACTATGATAAGGGGAAGGAAGCTAATCCTCCAGTAGTACAGCATCAGCACAGAGACATACTGCTGGCACCATAGGCAATTCTGCTATCAGGAGGTCAAAGGACCCACAGAGGTTTACAGCCGACTCCAGGAACTTTCCCATCGGTGGCTGAAGGCAGAGATCCACACAAAGAAGCAGCTCCTGACCATTCTGCCTGAGCAAATGCAGCTCTGGGTCCAGGAACAACATCCAGGGAACAGCAGCAAGGCGGCAGTCCTGGTGGAAGATTTTCAGCTAGTCCATCAAGAATCCAAGGGACACAGGCAACAGATAAAAAACCATTAACCCTGATCATTCAAATGAGGATGATGAGGAGGATTTGTGAGACAGGATCATACTCTGTGGAAATTGTGGAGAGATGAGGGTACAGTGCCCATTTTTGTGTTGTTATGTTGGTTAACACATACTTCATAAACTGATAGGCTGCCATATTCTGGCCAACTGAACTGTTTCTTCCCCTTGCAATCAGGCAGAGTGCCCTTCCCTTTCTCTGCCTCTCCATTTCCTTTCCTCAGCTGCTTTTCTCTGTCCTCTCCCTTACCCTATGCCCTAAAACCTATCTCTTCCATCTGTTCTCCTGCATTTTTTCTTTCCCTCTCACCCTTAGCTTCCACCTGTAAAACAAACCCACAAGTCTCTGGAAGCACCATGTGCCTTTGGAGCATTGGGAATATTATTCATGTGGCCCAGATACTGCTGTCTCTTTCCCTTGCCTCCCCAGCCTGTAATGAAGTGAGTGGCTCAGCCCTGGAGCAGCAGTTACTAAGTTGGGGATGCTTGTTGTTTCAGGGAGTGCTGACATTCGACAAGGTGGCTGGACATTTCTCAGAGGAAAAGGGGGCTCATTTGGATGAGTGGCCCAGGAACCTCTATGGTGACATCAAGCAAGAGAATTTTGAGAGTCTGGTCTCTGTAGATAAAGATGATCCCCTCATTTTTAGCAGCAGGTGATGGTCTCTGAAATACCTGAGTGTATTCTGTTCAGCGTCCTTCCATTGTCTCCAATAATTCTAAGAAGATCAGCCAGTAGAATTCCCAGAACCTGCATGGGAGGCCATCACCCCCATACATCCTCATACTTGAAAGGAGATTTTCAGCAGAGAGATGGTGGCTGGGGTTTTCAAAAACTCCTAGAGAAGTTATGAAGATTCCTGTGGCACCTTGTGGACTAACAGACGTATTGATTCTTTGTCACTTTTTATAGATCCAGACTAACACAGCTACCCCTCTGATAGAGAAGTTAGACACCCAAACCAAATTCCATTGAAATTGGGTATGAATTGTCCCAACCCAATGCCCAAGTCTTTTTCACATAGGGAGAATGGTTGTGTTTAGGTGTCCATCTTACATGCACGCAGACATGGAATCATTTTCTTCCCACTTTCCCCACCCATGGCCCAGGGTCATTGTCCCTGGCAGTGGCTCTGGTCTCTCTGCATTTTAGAAATGGGTGAGTGACCTGAGCCAAACATTTTTCATACCCATGGAGTTTTAACGAACCTTTCCCCATCCATTTGGATTATACCTCCTCCAGCAAAAAGAAAGACATGAATTTAAAAATACTCCTTGCAGCAAATATTCTGTGAATTATTTAACCCATGATATCACCTACTTTCTTTCCTGTGAGCAGGATTTCTGACTCCTGAAACTAATGTGATCTCCTGGGCAGAGCAAGGGGAAGAATCACATGTTGCTGATCCCCAGGGCCCCAAGGAAAGGAAGCTACTGAGAGGTACCTACAGTGGTGAGGAATAAGTTGAACCAGTTGAGACACCAACCCTGCGGATTTAAGAAGATAGATTTCCAACAAAGCTTAATGTTTTTCCTCAATTGACTATGGAGAGAGGCTAGCCTCTTCACAGCAAAGGGTGTAGTTAGCTTTACATTAGAAGCCTGATTATCTCCCTCAAATCTTCACCAGAAGAAAACCCATCTGTGTAACGTTTCACATACTTCATCTCATGATAGGGTAGAATTTGTCAGGCAAGCCTGTGACAATGTGCTTATGAGATACAAGTGTTAAAAAAGGGGGGGTGGGAGGGGGAAGACCTCAACTTGTGTAAGTCACCGTAGCTCTACTGATGTCAGTGAAGCTGCAACAATTTACACCAGCCAAGTATCTGGCCCAATGTGTGTTTTATTTATGTAGACTTTCCTAATGTTTTTGGTTTATCATATCTCAACAGTTTGAGGTGTTTTGTTGTGTTGGCATCAGTGAGGCCTGGCAACCTTGACTACCTTTGAAATAGGAGTATTCTTGATTAGTTTCTTGGGCCCAGATTCTCAAAGGTATTTATTTAGACTCCACTGAATTTCAATGGGAGTTAGATGCCTAAGTACCTTTGAGGACCCGGGCCTTAGCACTTGCCTGCTCCTACTGAAGTGAATGGCAAAAGTTTCATTGACTTCAACGGGTGTGGAACTAGGTCTTTCATTATTAAAAGTTATCTGTGGGGGAACACAAGGGGAGGGTGTCACGTGGAGAAATGGAGTTGGCCGTCAGGATGAGAAACAGCAGAGATAATCCCTGTGAAATGTAAAAATCCCTGCACAGCTTGCAGACTCCAAAGGGACTCCTGTCACTGATCAATTCATCAACATTTTTTATAAATGGAAGGAAACTCCCAATGTGCTTTAAAGTGGAGTTAAGGTTGAAGATAAGTAACAGTAATTTAAGGAACAGTAGTGAGATTCACATAGCTATGATGTATCCAGGGTTGCATGTAGAATGGATCTCCATCTTGAACGGTCCCTGGCAAGTCTTCTTTCTTCAGCAAGAGTCAGTGTGGGAGGATTTGGGCTTTTTAAATTCCTCAATATTGCATCTTCCAACATCTTTCATGGTCAGCCTCGTGCCTTACTTCCTTCAACCTCAGCGCTATAAATCTTCTGTAAAAGCATACCTTCTCCTGTATGTTGGACGTGACCCCACCACTGCAGCTGTCTTGTTCTCAAGTGGTGCAAGTTGCTGGGATCATCTAAGTATCTCCTTGTTGGTGACACAATCAAACTGACAGGTGTTAAGAATACACCATAACTTCAGACACGGAGTACTGTTTAGTTCCCTCTTCTCAGCTCTTTTTTAACAGCCATGTTTCTGATCCATACAACAGGGTTGTCATCAATACCATACAGAATACTTTTATCTCAGTTATCACACAGACATCTTGCCACCCAAACAGGTCTTTGAAGATGCTGAAATATCACTGATGCAAGACTGATCTGATGTGTGAGTTCTTTGGTTATAGAACCTCCTGCTGCAACTGATTTCCCAGATAGATAAAACTATTGACTCATTCAGTGTGATTGGCACCCACATGCAGCATTGGTCGGTCATTCATTACCATCTATCTTCAGCATCAGCGGGTCATTTGTTCCTGTTTTATAGGAAGCATGCACAGCTTTGGCTTTATCACCATTGATCTTAAATCCCATAGATTCTGCTTTTTTTCCCCACAGTTCTTCCAGTATTAGCTGTAGTTGGTCAGTAGTGTCTCCAGGTAAGGCATATTATACATATACTTGACATCCTCTAAGGCTGAATCTTTAAAGCTCACACCTCCTTCTTTGGCCTCATCAGCTTTGTCGTCCATTTGTCCATTAGAACATTAAATAACATAGATGAGAGAATGTGTCCCTGGTGGACCCCTGATTCTCTTGAAAACCAGTGTGTAATACGACCATTGACCCTCATACAGTTAAATATACCATGGCATGGTTCCTCCACTAGGCACACTAAGTTCTCAGGCACCCCAGACAAGCATCACAGTATCCAAAGTGCTGATTCATGCACTGAGTTAAAAGCAGCTTCAAAGTCTATAAATGCCGTGTTAACTTTCTATTCTCTAGGAGTTTTTCGGTAACATTCCGCAGACCAAATATAGAATGGGTTGCAGAATGAACGGTCTGGAAACCACATTGGTTGTCTCTCATTTTTGGGTTGAGACAGTATTTTAGTTAGTTCAGTAATAAGTATTGTAAACACCTTCCCTGGAACCGACAGCAGCATTATTCACCTATAATTTGAGCAAGTAATACAAGTATGTGTTGGGAGGTGAGTGTGAAAGAGACAGAGTGTGTGTGTGTGAGAGAGAGAGACACACACACACAGTGTGTGTGTGTGTGTGTGTGTGTGTGTGTGTGTGTGTGTGTGTGTGTGTGTGTGTGTGTGTGTGTGTGTGTGTGTGTGTGACATAGAGACAGTGTGTGTGTTGGCTTCTGGGGAAGTTTCTGAGAGACGCTGTGTGCTGTCTCTTTAAGGCACTCACTGAAAGCTCTCCTGCTTTGTCCTGATCCCTGTCTTCCCTGCCCCGGCTTTGCAAAAATGGGGTATGAGGGCAGGGGGAGAGAGAGAGAGTGTGTATGTGTGTGTGTGTGTGTGTGTGTGTGTGTGAGAGAGAGAGAGAGAGAGAGAGTGCGTGACCTGGCTGCTGGGGAAGTCTCAGAGACAGTGCACTGTCTCTTTAAGAAAGGCACTCACTCACTGCCCAGAGGCTGGAGTCTTCAGACCTCAGAGCACAGCAGCTCCAAGTCCTGAGCCAGGCTGTCTCTTCTGCCCTACTCTGCAGAGATGGGGGACAGGGGTGGGGAAAGGGGGACACCCTGACATCATCATACTCCCACATCAGCAGCAGGCTCTGCACAGCCAGCAGGAGGGTCCCAGGAGTAGCTGCAGGAGCAACGTGGCTGCAAAGCAGCCTGGGGAGGGGTACCTGAACACAGGCTGCTGGATGTGCACGCTCTGCTAATCAGCTGCATGGCACTTGAATCTCTTCTGGGTGGCTGCCTAACCGTGCAGCTTACAGGGAACACAGAAGCAGATCTCTGATGGGGTGGACTACATCTGGAGGCCCCCTGCTGGAGGCCTCGTGGCCTTGCCTCACCCTACTCCAAAAAAGAGCAGAGGAGAAGTCCTCCAGGCAGCTCAGAGTGACTGCTGGGGAAGCAGCCAATCAGAGGGGCTGCTGGAGTGGCCAGTCAGGATCAGGAGGGCCATAATAAAAGGAGCAATAGGAACAGAGCAGTCAGTTGCTGCCTGGAGCTGAAAGAGGAAATACCAGGTTCATGGCTGAGTAGAAGAGCATGAGGACTATGGACAGCTCAGTGTGAGCAAGACTAAGTCCAGGGAGGCTGTCAAAGACGGGGGGAGCTAAGAAGAAGCACCTTGCTGGCTGCAGGGATCAAGCAAGAGCCAGAGCCTAGTCAGACCAAATGAAGGTCCTGTGATGGGCCCTGCTGATCTAGTTAAAGACTGAGCCCAGGACGGGCTGCCAAAAGGAACACACCAAATCAGGGTGCCATGGTGGGCCCCTGTTGGACTGTTATAGAAGACACAGTGTCTCCAGGGAGGAAGTCTTGGCAGTACAGCCCCATGCTAGAGCCGTGGGGGACAAAAAGACCATATACCCCAGAAGGTATAGACAGTGTGTGTGACTCAGCCAGAGGACTGAGTCACTGAAGATCTGCCAAAGAAACCATCTGCTAGGGGTGCACTCATGAGAGGTGGGTACCACCCCATTCCAAAGCAGAGATTGTAGACACATCATTGGCCAAAGGGGGGGGCCGCTCATGAGAGGTGAGTGCTCACCCCGTTACAAGATCTTAGAGAAAACATCATTTGTAGGAGGAAGAAAACACTATTTCTCAGAGGTAACATCATCATCATGTGGTAGAGCATTAAACAAGTTGCCAGACAGGAGTTCACTCAACTAGAGAAAAATATCATCAAAGGTGAAAAAAGCATAGTAAAATCTGTTGCCTTCTAAAATATTAGTTAAAACATTAAGTTTTATTAAATGACAAAATAAAAGATTTCAGATCTTTAAAACCAGCTGTGATTGCTCTGTGCTGCAGAGAGTGACATTCCCCAAACACTCAGTGGAAAACATCTCGGCTCATCCACACTTCAGCAGTTGCTTGTTATTGACAAAGAGGGTTAGTGACTGGTGCAGCTGAACCCATGTTAAGCACAGTCAGTATAGATTAGGACAATGTGTTCAGCCCCATTTAGTCACTGTGGTTTGAGGGCGCACATCACGTAGACCTCATCTACATTAGGGCCCTCAATCGATGGTGCTTCATTTGGGCGCATTGCCCAAGCATGGCACTACTGATTGAATGCATCCAAGCTACACACTTTAAATCAGTGCAAGGTTTGCACTTGTGTCCACATAAGGCTACCTTATATTGATGCAGTGATACCTTCTTCAGACACGCTACACATTGCTTAGAGCCCAATTTCTTGTCAGCACCCAGCATTTTAGGGATCCAAACCAAACTGCAGTGGCACAGTCCTACCAAAAACCACAGCAGCTCTAATACACACGACCAATTGGGTTCGATTTGTAGGGTTAAACATTAACTAGGAACTGCTAAAAGTAAGGTAAAAATTTATTTTTAAAATTTTGGGATGGAATTGCTGGGAGAGAAGTTATGGTTCTCCTGACCGACAGATTGCATTTGAGGACAGATGGAGCTTAGACTACAGAAAAGGGCCATTCAGACAATTTTTGGTTCTGCATAAAGGACATGTGCCCCACTGATTACTGCTTTGGAATGAAGTTTCCCAGTGTGTCATAAATGGATAGTTAAGAGTTAATAGAACAGAAGTACTTCATGTCTCTTTTGCCTGTAAAGGGTTAACAAGATCAGTGAGCCTGGCTGTCACCTGACCAGAGGACCAATCAGGGGACAGGATACTTTCAAATCCTAAGGGAGGGAAGTTTTTG
Source organism: Gopherus flavomarginatus (assembly GCF_025201925.1). Lineage (NCBI taxonomy): Eukaryota > Metazoa > Chordata > Testudines > Testudinidae > Gopherus > Gopherus flavomarginatus. Next base: position 164,023,914 of record NC_066617.1, on the reverse strand, counting down.
TGTGTGCTGTTAGTTTTTGGTTGTTGTTCTCTCTGAGTTCTGAGAGTGACCAGATGTGCAACCAGGTTTCTCTCCAATTTCCCTGATACAGGTTCTTATAGATTCAAAATAGTAAGTACTAGGTGATAAGGCAAGTTAGGCTTATGTTTGTTTTCTTTATTTGCAAATGTGTATTTGGCTGGGAGGAGTTCAAATGTGTATTTGGCTGGAAGGAGTTCAAATTTGTATTTTGCTGAAAGGATTTTAATTTGTACTTGTATACTTAGGCTGGGAGGGTATTCCCAGTGTCTATAGCTGAAAGACCCTGTAATATATTCCATCTTAAATTTACAAAGATAATTTTTACGGTTTTTTCTTTCTTTAATTAAAAGCTTTTCTTGTTTAAGAACCTGATTGTTTTTTTTATTCTGTTGAGACCCCAGGGGACTGGGTCTGGATTCACCAGGGAATTGGTGGGGAGAAAGGAGGGAAGGGGGAGAGAAAGGTTAATTTTCTCTCTGTGTCAGGATCACTTTCTCTCTTAGGGAGAGTCTGAGAGGGGGAGAGAGAAGGAGGGGGGAAGGTGAATTTTCCTCTCTGTTTTAAGATTCAAGGAGTTTGAATCACAGTGATCTTCCAGGGTAACCCAGGGAGGGGAAGCCTGGGAGAGGCAATGGTGAGGGAAAGGGTTTACTTTCCTTGTGTTAAGATCCAGAGGGACTGGGTCTTGGGGGTCCCCGGGCAAGGTTTTGGGGGGACCAGAGTGTACCAGGCACTGGAATTCATGGTTGGTGGCAGCGCTACAAGTACTAAGCTGGTAATTGAGCTTAGAGGAATTCATGCTGGTACCCTATCTTTTGAACGCTAAGGTTCAGAGTGGGGAATTATACCATGACACAGTGGTTACTGTTTTACAGAAAAACATAAGAACAGCCATGCTGGGTCACACCAGTGGTCCATCTAGCCCAATATCCTGTCTTCTGAAAGTGGCTAATACCAGATGCTTTAGAGGGAATGAACAGAAAAAGACAATCATCAAGTGATCCATCACCTGTCGTCCAATCCCACATTCTGGCAGTGAGAGGCTAGGGATACCTACAGCATGGGGTTGCATCCCTGACCATCTTGGCCAATCACCATTGCTTGAGAGAGACAGAGTAGTTACAACATCTTGATTACACACACACACTCTCCCAAGAATGTAGAATTTCAGCTGCCATTAATAAAATCTATTTTAACCAACTCTGTTGGCTGATTGCCTCCATAGCAATAAAAAAGCCTGTTACGTACAGTTCCACACAGACCTACGCAGCAAAAAATATTTATACTTCAGAGCAGCCTGTTCTCAGTTAAAGGCAGCACTCTGATGGCTCAGTGACCTTTGCTTTGACTACAGTTAGCAAGCAAATATTTTGAAACAATCAAACAGGGTGGTACTGGTTTACGTAAGAAACTTTTCTTAGGGTGCTGCTGAAATCTGCCTGCATTATGAAAAGTAAGGACGATTCTAGTTGACCCATGCAGGCGCATGCAAGGAGCCTTCTGATTCTCCCTGCCCTCCAAATGTTTGCACCCCATACTGGGGCTAACCACAATTGTAGTGCCTGCGCTTCACTGCCTGGACCTCCACCTGAAAAGTAGGTGATGATCATACCACAATGGGGAGATGTTTACTATGCCCCTAGTGTCCTTTCAAAAGGCAAAGGTTAGGTCCAGGATGCATCTAGCTGTGTGAGACCACTTGGGATAATCCTCATGGTCACCAGGGTGGACAAGAGATCTTGAGCAAGCACGCTGGAAATGGCCTCCCTGCAGATACTGAAGTCCCCCAAGGCTATGGATGCACGGTATCCACTTACCCAATGTTGTGACAATTGGGCATCTATTTTTTTGCCCACTTGAGAATTAACTGTGAAAAGTAGGTCAAGTTATCTTCAGTAAAGAATGCTGTAAACAGTGCAGGCAACCCAGACAGAGAGAGTGAACTAGTCCCAACGAAAACGCCTAGTGATATAACTCAAGGACTGAGTTAAGATCTTAGTCAACAAGAAGATGTGGATCTGGAACTTCATGGTGGATATGAGGCTTAATTGGTGGACAAAATAATGAAGGAGTGAATTATGCTGCCCACTTTACCTTCCCTTGATTTTTAGGGTTCTTAAGAGAAGACTTTGAAACAGCATCATGGCTTCATTTCCTAGCTTGGCTCATCTCAATCCAGCTCATCTCATCTTCCCAATCCCAAGACTGTAGGCACAGACTAGATACAAGGACTTTCTTCCTGAGAAGCTATGGCTTGTTCTTGTGGATGAAGGGCAAATATGGATAGCACTGAAGAAATAAGCTAACTAGTTAGAGCAGTTTAGAACAAATGGGCTGGGTATATATTTTGCTGCGACATGGCCCAGAATAAACTTAGTTGGTTTATATTTAGACACTTGCCTTTAATGATATTTCAATCAGATTTTATAGTTTTATAATTTTTTTACATGAAAAAATGTCCAATGTTAAACAAAAAGGAATTATCTGCAAGGAAAAGCCCCCCCCCCACACACACACACACCACAGCTATCAAAATCTGAAAGTTCAGGTCACAGCAGCCAGGACTCCGACATCCCCTATGAAGTAGCTAGGAGGTTAATTGAGGTCTGTAGGCAAACAGCTTAGAGAAGGAGCACAAGCTTAGAGAATTGTCTGCAAGAAACTGTGCCAGTCTAATTCCCTTCCAGCAGCCCCTCCCTACAGGAATGATATGCAAACAGAGGCACAGAGCCCTGCTGGCAGAAAAAGGGGAAAGGACCGTGCAGCAGGCTCAGTGCACAGGGCACTTGGGATTCCAGAGGAGAGTGTCTTACTTTGTGTGTGTGTGTGTGTGTGTGTGTGTGTACATAAAACTTTGGAGCAGATATGGGAGCAGCAGCCTAGGAAGAGCGTTATACACATCCATGCCTTGGTTCACCTGGTATACCAGCTGAGAGCAGCTCTGCCGGGAGACCCCAGCCGCTCAGGCTGAGTGTAGGAGAGAGTGTTAGAAAGGGAGAAGCATACTGAGCGCTGACAACCCTCTAACTTCCTAATGGGGCTCTGGCTGCTAGGGCTGCTGGTGCTTCAGGCAGGTGAGTACAAATTCTGTACAGCTGCGGTTGCTGGACTCCTGGGAGCAACTTTATCTCTGCCACCCTCTTGCTTCTCCCACTCTGTGTGTAGGGCAGCTTCCCCCTTCACTTTGGCAGCCCGTGTACTCTGTTAGCCTTGCCTAGTTCTACTTGCCCAAGGCAAATCATTGGCATTTGGACCAGTGACATAGGGTGACCAGATGTCCCGATTTTATAGGGACGGACCTGATTTTTGGGTCTTTTTCTTATCTAGGCTCCTATTACCTCCCACCCCCGTCCCGATTTTTTACATTTGCTGTCTGGTCACCGTACCAGTGAGTTAATTATCATTCATTTTCTCATTATCACAGTAAAGGAAGTCTGAGTATATTTTGTGCCTGGGCTGATTCATTTCCATGGTAATTCTGTAAGACTGTAACTGTAGGAACATGTTTTATTTTCTCTTTTAATTTAGAAAGTTTCCAGTTTTATTCTGAAAAGCCTCGTGTGTTGACTTTCTTCTCTGAAATATTGTTTTCAGTTTCACCCCTTTTCTTTATACCAGTGATTCTTGAGCAAATTGTTTCCAATTCATCTAACATTCAAGAAAAAAAAGGAGTTAAAAATGCAAATCTCTTTATAAAAACACAGTTGTATTCTATAGCCCGTAAACACTGAGGTAGCATTAAGGTTTGTGATCATTAGTGCAGTACAATTCGATTAAGTGCAAAATCCTGTATTAATGCATCATAAAGGCTGACAATTTAAACACTAGAAATAACAAGAAAGTTTAAGTTGTCAGATCCATTTTAACTCAGCCTGATTTCATTAACAAGACAGATGAAAGTGCACAGTTGGTAGTTATTGAAAGTGCTCCATATGCGCCATTTGGCTAAATTCAGATTGCTGTGGGGTTTCTCCAACTTCTTCAAGGATCTTACAGCAGTGTTGACTCATTGACACATAAAGAGTCAATTCAATTACTATTTAGGTAGCTAACTGTGCAACTGAATGTAGAGTGTGCTTGCAAGGCAAGCAAGTTAGAGCTGACTTCAGAATCATAAAAGTTTACTAATGTCAAATTGAAATCTAATCAGTTTTCCAAATAAATAAATAAATAAATAAAAAAGAAATAGTAGCATCAGACACTATACTGGCCCCTGCTTTGTTTTAAACGCAGGGGGAGTGCAGATTCTAAGGCTCATTCAGGCTCAGTTCACTGGGGTTCTTTTTGTCCCCTAGGAATAACTGTGATGTTGTTATAGTTCATAGTTTCTCAGGGATTTTCTTCTGGGACTAGATGCATATTTCTGAGAAAGAAACAGCCTCCCTCCTGTACATCCTGGATATGATCTAGATATAGGTTATCTGGGTGCAAATCCAGAGGAATGTTGCTAATTCCAGTGAAATTACTCTGGATATACCCCAAGGTCACTGAGAGGAGAATCTGTCTCTTACCCCCATTCACCTGGCACTTGTAGCAGGGAAATAGGGTCTTCTCTATGGTTTCTAATAACGGAGCTGTTGTTTGCTTTTACCATTTTAAAAAAAAATGAATACTCAGGGTAGTATTTAGTAAAGGGAAGTTGTTTCTTTTTCAGGAATGTGTATTTAATCCCAGAGGGAATGGCATGAGAAACAATAAGAAGCCTGTGTAAAACACTGTAACATCAGTGTGCAGAATTCCTCCTGAAAAAGGCTGCTACAGTCACCTAAAATGCTGGAGAAGATTCAGTGTGTTGTCTTTTCCTTGATTGTGCTTATGCTGCTCTTTCACTTTTGTCAGAGGGTTCTTGATCATTTTAATGCTTAATATTCTGTTACTTCTGTTTTTTCCTCTGAAGAAATGAACCTCTGACTTTTCATGACTGGGGAAAGAGTCCCATTGACTTCAATGGGTTTTTTGAATCGAGCACTTAGAGAAAGCTATGGCATATGATACACTCAGGGAAGAAGAATTAGAACAGCAGGTTTTAAAAGGAAAGCAATGGTCTTAATAATAGCATCTAGTCCCTATTTCACCTGGATGGTTTAGGGGATTAGCCAATTTTTGCACAGCACTTTGAAGATGTCGATTGTATTCAAACAGCAGGGAACAAGTGGCCAGGCAACTTCAATCTGGGCTTCTTGGTTCTGAAATATGATCTCACTCTTGAGTCAAGAATGTTGAAAAATCCATCAGTTTATGGTTATGAATGTATGGAGAGAGAGAGGTGAAAACTGAAGAACAGAGGAGCTGGGTAGAAAGTATGGGGAGGGGCTAATACTAACTATTAGTCTGATACACTCAGACCAATGAATAGGTGCACTGATGCATCCCAATAAGTGAAAATAGTACTAATTGCTGCTATTGTTATCATCATGTTAGGCACCAAAATCCATATTTAATCATCCAGATAAAAGGCTTGATTTTCAGAGGTGAGTCCTCTGAGCTCTCATTGCAGTCTATGAGAGGAGCAACTTTGAATAGGAGGGATACAAGATAGAAATAAGTGTTTCAAATCAGGGTATTGTTTAAAGGCCTGCAACTGAAAAAAATAGTTTAAGGAGATTGCTTCAAACTATGCAGGCACATTCTCCTTTGCCTTCAGAATAAATCCGAATTTTTTAAGGCCAAAATTATTGAGGTGGCCATAAAATAAGGCTTTATAATGGAAGGTGGATATAACCTTTAATATTACCTTAATAAAGCGGCCACCTCTTCAAAAACGAGAATGGAATGTATTGTATGTACTCAGTGACTGTTAAATGACGCAGGCCTTCCATTGCTGATAAAGGTGTAACTTTACAGTCTATGTGGCTTGTAGATATTACTCTGATACAACAATAACCTAAATATGAGTCAGCAGTGTGATGCTATTGCAAAAAAAGCAAGCGTGATTCTGGGATGCATCAACAGGTGTGTTGTGAGCAAGACACAAGAAGTCATTCTTCTGCTCTACTCTGCGCTGGTCAGGCCTCAGCTGGAGTATTGTGTCAAGTTCTGGGCACCATATTTCAAAAAAGATGTGGAGAAATTGGAGAGGGTCCAGAGCAGAGCAACAAGAATGATTAAAGGTCTAGAGAACATGACCTATGAAGGAAGGCTGAAAGAACTGGGTTTGTTTAATCTGGAAAAGAGAAGACTGAGAGGGGATATGATAGCAGTTTTCAGGTATCTAAAAGGGTGTCATAAGGAGGAGGGAGAAAACTTGTTCATCTTAGCCTCTAAGGATAGAACAAGAGCAATGGGCTTAAACTGCAACAAAGGAGGTTTAGGCTGGACATTAGGAAAAAGTTTCTAACTGTCAGGGTGGTTAAACACTGGAATAAACTGCCTAGGGAGGTTGTGGAATCTCCATCCCTGGAGATATTTAAGAGTAGGTTAGATAAATGTCTATCAGGGATGGTCTAGACAGTATTTGGTCCTGCCATAAGGGCAGGGGACTGGACTCGATGACCTCTTGAGGTCCCTTCCAGTCCTAGAGTCTATGAATCTATGAATAATAAGGAATAATAAGGAAAGTGGCAGTGTGCTTGTGCACTGGGCCCAAATGCACAATAAGGCCTAAAATCTGCAGTGGGAATTTGAAAGAAATCAGCAATGAAAATCCTTAAAGGTGTTGTGCAAACCCTGTGTGAAACAACATCTTCTCTTTGCAGTTTGGAAAGGCGCGCTGGGGAAAACCCATTCTTTGCATACAAGAGGACTCATTGAATTAGCAGGAGCCATATCCTGTGGCACAGGACGCAATGCTTTGGCATATCTAGGTTACGGATGCTACTGTGGTCTGGGAGGACGAGGTTGGCCTAAAGATAAAGTAGACTGGTAAGAACTTAATTTATATGCCCATGTATACTTCTGGTCTCTCCTCTTGCAGATGACAAATTCTTCCCTCAGTTACATCCATGTATAGGGCTGCCAGGTGTCCAGTTTCAACCGGAAAACCTGGTCAAAAAGGGACCCAGGTGGCTCCAATCAGCACTGCTATCTGGGCCATTAAAAGTCTGGTTGGTGGCACAGTGGGGCTGACAGGCTTCCTACCTGGCTCCACGCAGCTCCCAGAAGTGGAAACATGTCTCTCGGCTCCTAGGTGGAGGGACAGCCATGAGGCCTCCTTGCGTTGACGCTACCCCACCCTGAGCTCCAGCTGTGCAGCTCCCATTGGCCAGGAACCACGGCCAATGGGAGCTCAGGGGCGGCACTTGTGGGTGGAGGCAGTGTACAGAGCCACCTGGCCGCACCTCTCCCTAGGGACATGTTGATGCTTGTGGGGAGCTGCCCAGAGCCTGCACCCCAAAATCCCTCCCACACCTTAACCCCCTACCCCAGCCCTGAGCCCCCTCCCTCACCCAAACTGCCTCCCAGATCCCGCATCCCAAATGCAGTCCTGCATCCCAACCCCCTGCCTCGAGCCTGCACCCTGAGCCTCCTCCTGTGCCTCAACCCCATGCTCTAGCTCAGAACCCCCTACTGCACTCTAAACCCTTCAATTACAGCCCCAGCCCAGAGGCCACGCCCCCAGTTTGAACCCTCACCCCCCCTACACCCCAACCCCATTCCCCAGCCCGGATCCCCCTCCCACACCCTGAACCCCTAATTTCTGGCCCCACCCTGGAGCCCGCATCCCCAGACCAGAGCCCATACCCCCTCCCACACTCCAGCCCCCTGCCTCAGCCGGAGTGCCCCACACACACGTTCCAAACCCTTCAGCCCCAGCCCAGAGCTCCCTCCTGCACCCCTAATGCCTCATCCCCAGACAACGCCCTCACCCTCTCCCGCACCCCAACCCCCTGCTCCAGCCCAGTGAAAATGAGAGAGTGAGGGAGGGTGGGGGAGAGCGAGCGACAGAGGGAAGGGGAATGGAGTAAGCAGGGGTGGAGCCTCAGAGAAGGGGAGGAGCCTTAGAGAAGGGGCAGGGCCTCAGGGAAGAGGGGGGAAGGGGCGGGGCAAGGGTGTGTGGTTTTGTGCAATTAGAAAGTTGGCAACCCTATAAAACCCTATTGAACCCTTTGCCAAGTGCAAACCAAGAGAAAATTAGGCCTGGTTTGGGACCAGAAACTTAATTTAAAATGTGGTAACACTGTGGTGTTTAGATATACTTGTAATTATTAAAACTGGGAGCACTGGCTGTTGGGAGTCTGAAAGGACAGGAAACAGGAAGGAGGGTGGAGGAGTTGAGGAGGCTGAGTGAGAGTTACAGAGGGTGCAGCAGCCTGTACAGAGGTTTCCACTGTAAAAATAAAGTCCTGTTGAAGTTGTTAGTAACTTGCCTGGCTGATACAACATTTTGGCGATGAGGATTGATCTTCTGCCTCTGAACCCACCTGCACCCTTTCTGCAAAGCCCAGGTGAGCCTCCAATTGTTTTTACTGCCTGGATCCATATGTTTGAAACTTATCTGCTTGCAATCAGTGCTACAGAGATTTCTGAAGTAAAAAAGCATGCTCTGCTAATCCACTGCCTTGGAGCAGAAGGGCAGTGTATATTTTACACTTTTCCCCTTGCAGATGATAAATATGAGACTGCACTCACTGCATTAAAGAACTTTTTTGTGCCAAAAGTGAATGTAGTAACTAATCGCTACAGATTTTGCCAGCGTGAGCAGAAACCAGGGGAAACTATAATGCAGTATATTGCCTGAGGAGTCTGATTGTAACTTGTGACTTTGGGAATATGGCAGATGAGATGATTAGAGACCAGCTCATTGAGATAACCACCATGCTTTGTCTAAGAGAATGCTTACTTCTAGAACCACAACTTACATTAGAAAAAGCAATAACCATTGCTACTCAGATTGAGTCAGCTACAGCTGAAGCCAAAATAATGAGCTGGGATATAGGAGGCACAGTCCAGGCTGTGACTCCTTTGCAGAAAAGTTCACTGTCGCTGCAAACAATTGCAAGAGGAAAACTAATAAAAAGCCAATGCAAAATACAGTAAAAACATGCTTTCGCTGTGGATCACCACAACATCTTGCAAGCTACACGGGATGTCCAGCAAAGGTAGCTCAGTGCAGTCATTGCAAAAAGATTGGGCATTTTGCTAAAGTATGCTGCAGCAGCCAGTTCAATCAACAGGTGCATGCAGTTACAATACCAGATGTTACTGTGCTGACAAAATCACTACTGCACATATTCCAGAACAGAGAAAGTGCACTGTAAATGTTTCCGCCATACCCTCAGGCAAATCACACTGTATTCAGCTAATGTTGGACACTGGCTCAGCAGTATCTATACTACCTGATTCCATTTATTTGCATTACTTTAAAGATGTGCCTCCTACTGAACCCAAATTTCAGTTGGTGTGCGATTTGAAAAACCATATCCCAGTACATGGCTGCCTGCCAGCAATAGTTACTTTTGGTGATTGCTGTGTAACTGCAGAGTTTCACATTGTCCACAAAGGCACTACCATCCTTGGCAGAGATTTATTGGCTGCTTTAAATCTCAGGTAGTTAATGGACAAATTGATCTTTCTCAGCAAAGCACTCTTGCAGTACACACACCAGTTTCAGCTGGGACCCAACCCAGGTTGAGGAGAAACTCGGCTGTGCTTATGGGTTTCTGCATAAAGTTAAAATGCAGAATAATGTGATGTCTGTATGACAGAAATTACGACGCTTACCATTTTCAGTCAGGGAAGCTGTTTCAGAGGAACTTAGAAAACTTGTTCAAAATGACTGCAGAGTTTCACATTGTCCACAAAGGCACTACCATCCTTGGCAGAGATTTATTGGCTGCTTTAAATCTCAGGTAGTTAATGGACAAATTGATCTTTCTCAGCAAAGCACTCTTGCAGTACACACACCAGTTTCAGCTGGGACCCAACCCAGGTTGAGGAGAAACTCGGCTGTGCTTATGGGTTTCTGCATAAAGTTAAAATGCAGAATAATGTGATGTCTGTATGACAGAAATTACGACGCTTACCATTTTCAGTCAGGGAAGCTGTTTCAGAGGAACTTAGAAAACTTGTTCAAAATGACATTATTGAAGAGATTAACTCCTCGGAATGGATTTCACCTATAGTGGTGACGCAGAAGAGGGTGGAGGCATTTGCCTTTGTGTGGACTTAAGGGAGCCAAATAAAGCTATTGTGATTGACAGCCATCCTCTTCCTCACACAGAAGAAGTATTTGCAGAACTCCATGGAGCAAAGATGTTTTCTACTCTTGATTTGCAGAGCGCATACCATCAGGTTATGTTGCATGAAGACAGCAGAGACCTCACAGCATTTGTGACACATGAGGGACTATTTCATTTTAAACGTGTTCAATATGGTCTCACATCAGCCCCAAGTGCCTTCCAAAAAATGTCATTGATTCTGAAGAATCAACATGGAGTTCAGTGCTATTTGGATGATATTATCGTGTTTGGAAATACTACTGAGGAGCATGACAATAACCTGCAGTTTGTACTAAAAAGCTGTACTCAGAAAGCAGACCTCAAGCTCAATAGGTCCAAATGCAAATTTAGACAAACTGAACTCTCCTTTCTGGGGCATAAAATTTCACAGGCTGGACAAAAACCTGATCCAGATCATATCCTGGCAATTTCAAATGCTCCTCCTCCAACAGATTTGCAAACCTTACGTTCCTTCTTGGGTCTTACCCCCTGGGATGCAAAATTCATTCCCAATTATGCTTCTGTCATTGAACCATTACAAGAATTACTACGGAGAAGTTCAACCTTAGTGTGGACAACGGATGTACAAGCTAGTTTTGAAACAGTGAAAGACTGTCCAGTACTTGCACTATTCAGTCCCACATTGTCAACAATTGTAACTCCTGATGCTTCTGATTATGGACTTTGTGTTGTCCTCATGAAGTTGTGTGAGGACAGCCCCAAGAGGACTGTTGCATTTGCTTCAGGGACACTGAGTAATGCTGAGAGAAAATATTCTACAGTCGAAAAAGAAGCACTTGCTTGTGTCTGGGCTACTGAAAAATGGAGAACTTACCTGTGGGGCCCCATGTTCAAGTTGCGCACAGACCACAGCCCTTTGACGACGTTGCTCACCACGAAAGGACTGGGAAGAGCAGGATATCATATTGCTAGATGGTCTGCAAGGCTACTCTCTTTCAATTATGGCCTGGAATATAAGCCTGGAAACAAAAATGTGGTAGCTGATTGCCTTTCTCACCTGCCTTTGCCTTCACCAGATGGTCCACCAGAGGATGAGGATGTAGTAGTTGCGTTTATTACAAGCACTCTTACTGCAGTTACAAGAGAACAATTTCAAGCTGCTTGCTCAGCATGTCCAATTCAACAAAAACTATGGGAATTTCCGACAAAGAGATGGCCTAGTAACCCTAAAAACCTTGACCCAGTTTTGCTGCCTTATTTTAGAATTTGAGATGAACTTTCTTTGCTCAATGGCTGTGTGCTATGAAGTACACACTGGCTACTTGTGCCAGAAGAGTTACAGTCAAAACTCATACACTTGGCACACGATACTCAACAAGGAATTATCAGAACCAAACAACGACTATGGGATCTGTATTGGTGGCTAGGAATGGACTCTCAGACTGAAACACTCATAAAATCCTGTGTCACTTGCCAAATGCATGATAAGACAGCAGTGACATGTACCTCTCCATTACAGCCTGTTCCTCTTCCTGAATCTGCTTGGGAAAAAGTGGCGACTGACATTGTACGACCCTTTGATACTGTTCCAATTGACTGTCGTTATGCCATCACTTTAATAGACTATTTCAGTAAATGGCCTGAGGTAGCATTTACATCGCAAATCTCTTCTGCTACAGTAATTAAGTTCCTCTCTTCAGTTTTTAGCAGGAAAGGTAACCCCAAAGAACTGGTTTCCGATAATGGTAGTAAATTTACTTCCCTGGAGTTTGAAACCTTTCTAGCAGAGAGGAACATTTTACACAGAAGGTCATCCCTATATTACCCTCAAGCCAATGGGGAAATTGAATGGTTTAACAGAAGTTTGAAAGAGTTTGCAAACAGCTAAACTGGAAGGGCGATTGTGGAAACCGTTCACTACTAATTTCTTGCAAGCATACTGGGCTACACGACATGCCACAATGCAAAGATCACCTGCAGAGTTACTGCATGGGAAACAGATGAATATTAAACTGAACATTGCTGGATTGTCAAAGGCACGACTTGATGCCCCAGACAAGGATGATGTGTTGAATAGAACCAAGCAAAGTATAAGGCTTCCACAGACAAGCGGTGGGGTGCTAAGGAACCAAAGTTTGAGTGTGGTTCCTTCGTTAGAATACGAAAACCTGGAATTTTACACAAAGGGGACCATAAATTCACAGCTCCTCTTAAAATCATAGAGAAGAAGGGACCTTACACCTATCAACTTTCTGATGGGCGAGTATGGAATGCTTATTATCTTGCACCTGCCTATGCACCAAGAGGAGATATGCCAACACCCAGTCTGCATTAGATGACTTCACCATAGAACCAACACAACAAGACATTGCACTGGAACTAGGGCTTGAGAGGTGGCCTGTCAGACCCACACGACCACCTGTCTGGACTAAAGACTGTGTTATGTAGTATCTACAGTGTTTCCAGTGTAATATTTCTGCCAATAGTATAGTGTCTTGTTTCCTATTTGTTCCTGTGGTTAGAACAACAATGTTTGTTTATTTTAATTGGGAGAGTTTCTTAAGAGAGGAGGGAATGTGGTGTTTAGATGTGCTTGTAATTATTAGAACTGGGAGCACTAGCTATTGGGAGTCTGAAAGGACAGGAAACAGGAAGGAGGGTGGAGGAGTTGAGGAGGCTGAATGAGAATTACAGAGGGTGCAGCAGCAGCTTGGTACAGAGGTTTCCACAGTAAAAATAAAGTCCTGTTGAAGTTGTTAGTAACTTGCCTGGCTGATACAACAAACACAGGCACCATTGTAAGTGTATGTCACACAAATATTGACAGCGGTATTGCCCAGCATATTCATGAGGACTTTTAACCTCTGGTGAATGGTGGCAGAGTTCCCTGGAGACAAGGACTCCACTAGGGGACCAGACTGTGGCCACCCAAAACTGGTGCAACTTCACTTACTGGGGTAACTAGTATAGTGGGTGGTGCTGACTGAAAAGGGGTCACACCCAAGGTGAGTGGATGCTTGGCAACACAGGGAAGGGCAGCAGTGGAAACACTACTTTTCCTCTCTAGGAGAGAATCCCATATTGGTGCAGGAGCGATTCAATCTCTTTGCCTTCACCCCACGTCTGTTTATTATATTAAACCAACAGATGATTTTGGCGGAACAGTATATTGTAATGGGGTAATACTCACTCTCTCCCTTCTCTGGCTTTTGTATTTGTTGAGAAGATGTTGAGCTATTTATTTTCAAAACAGGATGCAATGCTCCTATTCCACTGCAATACTTTTACTTCTCTTACACACACTGATTGGCGTATATTTAATTATTTTGTCTGATAGGCTTTGATCCATCTGAATGACTGTGAGCTCTGATCCTTTTGCTATAGAAAACTTTTACCCATGTTGCAGTTTATCGCTGCACCTTCAAGATAAACAAATGGAATTGTGTGGCTATCTAAAATTAATAAGCAGGGTGGCTCTTACACTTAGCATTTCCTTTCTTTAGGAAAGAAGGCAGGTGATATCAGCCCATTTAGTAAATAGCTTACTGTGCTTTACCAACATATCCTGCTGTTGCAGACACTTGCGATTTTTCTATACAGCCTGGCCACGTGGAAATCAATGGGAGTTTTGACATTGACTTCAGTGGGGCCAGAATTTCACCCTAAGTGGCTCAAATCAAGGACCCAACAAGTGGAGGCACCCAAAATTAGTGGCCACTTTTGCAAATTTAAATTTAACCCTGTAACTACAGATATTAATACTCCTTGACTGCTTTGCTTGGTTACAGAAAATTATTTTTAGGCCCCCAGAAATTCTGGGTCAGTTCCTCAGCTGATATAAACCAGCTCCATAGCGCCACTGGATCTGGCCCTAAACATTTTCCTTCTCATATTTGTTGGAGGAATCTTCTGGGTTCCTCTCCCTGATGAAATCAACACATCATGCTGTGTTAGTGACGATGAACACGGCTTTTGCAGTATTTCCCATTGTAAGTATAATGAATACCACGAGTACTATGGTAAATCCAACTTCCTTGAGCAGTAAATGTTTAAAATGACTCATCCTTTAAACATTTCTGCTTTTGCTACTGATACCATTATAAAAGTGTAATTTTCTTTTCCTTATATCAGTCATCTCTGTCTAAATATTAAAGTAGGTCTAAATATAGACTTTTTTATTCTATAAAAAGGCATATCTTGGGGCAACTCATTTAAAAATGTTGGTTTCAAACACTGGCTTTGATGTGGTATTCTAGTCTTTACATTTCCCCCCTCCTCCTTCCATCCTCTCTGTTCTTACAGTGAAATGAACAAATAGTGCTCATCTCCTGTCCCTAAAGGTCAATAGACTTCCTTCCCCTATCCCACTTTGCGGGATGTTTTGTGAATTTCCCAGAACTTCAGATATTGCTGTTTAAGCTCAATGAGCAGACAGAGGACTCAAGTCACAGTCACCTAACTAAGGGCCTGATTCTGTGAGATACTGATTGAAAATCAATGGAAGTTAGGAGCCTAAACCCCTTTGAGGATCTGGGCCTATGTGAGTGAGCCATCTAGCCGTCTGTAAAACACAAAGAATTAAACAAAAAAGACAGAACAGATGATGGTGTCTATTCCCCTAATATTGCAAACAGAACCTATTGCCACAGTGACATTCGCTCATTGCACTGTTCTCCTAATCTCTGGTTGTCCTGGGCAAGGAGTTAGCCAGTCAGAGCTGCTTATCTCCTTAAGTGCAGGTTTTCTAGCACATACTTTATGAATAAGCAGTTTCCAGCTAGTAGAGGTTTGTATTCATCTTTCTTTCCTGTTGCCCAGTGCTCAGCCAGCCTGTAATCTCGCTGGCTGACGCTGATTGCATTTGGTACCATTAAGCATTAACAGGTGGAAAGGAAGGGCATTTCTTGACAGTAAGTGACCAGCTGAAGTTGTTAAGGGGAAGCCTGGGTGCTTATCCTCTTCTCTCCAAGGTGCTACTTCGGGGGCATCTGGAGGTGATTTTGCAAACTCTGAGCCTGAGCCTCCTCTCACTTTACACTGGTGTAAATCAGGAGTAAATTACTTGACTGAAGCTATTGGGGTTATATCAGTGTAAGGCTGGTGTCACTGGAAGCAGAATCAGGCCCAAAAGGTTGCAGCCCTTCTAGAGCGATGCAATCCTTCCATTTTTTACAAAGCCAGTTTAGGAGCAGCCACTCCCCATAGCCAGTTGGTTCTTCTCATTAGCCCTTGCATTGCTGTCTCTGTCTGTTTCTCCAACTCAGCCTACTCTCCTCTTCCCTGTGCTATGCTCCTTCCTCTCCCTCTGTGCCACTGTTCTAGCTCCTTCCTTTTCTCTGGCTCCCCACTACTACTCCTTTTCTCTTGTCCTCTGGCTCCTTACTCCCCCTCCTCCTCCCTTTGCCTGCCTCTCTCCTGTCACTCAGGTCAGGCCCTCCACCAATGGGCTGCTCCTCCTATACTCACTGCTCCTGAATTACCACTCCCCCTTTCACTTCCACCCACATGGCCAGCACCTCTCACCCACCTGCCAGCTGCTGCTAATTCTTCCCTCCTTCTGATCATGGCCTCTGAACTTTCAGAAAGAAAACCAGGAACAAGGTGATCTGAAAGTAGGGAATAATTAACCCATGACTCATCATCACTACTGTAAACCCAATAGAACCTTCTTTCTCTGTGTGTTGCATGATGGGCAGCATAAATTGTTTTGCTTAGTCATTAGAAAGTGCTACAGTATCCAATGGGAAAACGACCTCAGTCTGAACGTTCTGTTACTATTATAATGTAATCGGTGACCGGTTGCATTTTAATGTCCTTTAGGTGTTGGGTTGCTGCTTTTAAATTACGTTTCTAGAATTCTGAATGTAGCGAATAATCTTGTGGTCATCATTGCTGATGTCATACAGGCAAGCTCAGAATAAAACCTGGCATTTATCTGGCAGACAAATCTGTGGGATGACATTGCTGCTTTAGTAAATTGGGAGTGCAGATGGAAGGAAAGCACGCTGGGCTAAATTCAGCCCTTGTATAGTCACAGGAGGTAAACGAAGGTTGAGTTTGACCCAATGGGCCTGATTCTCTTCTTGTTTTCACAAGATTTACCTGAGTCTAGCTCCACTGACTTCACTGACCTTATTCCAGAGTTACGCCGCTGTGGGACCCAAATCAGACATGTTATCTTTGCTTCTGATCACTTATGAACATAGATGTGATGTGTGGCTAGGGCTAGAGGGGGCTCAGCCACCCCAAATCTATCTTGGCCTGCCCAGCTCAGCAGGCAAAGGCCTGTGGCTGGTGGCACCAGGGCCAGGAAGGGGACGAGATGTTGTAGAGGAGGAGCCCTACCTGTCTGGGGACACATGCATCATGTGACGTGGTGAGTGCCTACGAATTCTGCATGTGGCGAGAGCCAACAGATGGGCATGGAGAGCAAGGCCCAGCCCTTTGGGACAGGAGCCACCACTGCAGGGCGAGTGTGGAGTGAGCTTGCCCTCCAACCCACCCTCTAGTCATCCCTTCCACACCAGGCTAGAATAGAGACTAGGATAGAGACTAGAACCTACATACACACCAGAGAGCAGGGCTTGATACACACACACATCCCACCCCCAGAGAGCACAGTAGTTATTAAGTTTTGCTCATCCCTCCAAATAATATTTTTACCAGCTGTCTATGCTTATGGATTATCCCCATGTCAAGAAACCCAGCCTTCTGGGCAATCTCTTTTCAAATGACATGTTAGTACTCATGGCCATAAAGCAGTTTTCGCTATATAAAATATGATTAATTGTTTGTTTACTTGGTAGATACGGAACTAGTTTTGAGAACCAAATAATCAAAGGGAGAGATCTTTTTTCTATCTCCAGAATATAGCTAGGTGTAAGGTCAGAACATGCATAATTTTGTGACTACTTACTGGATCTCGTCCTGGAATTCTGGGCAGGAATTGAACTTCCCATCCCATTGCTCCGAACTGGGATCACAGCAATTCTGAAATCCACCAGAGAAACCATATGAGCGGCAGAAAGGGTAGATTAGATCTAGTCTAGTCTAGAGATTCTTATGCCACTCTCATTACTGTAGTGTCTGAGCACCTTCCAGTACTACATTACGCAAAATGCGACTAACATCTGCCACATGATGTTGTTCTGGCACTCTCTTGCTAGAGGGAAAATTGTGCCTGTGGGGTATTTTGATTTGATTTTTTTTTTAAATGAGAGAGGGAGAGAGATGTTGCTCTGTATTTATGCTACAGAGGGCAGAGTCAAAGAAATCACCTTGCAGTTAGAGCAGAAGGTGGTGAAGTTTGTGATGGCCCTTAATTCTTGGGCGAGTTCATTCCACAGTCTCAGACTGGCCCCTGAGAAAATTCTGTGTCCTGCACAGGCTTTACTCTTATTATACAAGTTCCATTGTACCAGAGGAGTGAAGCTATAAATCATGGTCTTCATCTCAGAGCAATAATTGATCTTTTAGATGCCCTGGGCTCAAGCCATTGAGGACCTTGAAGATAAGGACCAAGACTTGAACTTGACTGAATGTTCTATGGGAAGCCAGTGTACAGAGCGGAAGATAGGTCTGATGTAGTAACCCATGGTGCTGAGTAGATGTGCTGGAGCATTCTGTATTAGCTGGTATTTCCTACGTGCTGAAGGCTTCATGCCCTGATATATTGCACTGATGTAATCTAGCTAAGAAGTGACAAAGGCATGAAGTAGAAAATTTCTACCAAACGTGAAGTGAGTGGAACAAGAGGGTCCTGACCTGTTACACTCTGAAATAGAGAGGTTCATCACAGATGGCTTCCAATTCTTTTTTTTAACCATTTTGTTGTGGGGGAACAACACCCCAGAGATAAAACCAGCATTAGTGATCTCCCCTAGAAGCTGATATCTGTCCCCTAGATGACTCCCCAGTCAACTACAAAGTAAGAAGGTAACAACTCTAGATGAGGAAAGGGGAAGAAGGAGACATGAACCTCTGTCAGATCCCTCACCCGTCTAAGCAGATAAATAATACGTAATACACACATTTTGTGTGAAATCTCTCTTCTGAAATGTCTGGATCTAAAAGTAATTACATGGCAGAGTGAAAAATGGCAGATGCACTCGAAATGTCATATAGAGATCTATACTGTTGCTTGGTGAGTACTTACTGTGACGGGTTGGATCACACAGACCCCCTTGCGACTGCCACATGATGTGCTGAGACTACCTCTGAACCGTTTTCCCTGGCAGCTTGAGACTTCAGTACCTGTCTTGTTGAGCTAGACATGCTAGCGTGCTACAAACACAGACCCAGATCTGAACCACGTCCCTCAAAAGCTGCAGACTTAATTGAAAATGGCTTAAGAAGTGCTCCTGTCACTCTCACCCAGATACCCAGTTCCCAATAGGATCCAAACCTCAAATAAATCCATTTTATTCTGTATAAAGCTTATGCAGGGTAAACTGATAAATTGTTCGCCCTCTATAACACTGATAGAGAGAGATGCACAGCTGTTTGCTCCTCCAGAGATTAATTACTTGTTCTTGGTTAATTAATAAGCAAAAAGTGATTTTATTAAATATAAGTATCAGAGGGGTAGTCGTGTTACTCTGGATCTGTAAAAGCAGCAAAGAGTCCTGTGGCTCCTTATAGACTAACAGACGTATTGGAGCATGAGCTTTCATGGGTAAATGAGATGCATCCAACGAAGTGGGTATTCACCCACGAAAGCTCATGCTCCAATACGTCTGTTAGACTATAAGGTGCCACAGGACTCTTTGTTGCTATTAAATATAAGATATAGGATTTAGGTGGTTCCAAGTAATAACAGACAGTTAAGTTACCAAGCAAAATAAAATAAAACATGCAAGTCTAAGCCTAATAGAGTAAGAAACTAAATGCAAGTAAATCTCACCCTCAGAGATGTTCCAATAAGCTTCTTTCATAAAATAGACTCCTTCCTAGTCTGGGTCCAGCAATCACTCACACGCCCACAGTTACTGTCCTTTGTTCCAATTTCTTTCAGGTGTCTCTTTGCGATGGAGAGGCTATCTTTTAAGCCAGTGGAAGACAAAATGGAGGTGTTTCCAGGGCCTTATATAGTCTTTCTCTGGTGGGTGGAAACCACTTTGTTCTTCAGTGTAAAATTCTCTGAACAAGATGGAGTTTACAGTAACATGGGCAAGTCACATGTCTATGAATGATTCAGCTTTTTGCAGGCCGATGCCATTGTTTACATGTTAGTTTGAACATTCCCAGGAAAGCTCAGGTGTGGATTGGTGTCTCCCAAAGTCCATAGTGAGTTATGTGTTTCTTGACTGGGCACTTACTGAGAATAGCCTTTTCTCAAGAAGTTGACAAAATGCTTCACGGAGGCTACTTAGAATCAAACAAATATATAGCCAATATTCATAACTTCAAATACAAAAATGATACACCCATACAAACAGCATAATCATAACCAGCAAACTTCAACCTTCCCATAGACACCAACTTGGCCTCCTCTGTATAAGACCTGCTGCAACCATAGGACCCTGGTTGCAACAATGATCTGTACGGTCACAGTTTATGTCAATAACGTCACACTTACAGTTGAGTTCTTCTCAGAGTCCTGATCTAGTTCCACATTCTGAGCAGCATTTGACAAAACGAGTGGAGGTAATTTCGTTCCTCTGTAAATATTTGTATTTATGACTCAGCGGCTGACGAAATGAGTGGAGGGAATCTATACCCATACGAGTGGAGTGGCTGACAACAAGTGATTTATCTATCCACAGCCCAAGTATGGCACAATGCAAACAGCTCCACTCTTAATTTTCTTTTCCATTGTTCAGATAAACCTCTCCAGCATTTCCTGGCATTAAATCATTCTTCCCTTTTATTTGTACTGAGTCAGCCATAACACCTCCCTGGACTAGTAAGGACTGCTGTGCTCTAGGTTAGGGCAGCTAACTTGCCCTGAGGAGAAGCCTTGCAATGTTTGTATCACTGATCTCCATTGGGGGTTATGTGAGGGAGGCAGCTGTTAGCTGTTGCATTAGAGAAGGGCTAGTAGAGGCTGTCACGGCCTTGCCTTGGTTACCATAGAATTAGCTCAATTCTATTTAACTCACCCTCCAAATTCACTGCTCTTAGCCCTGCCCCTCCTTCCTAGATCAGTAATACCCGATCCTGCACTTGCAGGTGCAGGAAATCCCGGGGGGGCGGGGGGGAAGGAGGGAGCATTTATTCTGGCTGCATCCAGCTCCTGTGCTCCATGGATCTCTCAACACCGAGGGCTTTCCCCTGTGAATTTGTTGCAGTGACCCTTGGCAGGCCCCTTTGCTTTCCGAGTTGAGCAGTTCTGTGGTAAATAGCCCATTGGCTGGCCCACCCAGCCCCTTCCCCCCTTTATCCCTGTTTTACCCTTACTGGGGAGACCTGGAGCTGAGCTGGGCTGGGCTGTGATCTCACTGGGTCATCACAATGTCTGGGCCTATCCCTGTCCCTCTGACCCTGTATTTTCCCTTTCTCCTTCCCTGCCAGCACCTCAGAGTCTCGTGGACACATTCCCCTCTGCTAAAGCAGCAGCCTCTTGGAGGGGTTCACACAGAGGCCTTCACAGCGCCCCTCGGGAGCTGTTTTAAGGGTTGTGTGTCCCTCATTTCCCCATGATGTCAGCCTACACCAGCTCCACTCATTGATTAAACAATTGCTCCTTTGTGCCATTAGCTTCGCCAGCTCCTTCTGGGTGCAGCCATTGGACTGGCCAGTGCCATTTCATCTCTGGCTGCAGAGGCTGCAGCTCTACTCACTGTAGCAACGTCCCTGTGTCACTGGCAATGAAGACTAAATATTAAAACACCTCACGCTAGAACCCAACAAATTTTATTGCAAATTGTCAGCATAAAATCCCAAACCAAGCCAATTAGCCTGCAAAATGTGGAGTCCTCAGGAGACTAAACTGTCCTTAGCCACAGCCAGAAAACAGGCAGGACCAAGGTGCCACCAGAGCCTGAGACCCTGTCGCGAGAGGAAGCTGGTGTTTGTGCGATAGACCCAGGTGATCCTAGCAGATGAACCCACTCGATGTTGCAGAGGAAGGCGAAAAACCTACAAGGTTTGTGCCAATCTAACCTGGAGGAAAAGTTCTTCAGACCCCAAATCTGGCCATCAGTTTAATGCTGAGCCTGTGAACAAAGATCACACACCTAATCCACATCTGGGCTCAGAAGGATTGTAGTTATTGTCTCAGACCATTGGTCCATTTGGGCTTGTGTCCTGCTTCCAGCTGTGACTAGGATCTGACGCTTCAGAGGAAAGAGGGAAAAAACCCAGATAGTTCATTCAGTCAGTTGTGAATTGGGAGGGGTTGAAATCCTTCCTGACCCCAGCAGAAAATCAACTGAGGCCCTGAAGCATGAAACTAGATTCCCCTAATTATCTTACCAATGTGGATACAAATGTGAACATTGTGTGGAGAAAAATAAGGTGTAGACATGGGGGATAGAGGAAGGAGAGGGATGGGGGAAGATTGTATTGTCTCTGGGGAATGTTTGAGGGTTTGTCCTATTTACTCTGCGTATTCCTAAGGGCAGAGAATTGGGTTATCCATGTTCTGTGAACTGCAATGCTGGTAAAAATACTGTATCTAGTTTTGTAAATATGCATTGTATTTGTACTTTAGAGAACCCAGATAAATCAAGTCCCTGCCACAAAAAACTCACAATACCAAATAGCACAAGATAAACACTCTGACTTCCTGCTCCTCTGTGAGCTGTGGATGCTGGGCAGGCTTTTCAAACTGCTCTGAGAGACTTTGGGACCTTTGCTAATGGTCTTTTGCTGCAGCACTCTGCCTTCCCTCCCCCTCTGTCTCTCTGTAGGTTAGCAACGCTTGCGTGTTGCGAGACCTATGGAGAGAAGTTGCATTATTACTGGAGCCGTGCTATGTTCCGTGTGATTGTGCAACTACAACCTTGACTGTAGAATGTGATTGTGATGTGCTCCCCCTGGTGTGCCACCTGGAACTGGGGGCACCACTAAGCTCTCTGATCTGCCAGCCTGGGCTCCTTCCCATACTGTGCTGCTGCAACAAGCTGCAAAGCCCTCCAAGCTTGTACTTTCACCAGCACAGGTAGGGGGACACCCAGCTGCAGTTACATGCTGGCTCTAACCACCAGCCTAGGACCCCAGAGCAGTACCGCCTTGCCCTGGTCAAATCTGGCCAGTATATGGGTTTAACACCTGGTCCGCGTCTCCCTCACTATGAAGATGACCATGCACACTTGTGGTAACCAAGCTGAGATTTTCCCCAGACATGCTCGCTGGTTTGGATTAAAACATAAAATAAATTTATTAACTACAAAAGGATAGATTAGGTGATTATAAGTGGTAGCAAACAGATCAAAGCAGATTACTTAGTAACTAAACAAAACCGCAAACTGAGCCTAATATACTGGATAGGTAGGATATGAATTAGCAAATTCTCACTCTGAGTGCTAAATAGGCTGGCAGATTCTTAAGGCACAAGCTGCCTTGGCTTTGCATCTTGGGTTTCCCAGGTTTTCGTACACAGGCTAGAAATCCCTCTAGCCTGGGACCATCACTTCCCCCCGTTCAGTCTTTGTTCCTCTGGTGTTTCCAGGTGTGTTGTTACAGGGAAGTGAGGTCCTCCCATGATGTAATTTCCCTGCCTTTTGTATCTTCTTCCCCCTTGCTGGAAAGCTCTTTTGCTATGTCCTGGGTCAAACAGTTCCCATTGTGTAGTACTATCTCTGAAAGGTTTCTATTGTACACACTTCCTAGGGTAATCCTTGTGCTTGTGTGCATTTCCTCAGTGAGCCATTAACTTTGTTTGGCCTTTTTACTGTTGTACCTGCAAGGTTGCTTGTGGGTGTTTTCAACCTCACATGTTTCAGTAACACATGTAGCCAAACTTCATAGACAAATAGCACATACAATCCAATGAGATTTTTCACCTTCCTCTAAAGTGTGGGGCATGGGTCACTTGCTGATGGATTCTCTGCACCTTGAAGTCTTTAAACCACAATTTGAGGACTTCAGTAGCTCAGACATAGGTGAGGAGTTTGATACAGGAGTGGGTGGATGAGATTCTGTGGCCTGCGTTGTGCAGGAAGTCAAGACTACTTGATCATAATGGTCCCTTCTGACCTTAAAGTCTATGATTCTATGATTACTGTCTAGCAGATCAAGACTTTTAGAATGATACCTCACAAGGCATACTTTGTACAAAACATATCCTAATTACATGACAGTTGTGAATATTGGGGTGCCAGGGTGTCACAGTGACATTTTGCCTAAATTTCACCAAGTTCAGTGGTGCTACTGCAGAGGGCCTGTGTCACCTTTGTACAGTAGCCAGGGGTACAACATTGCATTTTCTGTCTGTGCTCTGTAGCTGGCCATTGCTTTCCCCACATGAGAGTTAGTGGGATTATGGTGCTTACTCCCTGCTCTGTTCCAGGGAGCTAGGCAGCAGGAGGTATGGGAGACACAGAGGGAGTCCAACTTGCAGCCAGGGAATGAGGAATGGGGGGTAGGCTGTGGGAGAAGAATGCCTGGACAACAGTCACGCAGCCAAGACAAAGGAACCAGAGAGATGAGCCGCAAAATCCCTCTCCCTTTCTGAGCCAGGTCACTTGGAAACTATAGCAATAGCCAGATCCAGGACAAGTGGAATAGTGCCCCTGGAGAACATGGCAAGAGACAGATGCAGGGATGGGGCTGGGCCCCTGGAGGTCATGGGGACCCTGTTCATTACTGAAGATATTCATGGATGAAGTTTACAACCAGGAGTATTTTTTGACCCTGACGCTGAAAATACTCATGGACCAAAGGTCCCTCAGTGTATATTTCTTGCAGTGATTATTTCTGACACTGGATTTCTTTGCTCTGTTCTCACAGCTGCCAAGTTCCTCTCCCTGACTTCACAGATCTTGTCTGGTGCCTCTCTTGCTGGTTTATTCCAACTATTCTCAATATTAGTACATTCCCCCCATGTCTCAGCTAAGTGTTTGTCTCATTAGCTTCAAGACATTGCTCCTGATTCTGCCATCATGCAAGGCTGTGAGAAATCCCCATTCTCAATTATACGGTTCCCTGGAAGACAATTACAAGCAATGTCGTGTCCCCTCACACCCTTAGGACCCAATCCAAAATGCACCAGAGTCAACAGAAATACTTCCATTGACCTCAGTGAGCTTTGGATCAGACCCTTAGTTCCCAAACCAGTCTCATTTTCTCCCAAGCAGCATCATTTCAGCCAGTATAGGCTGAAGGGGGCCTGGAGCAAATTCCTGGATCTAAAGACCCCCAAGCTCTGTAGAGGTTTGGAATCTGAGCCAGGATCTGGCTTGGAATATCAGAGCTCTTCCTCCTCACAACCCATCCCCTGTAACAGATCAAACCCAAACCTGAGATCCAGACACTGGGGTCTTTGAAATCTAGATCTGAATTTAGCACCTCAGCCCTGTCTCTGTTTATTTTATTACAGATACGTCAGTCAGTGACAGCTCAGGGAGACCTGGGAGCCTCCTCTTTCTGCCTTACACAAACAGGCAGAAGTAGTGAGCACAGAACAGTTAATAGGCAGCAGGTTTAAAACAAATACAAGGAAGTTCTTCTTCACACAGCGCACCGTCAACTTGCGGAACTCCTTACCTAAGGAGGTTGTGAAGGCTAGAACTATAACAGCATTTAAAAGAGAACTGGATAAATTCATGGTGGTTAAATCCATTAATGGCTATTAGCCAGGATGGGTAAGGAATGGTGTCCCTAGCCTGTTTGTCAGAGCATGGAGATGGATGGCAGGAGAGAGTTCACTTGATCATTACCTGTTAGGTTCACTCCCTCTGGGGCACCTGGCATTGGCCACTGTCGGTAGGCAGTTACTGGGCTAGATGGACATTTGGTCTGACCCGGTACGGCTGTTCTTACGTTCTAACAATTGGGAATGGGCAGCCATCCCCATTAACCCATGCTAAGTACCATCCTGAGACTCGTTGCACTTACTTATTGGAAGATCAGGTTCTTTGCTGACAGCCCGAACCACCTTGCTCTGTTGTTATCACTGTATCAACTAGAGATAGGCCTGAACCAAAGTTTGGAACCCAGCACCCCCATTCTTTGGGGTCAAAGTCTTGGTTGGGATCCAAATCTTTTTGCTCAGGCCCATCTCTATCAGTGACAGAACCCGGCTGGGAATGCCCTGGTAGAATTGAGAGAACTGACGCTGAGGGGCAAGGACTGGCTCTGACAGAACATAGTGGAGAGATGAAGTCATCAGCATTGTGACTCCCATAATGATCTCACCCACTCTGATCTGCTGCTGACCAATGAGACCACTGTATTTCAACTGATCTCACAATCAGGATGTAGAGTTGTCAAGATTCCCTCCCCACTCTGAACTTTAGGGTACAGATGTGGGGACCTGCATGAAAGACCTCCTAAGCTTATTTACCAGCTGAGGTTAACAGTAGGCTGCCACCACCAGGCATGTTCCAAATCTTAGGGGAGAGCCACTTGGAACTCTGCCTTTCCCCAAATATTTCCCAAGTCTCTAAACCCCACTTTCCTGGGCTGATTTGAGACTAATTTCTCTCCCCCTAAATCCTTACACCCTTTTCCTGGGTAGACTTGAGAGTATACCCTCACCAATTAGTCCTTGTGAACACAGATCCAAAACCTTGGATCTTAAAACAATGAAAAATCAATCAGGTTCTTAAAAGAAGAATTTTAATTAAGGAAAAAGGTGAAAGGAATACCTCTGCGAGATTAGAATGCAAGATAATCTCACAGACAAACAGATTCAAAACACGGAGGGTTTCCCTCTGGGCAAAATTTCAAAGTTATACAAAGAGCCCAATTTCATCCTCCCTCTATTTTGCAACAGAAATCACAAATAGAAAATAAAAGTAATCTAATACATTCCTTCTCTAAATACTCACTACCCTAGAGGAGTGGGATGGCTCCTTCTTTCTCTGTGTCCTGCAAAAAGCACACACCCCGCACAGACAAAAGACTTTTTTCTCCTTCCAGATTTTAAAGTATCTTGTCCCCTTATTGGTCCTTCTGGTCAGGTGTCAGCTAGATTATGTGAGCAATTAACCCTTAACGGTATGTTTATGACAAGAGTAGTAGGAGGAAATGAAGCAGTTCCCTTCCCTTCTTCTCCACTCCCTCTCCCTCTCCCAGGCTTGAGAGGCCCAGCTCCTCCTCATTGTCAAGTGGTGAAGTGAGAAATCACCAGGCAGGGACATGGGAAGAGGGAGCAGCAGGAGGAGCTGGTGTCTGGCTAGGGAGACCTTGGGGCTCCCAGCGTTTTCTGCCAGTGGGTGGAACAGGAACAGCGGCAGATGGGGTAGAAGAGATGCCCAGCTGGGAGTCCTATTACCTCCTCTCCTCACTCAGCTGGCTCCCCAAACGCTATTGGGAAGAGGGGGAAAGGGACAGACTCCTGACTGCCTTCCCTGCCCTGCAGGGGAGAGGGGATGAAGTAGAGCAGATCAATAATCTGTGACTGATAGAGACTCTGCTGAAATGTCCTGGTCTAAAATACAAGCACTGTAATGGAAGGTGTCACATTTCACCTGGTAGTATTCTGGCCCTGACTAATGTCCTGCTTGGCCATTGCAGTAAGATAGAGCAGCTCTTGGGCTGAGAATACTTGGTGCCTATAGTGCTCTGGCCCTACTCTGCTTTCCCATTTCCTGCAATATGCCTCCTAAACCAGGAATGCAAAGGAGTCTGGCCTAGGGTGATTCCGCCAGCTCCATACCGACTAGGAAAGCTTCTTACACTGGAGATGTTCCCCAAGCAGGGACAGCTCTAGTTTTTTTGCGACCCCAAGTTCGACAGTCAGGCAGCCTTTGGAGGCTTGCTTGCAGGAGGTCTGCCGGTCCCCTTCCGCAGGCAAGCCGCCAGATCGGTGGACCTCCTGCATGCAAGCCGCTGAAGGCTGCCTGACTGGCACCCTCACAGGGACCAGCAGGGTGCCCCCCGCAGCTTACTGCCCCAGGCACGCGCTTGGAGCGCTGGTGCCTGGAGCCACCGCTGCCCCCAAGGTGGGAGTGTCATAAACAGATAGTTAAGGGTTAATGTCTCTTTTTTACCTGTAAAGGGTTACAAGCAGTGAACCTGGACCACCTGACCAGAGGACCAATCAGAAGACAAGATACTTTCAAATCTCGGTGGAAGGAAGTCTTTGTTTTGTGTTGTTTGTTTGTCTGTTGTTCTCTCTGGGTTCTGAGAGTAACCGGACATACCTACAGGCTCTCTAATTTTCTATTCAAATAGTAAGTACCAGGAGAAGGCGGTTTAGTCTTTTTGATTGTTTTCTTTATTTGCAAATGTGTATTTTGCTGGAATGACTTTAATGTGTATTTGTGCTGGGGGGAAGGCTCCTCTCTAGTGTCTATAAGCTGAAAGACCCTGTAACATTTACCATCTAAATTACAGAGACAACTTTTACTTTTTTTCTTTCTTTTATTAAAAGTTTTTTCTTTTTAAGACCTGATTGATTTTTTCCCCTTGTTGAGGCTCAAGGGAATTGAGTCTGTACTCACCAGGGAATTGGTGGGAGACAGGGAGAGAGAAGGGAGGGGGGGAAGGTGGAATCCCTCTGTTTTAGATTCACGGAGCTTGAATCTGTATTACCTCTTGGGGAGGGGAAAGGAGGAAGGGTAAAGGTGCATTCCTCTCTGTTTTAAGATTCAAGGAGTTTGAATCACAGTGATCTTCCAGGGTAACCCAGGGAGGGAAAGCCTGGGAGAGGCAATGGTGGGGGAAAGGGTTTACTTTCCTTGTGTAAACCAAGGGGTCTGGGTCTTGGGGTCCTCTGAGAAGGTTTTGGGGGGACCAGAGTGTACCAGGCACTGCAAGTCCTGGTTGGTGGCAGCACTACAAGATCTAAGCTGGTAATTAAGCTTAGGGGGATTCATGCTGGTACCCCATCTTTTGGACGCTAAGGTTCAGAGTGGGGGTTATACCATGACATGGTGGCAGCAGCGTGTGGGATAGATAGAATCCAAAAGCCAGTAGGATTATTATTTTTTCTTCTTTTTCTTCTTTTCTTTTCTTCTTTTTCTTTTCTCTCCGCTAGCTGTTTATAAGCAAGAGAAGAGGGGTTTTTAAAAAAGCAAGTCTGCAGGGTTTTTTTCCTCTCTTCCTTCTGAGTACTCTGAAGGCAGACATTAAGTTTAACGAGGGTCTTTTGTTAAACAAAGCAGGCTTAAGCTGTGAACAGCAGAGACCAGCAAAACATATTTGCAAATCAGAGTTTCTTTTTTTTTACTCTATCAGGAAAGGCTAGTTCAAAAGTGTTAAAAAAGACACTGTTGCTAAGCAACCCTAGGAAGGCAACAAAGAAGCAGCATTTCAGGCAGTAAACACCAGAGGGCGCCCCAACACAAGAAACCAGGAACCATGGCTACCAAGGACACTGAAACAGGAACGGGAAAGATTAGATGCAGAGGAACAAATTAAAGATGCAGACCACAAGCGAGACATGGAAAAGAAACTACAAGAACTAGAAATAAAACAAAAAGAGATGGAACTGAGAAAAAAAGAAATGGAGCTGAGAGAAAGAGAGAGGCTGCCCTCAGGAGAGAGCTGGAGATAAAAGAAAGAGAGAGGGAAGAGAGAGAAAAAGACAGAGGCAGCCCACAGAAGACAGATAGAACTCCAGAGGGAGGCCCACCAGCAGACCCTGGAATTAGAACAGGCTAAGCAGAAAAACACAGCCGATCCTAGCAACCCTTCGCCAGTTATTGTTCTGCATCCCAAGAAATTTCCCACCTACAAGGCAGGTGATGAAACTGAGGCCTTCCTAGAAAATTTTGAAAGGACCTGCCATGGGTACAGCATCCCTGAAGACCAGTACGTGATAGAACTGAGGCCACAGCTCAGTGGACCCTTAGCAGAGGTGGCAGCTGACATGCCTAAGGAAAACATGAACAATTATAAACTTTTTCAAACCAAGGCCAGACTCAGAATGGGGCTAACACCTGAGCATGCCCGTCGGCGGTTCAGAGCCCTAAGATGGAAACCAGATGTGTCATTCCCCCAACATGTCTACCACGTTGGAAAGAATTATGAAGCCTGGATATCAGGAACCAAGGTTAACAATGTGGACAAGCTGCACCTCCTAATACAAATGGAGCAGTTCTTAGAGGGTGTCCCTGAGGAAATAGAAAGGTACATCCTAGATGGGAAACCCAAAACTGCAACCGAGGCAGGGGAGATTGGAGCCAAATGGGTGGAAGTAACAGAAAAGAAAAAAGCTACTGTCAAGGGGAGCGAATACCACAGGGGGCACACTGACAATAAACCCTACAACCGAGGACAACCCAAGACCCCACCTACAACCCAAGGAAAGCCACAGACTCCCTATTCTCCCACCTCACCAGTCTCCAGTAACCCACCTTGGCCCAGTGACCAGGCAGCTGGGCGATGCTTTAAGTGTAATGAACTAGGACATATAAAGGCCAACTGCCCCAAGAACCCCAACCGAGTGCAGTTCATTACACCGCCATCACACCAAAGATCCCCAGGCCCAGATGCCTCTCAAATACCCTTGGAGCGAAGGGAAATTTTGAGAGTGGGCGGAAAGAAAGTTATCGCATGGAGAGACATGGGGGCACAAGTGTCAGCTATCCACCAGTCCTTGGTGGACCCCAAATTCATCAATCCAAAGGCCCAAGTGACAATTTACCCCTTCATGTCACAAGCTGTAGACTTGCCTGCAGCTGAATTGCCTGTCCAGTACAAAGACTGGTCAGGAATGTGGACTTTTGCAGTCCATGACAATTATTCCATCCCCATGCTACTGGAGGAAGATTTGGCCAACCAGGTAAAGCAGGCCAAGAGGGTGGGAATGGTTACCCGCAGCCAAGCCAGGCAAGCTTCCAGACCCATCCCTGTTCCTGAGCCGTCCATAGGGGCCCCGTCTGTGTTGCCAGAGACCCAGACAGAGGTATTGGACCCGGATCCCCTACCAACGACTGAAACAGCCACAGTGCCTCCAGTCCCAAACCAGGAACTGGAAAAGCAACCAGCACCAGAACTATTGCCAGCACTGACGCCAGCGCTTGCAAACCCATCTTCGACCCCAACACCAGAGGGTGCCAGCGAGCTTGAACTGGCAGAAACAGCAAACAACCATACCCAAGAGGCTCAGCCAGAGCCTGAAATACCACCTGGTGCACCAGCGGAGAGCGGTTCACCAGCAACTAAAACAACCCCATCACCTACATCGCTTCCAGAGGGACCAAGCCCAAGTCCACAGTCTAAGGAAGAACTGGTGTCTCCAGCCTCAAGGGAACAGTTCCAGACTGAGCAGGAAGCAGATGACAGCCTTCAGAAAGCTTGGGCGGTGGCACGGAGCACCCCACCGCCTCTGAGCTCTTCTAACTGATCCCTGTTTGTTGTAGAAGAAGGACTTTTATACAAGGAGACTCTTTCTGGTGGACACCAGGAAGACTAGCATCCGCAAAAACAGTTGGTGGTTCCAACTAAGTACCGGGAAAAGCTCTTAAGCTTAGCCCATGATCATCCCAGTGGCCATGCTGGGGTGAACAGAACCAAAGACCGGTTGGGGAAGTCCTTCCACTGGGAGGGGATGGGCAAGGACGTTGCCAAGTATGTCCGGTCTTGTGAGGTGTGCCAAAGAGTGGGAAAGCCCCAAGACCAGGTCAAGGCCCCTCTCCAGCCACTCCCCATAATTGAGGTCCCATTTCAGCGAGTAGCTGTGGATATTCTGGGTCCTTTCCCAAAAAAGACCCCCAGAGGAAAGCAGTACATACTGACTTTCGTGGACTTTGCTACCCGATGGCCGAAAGCAGTAGCTCTAGGCAACACCAGGGCTAAAGCTGTGTGCCAGGCCCTAACAGACATTTTTGCCAGAGTAGGTTGGCCCTCCGACATCCTTACAGATTCAGGATCTAATTTCCTGGCAGGGACCATGAAAGAACTGTGGGAAACTCATGGGGTGAATCACTTGGTTGCCACCCCGTACCACCATCAAACCAATGGCCTGGTGGAGAGGTTAATGGAACTTTGGGGGCCATGATACGTAAATTCGTCAATGAACACTCCAGTGACTGGGACCTAGTGTTGCAGCAGTTGCTTTTTGCCTACAGGGCTGTACCACATCCCAGTTTAGGGTTTTCACCATTTGAACTTGTGTATGGCCACAAGGTTAAGGGGCCATTACAGTTGGTGAAGCAGCAATGGGAGGGGTTTACGCCTTCTCCAGGAACTAACATTCTAGACTTTGTAAGCAACCTACAAAACACCCTCCAACACTCTTTAGCCCTTGCTAAAGAAAACCTAAAGGATGCTCAGGAAGAGCAAAAGGCCTGGTATGATAGATATACCAGGGAGCATTCCTTCAAGGTAGGAGACCAGGTTATGGTCTTGAAGGCGCAACAGGCCCATAAGATGGAATCATCATGGGAAGGGCCATTCACGGTCCAGGAGTGCCTGGGAGCTGTTAACTACCTCATAGCATTTCCCAATTCCTCCCTAAAGCCCAGAGTGTACCATGTTAATTCTCTCAAGCCCTTTTATTCCAGAGACTTACAGGTTTGTCAGTTTACAGCCCAGGGAGGAGATGATGCTGAGTGGCCTGAAGGTGTCTACTATGAAGGAAGAAGTGATGAGGGCGTGGAAGAGGTGAACCTCTCCACAGCCCTGGAACGTCTGCAGAGACAACAGATCAAGGAGCTGTGCACTAGCTTTGCCCCATTGTTCTCAGCCACCCCAGGACGGACTAAACGGGCATAACACTCCATTGACACAGGTAATGCTCACCCAATTAGAACCCCACCCTACAGGGTGTCTCCTCATGCCCAAGCTGCTATAGAATGGGAGATCCAAAACATGCTACAGATTGGTATAATCCGCTCATCTACCAGTGCATGAGCATCTCCAGTGGTTCTGGTACCCAAACCAGATGGGGAAATACGCTTTTGCGTGGACTACCGTAAGCTAAATGCAGTAACTCATCCAGACAACTATCCAATGCCACGCCCCGATGAGCTATTGGAGAAGTTGGGACGTGCCCAATTCATATCTACAATAGACTTAACCAAGGGGTACTGACAAGTACCGCTAGATGAACCTGCCAAGGAGAGGTCAGCATTCATCACCCATGCGGGGGTGTATGAATTTAATGTGCTTCCTTTTGGGCTGCGAAATGCACCCGCCACCTTCCAAAGGCTGGTAGATGGTCTCCCAGCAGGATTGGGAGAATATGCAGTTGCCTACCTCGATGATGTGGCCATTTTTTTAGATTCATGGCCCGAAAACCTAGAATACCTGGAAAAAGTCTTTGAGTGCATCAGGCAGGCAGGACTAACTGTTAAGGCCAAAAAGTGTCAAATAGGCCAAAACAGAGTGACTTACCTGGGACAGCAGGTGGGTCGAGGAACCATAAGACCCCTAACAGGCCAAGGTGGATGCTATCCGAAAGTGACCTGTCCCAAAGTCAAAGAAACAGGTCCAATCCTTCTTAGGCTTGGCCGGGTATTACAGGCGATTTGTACCACACTACAGCCAAATTGCTGCCCCACTGACCGACCTGACCAAAAAGACCCAGCCGAATGCAGTTAAGTGGACTGATGAGTGTCAGAAGGCCTTTACCCAGCTTAAGGCGATGCTCATGTCTGACCCTGTGCTAAGGGCTCCCGGACTTTGACAAACCATTCCTAGTAACCACAGATGCATCTGAGCGTGGTGTAGGAGCAGTTCTCATGCAGGAAGGACCGGATCACAACTTCCATCCTGTCCTGTTTCTCAGCAAGAAACTGTCTGAGAGGGAAAGCCACTTGTCAATCGGTGAAAAGGAATGCTACGCCATTGTGTACGCCCTGGAAAAGATACGCCCATACGTTTGGGGACGGCAGTTCCAGCTACAAACCGACCATACTGCGCTAAAGTGGCTTCATACTGCCAAGGGAAACAACAAAAAACTGCTTCGACGGAGTTTAGCTCTCCAAGATTTTGATTTTAAAATTCAACACATTTCAGGAGCTTCTAACAAAGTGGCTAATGCACTCTCTCATGAAAGCTTCCCAGAATCCACTGGTTAAAAATTGTCCTTAAAATGTAGAAAGTCTTGTAGTTTACATACTTAGTAGTATATATAAAGGTGCATGTGTTGTATTAATCTGTTTATTCTAAAGTTCTAGGAAGAAATCACTGCCAGTGAGGTTCCCCACTGTCTGCAATTTGGGGGGCATGTCATAAACATATAGTTAAGGGTTAATGTCTCTTTTACCTGTAAATGGTTACAAGCAGTGAACCTGGACCATCTGACCAGAGGACCAATCAGAAGACAAGATACTTTCAAATCTCGGTGGAAGGAAGTCTTTGTTTTATGTTGTTTGTTTGTCTGTTGTTCTCTCTGGGTTCTGAGAGTAACCGGACATACCTACAGGCTCTCTAATTTTCTATTCAAATAGTAAGTACCAGGAGAAGGCGGTTTAGTCTTTTTGATTGTTTTCTTTATTTGCAAATGTGTATTTTGCTGGAATGATTTTAATGTGTATTTGTGCTGGGGGGAAGGCTCCTCTCTAGTGTCTATAAGCTGAAAGACCCTGTAACATTTACCATCTAAATTACAGAGACAACTTTTACTTTTTTTCTTTCTTTTATTAAAAGTTTTTTCTTTTTAAGACCTGATTGATTTTTTCCCCTTGTTGAGGCTCAAGGGAATTGAGTCTGTACTCACCAGGGAATTGGTGGGAGACAGGGAGAGAGAAGGGAGGGGGGGAAGGTGGAATCCCTCTGTTTTAGATTCACGGAGCTTGAATCTGTATTACCTCTTGGGGAGGGGAAAAGAGGAAGGGTAAAGGTGCATTCCTCTCTGTTTTAAGATTCAAGGAGTTTGAATCACAGTGATCTTCCAGGGTAACCCAGGGAGGGGAAGCCTGGGAGAGGCAATGGTGGGGGAAAGGGTTTACTTTCCTTGTGCAAGATCCAGGGGGTCTGGGTCTTGGGATCCTCAGAGAAGGTTTTGGGGGGACCAGAGTGTACCAGGCACTGCAAGTCCTGACTGATGGCAGCACTACAAGATCTAAGCTGGTAATTAAGCTTAGAAGGATTCATGCTGGTACCCCATCTTTTGGACGCTAAGGTTCAGAATGGGAGTTATACCATGACAGGGAGATCCACTGCCCTTGAGCAAAAGAGAATCAGGCCTACGTCCTGGACTAAGCAGTCGCAGAAAGAAGTCTTGATGACACACGTTCATAAGCACCTGCTGTAAGTGTACACCAGAAAGGGTAGCACAGCCTAGTGTCACTCCTGTTTGCTCCATTAGATCTGCAGAATATTAATAACAAACTCTGAAGCGTTGTTGTTTTTCACTGAAATGATCAAACACTTGTCTGAACAATAGAGAATTTCCCCTCCAGCCTAGGGAAATATCCGTACGAATAGTCATAAATAGTTTTGTGTGGCCACATGGTTCCACATGCTGCATACTGGGAAATACCCTGAGAAAAGCCCACAGAAAGTAACAGACAAAACTAGTACTCCTGTTCTTTTTGCGGATACAGACTATAAATATCTCCTGTCTGTGTGTTCCATTCTATGTATCCGAAGAAGTGAGCTGTAGCTCATGAAAGCTCACGCTGAAATAAATTTGTTAGTCTCTAAGGTGCCACAAGTACTCCTGTTCTTTTTGCGGATACAGACTAACATGACTGCTACTCTGAAACCAGACAAAACTCAATCTCTTTGTTGTGGAAAGGTGCTGCCACAAGCATGACTGCTGCTATGACAAGGCAGAACGGGAAGGCTGCAACCCCAAGATGCTGAGATACGAATGGACTTGTGAACACAGTGCTGTGGTGTGCGGTAAGGAAATGATTCCACTTTCCTTGTGTGTTTTAGATTTATTCCATTCCCTTTACTTTAGGGGCCACTTCTATTTAAATTTGTTTTGCTTGGGCCCTGCAAATGGAGCAGGAACATTTAAAAAATATCATGATTCTCTCTCCGTGACCTCGACTCCTTCCAAACTCCTTTAATCCCTTCCCTCCAGATCTTCACCTATGGAGGGACTATCTTGATGTAGCTAGTCAAGTTCAACCCCAAATGTAGGGGGTGGGGGTAGTAGCTACATCCATGCAGATAAAACTACCTGTGCCTTGTCTCAACTTTGATTTGACTTTGAGTTATCTATCTTAGTGTAAAAACACACCTATTTTTTGCTATGAAAGAATAGCCATAGTGTGGCTGTGAGGCACAGCCGGAAGTGCACTAAACACAGGTATGAATGTTGTGTGAGGATGCACTGATTCATGGTCCCTACAGTCACACCACAAACATGAGTTACATAGAACTGAGCTAACTCTATGGTAAACCAAGACAAGGCTGTGACAGCCTCCGCTAGCCCTTCTCTAATGCAGCAGCTAACAGCTGCCTCCCTCACATAACCTCCAATGGAGATTAGTGATGCAAACACTGCATGGCTTCTCCTTAGGGCAAGTCAGCTGCCCTAACCTAGAGCACAGCAGTCCTTACTAGTCCAGGGAGGTGTTATGGCTGACTCAATACAAATAAAAGGGAAGAATGATTTAATGCCAGGAAATGCTGGAGAGATTTAGCTGAATGCTGGAAATGGAAATTGAGAGAGAGAGAGAGAGAGAGTGCCAAGCCAAACTGCTCTAAGCACAATAAACTGAAGATGCTGGGCATGCTACAGAGAGAACTTGGGAGGGGAGGGCAAGGCAAAAATAGAAAATTCTGAGGTGGGGCTCCCTCAGTCACTTCTTTTGGTGTGGCACTCTGGATAACTGAGTCATTGGAACCCAAGAATGAGAGAACCCAAGCATGAGAACAACTCTGTAGCCTGGTGGGCTAAGCATTCACCCAGGATGCAGGAAACCTAGGCTTCCTATTCCAAGTACTCATTAAGTATTTATCTACAGTGGAAAAGTTTCAGCAGCAGAGACTGAGGGAACACCCACCTCTAACACAATAGTGCAGTAGTTAGAGCATTCATGTGAGAAGTTTCAAATCCCTTCGCCTCATCAGATGGAAGGGGGACATAAACTGAGGGTCTCCCACATCTCAGGTGGGTGCCCTAACCAGAGGGCTAAAAGCTATGAGGAAGCTGCTCCCCATCCCCACTTCTTGCAAAAAATGCCTTGTGTGTCCACCTCCAAAGAGGGTTCACAGCTGAGAGCGGCTGGCAGAGATAGATGTCGATCTACACGAGATGGGCTTAGACAGCTTGTGGATCACATTTTAGGGCACCTATTTCTCTACATCCGTTGTATTGGGAGCCTGGGTGCCTAACTCAGGCTTTGGAGATTGCAATGTGTTCCTGTGATTTTCTAGGTGCCTAAAAGTTTGGTGATATGAACTGGGTGTCACAGCACCTGCATACCTTTGTGATTCTAGGCCTAAGTTTTTACTGAGTTATATTCTGTACTCTGCAAAGCCAGGAGAGTCTGGAAGAGGAAGCAGGGTTCCACTCCTCCTTGAGCACCAACAGTGGAATTGCTTACTAAGTTCCAATCAGTTATGCCCATGCAAACCTGTCAAAAATAAAGGGCCTGTACAGGGGGCCACTGAAAGTCTAATTTGGCCTGCAGATCCTTTATGACCGGTGGGCTGCATCTGGCCCTTCAGACATTTTAATCTGGCCCTCAAGCTCCCGCCAGGGAGCGGGGTTGAGGGCTTACCCCACTCCATGTATGCTGTGGCTCTGTGCAGCTCCCGGAAGCAGCGGCATGTCCCCCCTCCAGCTCCTATGCATAGGGGCAGCCATGGGTGTCCAATGCTGCCCCCGCCCCAAGCGCCATGCCTGCAGCTCGCATTGGACAGGAACTGTGGCCAGTGGGAGCTGTAGGAGTGACACCTGCAGGTGGGGCAGCTCACAGAGCCGCCTGGCTGCGCCATCGCATAGGAGCAGATGGGGGACATGCTGCTGCTTCTGGGAGCTGCTTGAGGAAAGCACTGCCAGAAGCCTGCACCTCTGACCCCCTCCCATGCCCCAACCCCCTGCCCCAGCCCTGATCCCCCTCCTGCACCCCCAGCTCCTCACTTCCAGCCCCATCCCAAAGCCCACACCCCCATCCGGAGCCCTCACCCTCCATACACCAACCTCCAGCCCAGAGCCCACTCCTGTACCCTGAACTCCTGATTTCTGGCCCCATTCCACAGCCTGCACCCCAGCCCCCAATTTCATGAGCATTTATGGTCCGCCACACAATTTCCATACCCAGATGTGACCATTGGGCCAAAAAGTTTGCCCACCCCTGCTTTATAAATATCAGTTATGGTGTTTCTGAGAAGGAAAGAACTCAACTTGATTCTCAAATGCATGTTGAATTTCCAGGGCTGAGAGCTGAGAAGAGCACCTTCTTGTAAACGGAGTCACCTTTCAGAACAGAAGCAAAGTTTAATATATGCAGCTTTTTGAGAAGTGGTGGAAGAGGAGTAACCACATTACAGATGCTTATAATAAGTACAAAGTGAAAGGCTGGTTAAAAAAAGATTTAGGTGCACATTTTCAAAAAGAGTCACTGAATTTGGGTGAAAACTGAGGCACTCAACCATCATGACCACTTAGGAAGATGAGTGGAACATGTATTCAGTGGGTATCATATGGCGGGCACGGTTTTCTAGACACTGCCAATTTGCCGCTAGCTATTACTGTCTGATGCTCTTGGTCCAAATTGAACTGTTCATCCTCTGTTGTCATTTTCTTTTTCAGATACACTGACAGATAGATGCCAAAAAATGGTGTGCGAATGCGACCAAGAAGCAGCCAAATGTTGGGGCACAGCCTCTTATAACCCACAGTACGTCCTCTGGCCAGATTTTTTATGTGGACAGACTACTCCCACGTGTCATGTTAGTTAGATATTGGGGGACAAGACTAATCTTCTGGGGCCATTTTCCTAATTTCTAACATACTGTAATAAAATTGTTTATCTTTGATCAAAACTGATAGTGGTGCTAGAGAATTTCTGGCAGCCTGGGGATGGTGAGGAGGAGAAAAGAATTGGTTAGGCACCTCCTCGATCTTTGGAATTAAGGATCAACCGCTCCATACACCTCCTTAGTTGAAGAGGGTCAAAGACATCTAATAGCGCACCACAGCAACTCCACACTGCAGTTATAGATAGAAAGAAAAGGTGTCAACAGCAGCCACTGGCATGCTGTCCTTTCACATTGCCTTACATTGAGCACCCATACGTTTTGGAAAGCATGGGGCCAGGGGTGCTCTATTTGGCTGTCTTTAATTAATTCCCACTGATGGCTACGCTGTCTATCAAAGCCCCAAAATAGCCCATTCTGGAAGTGCAGAAGTCATACTTTATGTATGGGGGCTCCTGGAGATGGGTAGACAGGCATCCTCATTTTCTCTATCATGGAGGACAAGCTGCCAAAGGGCATGGTCACTTCTCTTTGTAAAGGAACCTGGACTTCTGGCAGGAGCCATGGTCAGGGCAAGAACTGAACATTTATCAGATTTTTGTCTCTCTAAAAGTCCTGACCAACAGTCTCTTTTTTTTTTTGTCATCTCACTTCACACAGCTGGGAACACCTCTGAGAAGAACCTCAGAGGTGGGAAGAGAGTCACGTTTTTCTTTTTCTGTTGTAGGGGCAGTAACCATTCATGTTTTCTACCCATAGGCTCATCAAATCCTGGACACATCTGAGTGTATAGCTCCACTGCTTCACTTTTTAGGCCCTGATCTGCTTCTGTCCTGTACAGATCTTAGCTTGTCCCACTTTCTCTGCTGTATATGATTGCCTTCAGAAATATTAAATCATGCAGCTGAGGTTATAGACAGCATTATTCATGTTAAAGCAATAAATTCCACCTCATGTAAAAGTTTCTCATTCTACTCTTAGTTGTATCCTTTATATTTTGGGTCTCTATCCCACTTTTGAGTCCTAGAATCAGAGGATGGACATGATGTCAGCTTAATCTCATCATCCAACATGAGGCTGGGTGGAACTGCAATGTGGTAGGTGGCTAGTCATGAAGGTTTTAGCACAGTGTGATAGCCTGCATACCACAAGAGAGACCCAGTTGTGTCACTGGAGCCTGCCCAGAGATGAGGGCCTGGGAATTTGTGCCTGAGGTGAAAATGTGGTCTCTTTATATGAGAGACCTCTAGGAGCATCAGGGTGCAGTGCATGTATAAAGGGTGAGACTTTCAAAAGTGCTCCACATGGGCCTAACTCTGCTTCCACTGAAGTCAATGATGAAATGCCCATTGACTTCAATAGGAGTGAAGTTAGGCCAATGTCCAGTGCTGTTTCCACACAGAATCCCTACTGTGCTCCAGGGAACTCACTTGACCTCAGAGGACCGACCTTAACATGGGAGATCTCCTGGAGCCTCTGAAAAGCCCTTGGCTGAATTACTCCCAGGCTTTGTTGAAGGTTCAAACTCTATCTGGAATGTTTCTGGATCACTGTAAGAGTGTTAATGTTGCTTTTAATTATTTTAGTTTGTTAGAGGCTTGAAATCCCTTTGTTTTCTGCCTAATAAATCCTCTGGATGTGTAAAATCAACCCTCGAGTACTTCAATTCCTTTGGCCAGGGTATTGCAAAATGGCTCTTCCTCTACCTCTACATTCCTTCATTACAAGAGCTCACCATGACAACCAAGTCAACAGAACAAGGTAAACTATACTGGGTGCTGCTGCTAGGTTAAAACATTGACTTTCCTTGATCCCCCAGAAGGAATGCATTCGGGACAAATAATATGAGGGTAGCAGTTAGCAATTGGTGAGATTAAGTATTTCGCTCATCCATCAGTCTCTATTGAAACAGGTGCCAGGTTTTGTGCAAGAATTTTGTAGCTGAAAATGCTAGGGCACTACCTTTTAAAACAAGAAACAATGCAAGGAAAGATCCAGGGTGACGTATAAGAAATACACCTATCCTTCCAAGATACATTGTCCAGTTAACCAGGACTGTAGCTAATAATAAGGTTAACCTCTTATAAAAGGCTGTTTTGGTCTATACCAGTGGTTCTCAACCAGGGCCCCGGGGCCCCCTGGGGGGCTGTGAGCAGGTTTCAGGGGGTCTGCCAAGCAGGGCAGCATTAGACTTGCTGGGGCCTAGGGCAGAAAGCTGAAGTCCCACTACAGGGGCTGAAGCCTGGGGCCCTGAGCCCTGCCACTTGGGACTGAAGCTGAAGCCTGAGCAATGTAGCTTTGTGGGGGCCCCTGTGGCATGGGGTCCCAGCCAATTGTCCTGCTTGCTACCCCCTAATGCCAGTCCTGGCTTTTATATGCAGAAAAACAGTTGCTGTGACACAGGTGGGCTGTGGAGTTGTTATAGCATGTTGGGGGAGGAAAAAGGTTGAGAACCCCTGGTGCATGCTGTATGAGGAAGCTGACCATACTACTGTGTATGTAAAGGCAACAGTAAAGAGTCAGCATGTCCTGAAAGCAGGCATTGTACTGAAACAAACATTTTTATTTCAGCTATAGACAGCACACATGGATAGCTCAAAAAACTGCCCCTTTTGGTTCACAGAATGTGACAAGTTACAACACACATGGAAGAAACTGTTTAGTCTTCTGGTATTTTCTGTAACCATGCCGCTCAAGTTATGCTGTGCAGGAAGGAAGAAAGAACAAGTGAGTGATGCGGATATAATACAACACAGCCAAGTATCCTACAACCACTAAACTGTCATAGGCCTCATAGAAACAAATGGGTTAGTGAAGTCTACCCATTCATGCAGTTTGGAATGCAAAATCTTGACGCAAAAGGGGCTACCACTTGGGGAGCTATTCCTAGAATCAGACAGAGGACTTAGGCCAGGGGTGGCCAACCTGTGGCTCTGGACCCACATGCGGCTCTTTAGAAGTTAATATGCAGTTCCTTCCATAGGCACCAACTCCGGGGCTGGAGCTACAGGCACCAACTTTCTAATGTGACGGAAGTGGGGGAGGGAGGGAAGCTCACTGCTCAACCTCTGGCTCTGCCACCAGCTTATCCCACTTTCTCACTGCTCAACCTCTGGCTCTGCCACCACCCCTGCCCCCACTCCACCCCTTCCCACCCCCTCCCCTCACCCTGCACTGCCCTTGCTCCTCTATCCCCCACCCCCAGCCTCCTGCATGCCAGGAAACAGCTGACCTGGAGGTGCCGTGAGGAGGGGGAGGTGCTGTTCCGTGGGGCTGCCGGTGGGCAAGAGGTGCTGGGAGCGGTGGGGTAGCTGATGGGGGGCTGCTGACGTATTACTGTGGCTCTTTGGCAATGTACGTTGGTAAATTCTGGCTCTTTCTCGGGCTCAGGTTGGCCACCCCTGACTTGGGCAGTCAAGGTGGTAATTAATATTCAACAGAGTGGAATGAAACAGAGCAGTGTGCTGACTGCGAGCCCTTTCTAGGACTGACCATAAGGTGGCAGCACCGCTTTAGAGGAAGAGGTGTGTATGTGTGTGCGCGGTTAGAGGAAGAGGTGTACAAGTGTGTGTGGGTGCACATCGCTTTGGGGGAAGAGGTGTGTGTGTGTGTGTGTGTGAGAGAGAGAGAGAGAGAGCATTGCTTTGAAGGCAAGTGTGTGTGAGTAGCCATGGCCAGATTTCTGAAGTGCTCAGAATCAACAATTGGCCAGATTTTCAAAAGAGCTCAGCTCCCATTTGGCCAAATAAATAAGGTTTTCAGAGGTGGTCAGCTCCTATTATGATACTTAGCTAAGCACTTTTGAAAAATCTGGCAACTTCTTTTGTCGCTTAAGCAGGAGTGAGCAGCTTTGAAAATTTGGCCCTCTGTACTGCTGTGATCTTTTGCAGTCACTGGGAGAAAATCCATGTAAGGTCTAGGGTGAGGGTAAGAACGGTAGTTCAGACTGAAGGGAGCAGGAGAAGGGATTGAAGACAACTCAGTATTTCTGAACATTCTGTGTCTATTCAACATGTACCTTTGTGTGGGAGTTTGTGGGCAAGCCAATCCTTCCAAGTTTTTTGTAGGTGAATGATGGTGCTGTGTCCACACAGACTGTTACATCCAGCGTAGGTTTGTCTGAAAACCAGACACAGACTTAGGGTATGGCTACACTTGAAATTTCAAAGCGCTGCGGCGGCAGTGCTGCAGGAGCGCTGCCGCGGCAGCGCTTTGAAGTGTGAGTATGGTCGGAGCGCCAGCGCTGGGAGCGAGCTCTCCCAGCGCTGCACGTAAACCACATCCCTTACAGGTGTAGCTTGCAGTGCTGGGAGCCGCGCTCCCAGCACTGCGGCACTGATTACACTGAGGCTTTACAGCGCTGTATCTTGCAGCGCTCAGGGGGGTGTTTTTTCACACCCCTGTCATAAACAGATAGCTAAGGGTTAATGTCTCTTTCACCTGAAGCACCTGACCAGAGGACCAATCAGGAAACCGGATTTTTTCAACTTTGGGTGGAGGGAAGGTTGTGTCTGAGTCTTTGTTGTCTGTCTGCCTGCTTTCTCTAAGCTTTGGAGAAGTAGTTTCTGCTTTCTAACCTTCTGTTTCTAAATGTAAGGACAAAGAAATCAGATAGTAAGTTATATGGTTTCTTTTCTTTGGTATTTGCATGAATATAAGTGCTGGAGTGCTTTGATTTGTATTCTTTTTGAATAAGGCTGTTTATTCATATTTCTTTTAAGCAATTAACCCTGTATTTTGTCACCTTAATACAGAGAGACCATTTGTATGTATTTTTCTTTCTTTTTTATATAAAGCTTTCTTTTTAAAACCTGTTAAAGTTTTCTTTACTGGGAAATTTCAGGGAAATTGAGTCTGTACTCACCAGGGAATTGGTGGGAGGAAGAAATCAGGGGGAGATCTGTGTGTGTTGGATTTGCTAGCCTGATTTTGCATTCCCTCTGTGTGAAGAGGAAAGTGCTTTTGTTTCCAGGACTGGGAAGGGAGAGGGGGAGTCACTCTGTTTGGATTCCCAGAGCTTGTATCTGTGTATCTCTCCAGGAGCACCTGGAGGGGGGAAGGGAAAAACGATTATTTCCCTTTGTTGTGAGACTCAAGGGATTTGGGTCTTGGGGTCCCCAGGGAAGGTTTTTCAGGGGGACCAGAGTGCCCCAAAACACTCTAATTTTTTGGGTGGTGGCAGCAAGTACCAGGTCCAAGCTGGTAACTAAGCTTGGAGGTTTTCATGCTAACCCCCATATTTTGGACGCTAAGGTCCAAATCTGGGACTAAAGGTATGATAACCCCTGAGCGCGAAAGTTGCAGCGCTGTAAAGTGCTCGTGTAGCCAAGGCCATATATCTGTCTTTGTCA
Organism: Gopherus flavomarginatus; assembly: GCF_025201925.1. Classification (NCBI taxonomy): domain Eukaryota; kingdom Metazoa; phylum Chordata; order Testudines; family Testudinidae; genus Gopherus; species Gopherus flavomarginatus. The sequence continues at coordinate 163,980,539 of NC_066617.1, read as the reverse complement.
CTGGATTTCACCAGAACCGTCCAGCTATCCTGTTCCTTGCATGATCCCTGCCCAGTCTGTGACTGCTAAGTGGCTAAACCTGCAGGAGTTCTAAAGGTACTTTGGACACATGTAACATGTTATCTGTGTTTTATGAGAAGCTCATATTTTTATAGTAACTGATCCGAGAATTCACTGTCTCCTCCATACCTTGGTGAGGTGCTTGTTTTATGCACAGGAGACACTTCCTCAACCGAGGAGTCACAACTATAATCAGAACCACCAAACCTCCTATACCGACTGCCACAACCCCAATGATTGTTCCAATGGATTCTTCTATGCCAAACAACCCTGGGGAAAGAGGCACAGTGACACAAGACATATTACACGGAGCTATATGCCCATGTAGGATAGTACACAGGCGAAGTTCCTGATTTCTACAGTATCTTGCTGAGGATGTTGCCTAGTGTGATACAGATTATATGGATTTCTTGTTGGGAAAGAAACTGCAGGTCTCTACAGGAGAGAGAGAGAGTATAGTCCACTGCAGATCATGTGGATTTATTTCAGCATAGGCAGGAAGCAGCAATACACTATGGGGACTGGAGACAGTATATTGCACACTGATTTCTTTCAGTGCAGGGCTGTAGGCTGTACTATGCTGTGAGGTGATAGTGAATTATGAATCAGGCTGCATTTATAGGGATCTCCCCTGTATTCTCCATGTACTCTTAAGGTATGAGCAAACAGTAAAGAATACCTTGCCATATTCTGAGTATTGTAACTTTTCTGCAACTTTCCAAAGGAGATAGCACCAAAGAGGGGTAAGATCTGAAGACATTTGTTTCTCACTGGGACCTGGGGGCAATCACCACCACTTGACTGGTAGGTAGAGATGTGACAGTTCCACATTCTTTGGGATCATTACATCTTGAGGTTCTGGTTCAGAATTCACTGGAACTGAGTATTGTTTGGGGACATAGAAGATCTCTGATCTGGGGAGGGTGGGAGAATGGAGAAACAGCAAGAGGAAGTGTGTCTTTAGGAAGACCCACTCATCTGTTTAAAATTAAGCATCCTTTGCAGAATAGTGATAGGGTTGCTCACCATGCTTTAAGATAAGCATCTGTTTGAATGCTTTGCTGAATCAGGGCCTACATGCAGAGGAGGCAGCTTATCAGCAGTGTCACTAGTTTAAAGGCCTTTGCAATGGACCTCTTTTACAACCATGTAAAACGGGACAGAAGGAAAGCAAAGTGCTGGAAGAATTTGTCTGAAAGGACAGTCAGAAGGGAATGGAGTAGAGGGAAAGGAATTGCTTAAGAGAGATACAAGAATAAAGGAATTAAAGCGAGTTAAGGCAAACATTAGGCAGAGCTTCAGGAAAAATGTCTTAACATGAAATCTATTACAATGTACAAAAACCTCCCATGAAAGATGAGGAAATGCGAAAACTATTGTGGGCATAGCCAAGAGAATATATTATGGGGAACCACCCTGTAGTTTGATACACAGTTTGTCCAAGAGGTGGACTAGTCAACCTAATAGATCTTTTCCATCTCTAAAGCTCTGATTTATTTAGATCAGTTTTAAGAGGAAGAAGTTTTGTGGTAAATTATGTCCATTGTGAGTTAGATTTCTCTCAGGGTATGTCTATGTTTCGCAGTGGATCGATGGGCAGCGATCAGTCCAGCGGGGGGTTGATTTATTGCATCTAGTCTAGATGCAATAAATCAATCGCTGAGCACTCTCCTGTCGACTTCGGTCCACCGGAGCGAGACACGTAGGCGGAGTTGACGGGTGAGGGTCAGCCATTGACTTACCACAGTGAAGACACTGCGGTAAGTAGGTCTAAGTACTTCAACTTCAGCTACATTATTCACAAAACTGAAGTTGCGTAACTTAGATCGATTCCCTCCCCTGCAGTGTAGACCAGGCCTCATTTTCTGGTCCCTTTCATTCAAGCATATTGCTAAACTGATGCATTCCACTGCCCCAGAAAGATGAAAAGGCAGCTACATTGGTCATAAAGCACATGTTGTGGGGATGATGTGTTAATGAAGCTATCAAAACAAACAATGTGAGATTTCACCAGACAAAGGCCAATATCTTGTGAGAGGCATACTCTATACTGTCACAGTTATTTTACCTATTAGTATCAGCTCCAGGCCTCCTCTTCCATCTACTAGTGCACAAACCAACTTCAAGGGGTGAAAAAAAAGAACTGAAATGAACACAAAACATTACCCAATGCTCTTCTGATCCTGAGCTTTGTACCACTCCCCATCACAACCTTCCCACTGGACAGTGTCACCTGGCAGAAATAAATGCCGTGATCGCTGGCTGTCACATTGAGGATAGTCAGGGAGGCATCTCCTTGGGATAAGTTCCCATGTATGAAAACCCTGGAGTAGTTTGTCAAGACAGTCACATTGTTCTCCAGTAGGTCCCTCTGCCCCTTTTCATCCACTTTGTACCACTTCACTGTCAGCTTGCTCAGGGATGGGCCCCAGGGACTGTGAAATTGGCAATTCAGGGCCACAGTTTCACCCTCTTTGGCTTTCTCCTTGGCTGGAATCTGAGCCACAAATGGATGCCACGGCTCAGGGGTGGTCACCACTAGGGGCAGCACCGCTGTGTGAGCCGTAGCAGGAGAGTTGAGGGTGATGGTTGCATTCTCTTTTTCTGCATCTTCTGCACAAATGAAGACAACTGCACAGAGAGAAAGATGAACAGTTTTGAGGTTAATAGTAGGGTTGCCAGGAACGCCCAGTCAAAAAGGGACCCTGGCATCTCTGGTCCAGTCGCAATGCAGTGGGGCTAAGGCAGGCTCCCTCCCTGCCCTGGCTCTGTGTGGCTCCTGGAAGCGGCCGACATGTCCCTATAGCCCCTAGCTGCAGGGACAGCCAGGGAGGGTCCGCATGCTGCCCCCGCCCCGAGTGCCAGCTCTACAGCTCCCATTGGCTGGGAACCGCAGCCAATGGGAGCTGCAGGGGTGACCCCTGCAGTGCAGGCAGCGCGCACCATGCAGAGGCACCTGCCTGCCCCTGTGCCTAGGATCCAGACATGTCAGCTGTTTCCGGGAGCCGTGCAGAGCCAGGGCAGGCAGGGAGCCTGCCTTAGCCCCACTCTGCTGCCAACCGGGAGCCGCCTGAGGTAAGCACCACCCAGCTGGAGCCCACACCCCAAAAACCCTGCCCCAGGTTGGAATTCTCTCCTCCACACTAACTCCCTCCCAGAGCCCACACCCCAACCCCCTACCCCAGCCCTGAGCCCCCTCCTGGAACCCACACCCCTCACCCCAACCCCCTCTCCCAGCCTGAGCCCCTCCCACATCCAAACTCTCTCCCAGAGCTTGCACTCCCTCTTGCACCCCAACCCTCTGCCCCAGCCCTGAGCCTGCTCCCGCACTGCGAACCCCTTGGCTCCAGCTCAGAGTCCCCTTCTGCACCCTGAACCCCTCATTTCTGGCCACACCCTGGAACCTGCACCCCAAGCTGAATCCTTCACCCCCTCCCACACCCCAACCCCCTGCCCAAGCCTGGAGCCTCTTCCCGCACCCTGAACTCCTCATTTCTGGCCCCACCCTGGACCCCGGACCCCCAGCTGGAGCCCTCATCCCCTCCTGTACCCCAACCCCCTGCCCTAGCCCAGTGAAAGTGATTGAGGGTGAGGGAGAAGTGAGCAAAAGAGGGGGAGGGGACTCAGGGAAGGGGCAAGGTAGAGGGCAGGGCAAGGGTGTTCGGTTTTGTGAGAGTAGGAAGTTGGCAACCCTAGTTAATAGTGGAGCAGTGGGAGCTGCTAGGTACTTAGCACAGCTGAAAAGCAGGTCACTTGCTTAGGTGCCTAGATATGGACTTAGGAGCCTAAGTTTAGGCAACCATTTTTTAAAATCTTGGCCCAATTGTGTGTGAACTGATGGAACCTCCAGCCCAAGTGTCTGTTCAAATGAGTTTAAGGGTGAATGTGAATATTTCCCACAACTCTCATATTTCCCTCTCATTAACTTTTAAATACATCATCTGCCCAATTTCTACCTGGGAGAACCTGCTTTTTATCCACACTGCCCTCAACTCTAAGTGCACCAGGCAAAGTAGAGGACTGGTCAGAGGTGAGAGGTGACAAAATGACTGAAGAGGAGAAATTAAAAGGGAGGGAAGAAGAGAGTTCAACCAGCCAAGAGAGCCTAACAAGGAAGGCTACCGAGCTAAATAATATTAGATAGCTCCTTTATGAGTCATGGCAGGAAGGACAAGGATGGGACCTGCTTTGATATTTGCTCAACAGAAAGGTGATTGATAATCAGCCCATTCACGGTCGCCTTCCTTCAACGGCATGAAGGTTGGAAGCCGACAGTGTCTGAGTGTCCCACACTGTTTTGACAGCTGGCATCTTGAAAGACAGAAGAGGTACTCAAGAACACTGCCAACAGACTTTTATCTGTTTATTAGCAAGTCTGTTGACAGTACCCAGGGTTATGTTCAAAACCAGAGAAGAGGCAGCACTATCCTGCTGCTATTTATATGTATAAATAGTAGAGATGCTATGCAGGGATTTCAAACCGCATTTCCCCGGGCTGCTGCTAATCATAGTATCAATCAGCCAGGAGCTCTGGGACAGCTGAGTGTGCCTCATTTCTGCAAACAAACCTCAGCGCACAAAACAAGAAGAATCTTTTCCCTCTGAAATGCCTAACTGGAACAACTGGATGGAGTGCCAAGCACGAAAACAAAACTGCAATAGAGGGTTTAGAATCCATATTTAAAATATTTTTTATTTTCTTAAAAAGACAGTTCCCATTCCCCCAAGAACCACCTACAGAATGTCATGGAATACAAGACATTACGTGGCGAGGGGCTGATTTTCCATTGCCTTGAAACTGTTGTTGCCATTTACAGAGTGCAGAGTTTGTTAAGAGGATGTCAAATGCTATCATTCTCCTTTGGCAGTATTTGATCCTCACGCTGCCCTCACTGGGCACAGCTGAACATGATGACCCAAGGTGCAAGGCAGAGTAGAATCAAATTTCTAGTCTCCAGGTTACGAGAGATCAATCAGAGGGCTTCTCCATACACACACACACACACACACACGCAAAATCTCTTTTGTGTTTATGTGATGCTGTATGATTGGATATGACCATGACTATTTATAAGAACATAAGAACATAAGAATGGCCGTACCGGGTCAGACCAAAGGTCCATCTAGCCCAGTATCTGTCTACCGACAGTGGCCATGCCAGGTGCCCCAGAGGGAGTGAACGTAACAGGCAATGATCAAGTGATCATTGATATTACCACTTTATACAGATGCAACGAATCTTGGAAAAAGTATGTCATGTAAGGTGTCAATGCAAAAGTTATGATTTGCTAAGTATGATTACCCTGTTTATATGCGTGTATTATCTTTGCATCTGAAGTTATGAATATGAGCTATGCACTGGTAGCTTACACATATGTTGTATTCATGGGTAACACCCACCAGATAAGATTTACATCAAGGCCAGACAGCTATGTGTTGATGGCCGACTAAGGACACTTCACTCTAACAATGGGCCATAGAAGAAACTCATCCCACCCAGTAAGCCTGCCTGTGGATTCCTCAGCAAGAATATAGGCAGTAGCTGCCACTGTGAGTAGCCAAGCATGCAAGGACATGTGATATGCTCATGTGGCCCTGGACTCCATCTTGAGCCAGTAACTTTCCACAAACTGGGCTGTGAGCTTTTTGGGTTTTTTATGAGACAGTAAATTTCCAGGTACCAGGCACGGGATATAAAAGTCCCCTGAGATATCTCCATTTTTCCTCTTTCCTGTCCTGATTCTCTGGATTTACAACTAAAAGGAGTATTTTGAACTATGTACCGAGGACCTTCCAATCTTTTGGAAGTTACCAGAGACTTTACAAGCTAGCAGTGTATATCATCATTGCTACAAACCTGATATAAGAACTTTGCAATTATTTGTATGTATATGATCTAGTAACTGTTACTAACTCTCTTCTTCTTTTATTACTAAACTTTTAGTTTTTAGTTACTAAAGGATTGGCATCGGTGTAGTTATTGGGTAAGATCTGAGTTATATATTGACCTGGCTAAGTGGCTGGTCTCTTAGGATTAGACGAACCCTATGTTTGAGTAAATTGGCTTTCAATAACCACTCATCATAGAGTCCAGCATCTGGGTGGTGAGACTAGGGCTGGAATGCCTAAGGAAACTGCATTTTTGACTTCCTGTTAACCAGTGTGGTGAGACAGACGTTTACTTTTGTTACTGGCTTGGTATAAACTAATGAGAGAACCACCACCAGTTTGGGCTGAGTCTGCCCAATTTCTCAGCAGTTTGTCCTGAATCTGGCATTCTCAGCTGTGACCCACTGAGGCACAATGACAGTTTCTAATTAGAAATATTAATATTAGAAATTAGAAATAATTATTTGTGTTATGATAGTGACTAGTGGGCCCAGTCATAGGCCCCCATTATGGCAGGTGCTATACAACAGAGAACAAAAAGACGATCCATGCCCTGCACCAAAAACCTTACAGCCTGTGTGTGAGGCAACAGATGGATACAAAGATGGGGAGAGTACAAAGTAGTTGTTTGTAAAAGATCCTAATTGGCTACAAAACCAATGTTAAACAATGTTAAACAGTTACATGGTGCTTACATTCTGAAATGCTTTACAAAAGCCAAAACAGTTGCCTGTGAGGTAGCAGTCCACATACTAGAGAACAGCATGGTAGTAGCACAGCATAGAATCATAGGGACCTCAGGAGGTCATCCAGTCCAACCCCCTGCTCAAAGCAGGACTAATCCCTAGATTTTTAGCCCAGTTCCCCAAATGGCCCCCTCAAGGATTGAACTCACAACCCTGGGTTTAGCAGGCCAATGCTCAAACCACTGAGAGTGTACCTATTTCCTAGAACTAGAAGGGACCCTGAAGGGTCATTGAGGCCAGCTCCTTACTTTCATTAGCAGGACCAAGTACTGATTTTGCCCCAGCTCCCTTAGTGGCCCCCCTCAAGGACTGAGCTCACAACCGTGGGTTTAGTAGGCCAATGCTTAAACCACTGAACTAGTGTCCCCTTGTGATATAGAAGAGGCAGGACTCAGTTGTAATGAATATAAAAGTGATTTTTTTTTTATTGAGGCAACGAGATATATACAGTAGCTGTGATTCTCTCAGGTTCTCTTGCTCCAGATTGGCTAACACAGTCTGTGCTGCCTCATGTCACCATGCAAGATGCCTGCTGTGTCACACCCCAGAGGTGGCTGCATTTCTGTAGTGAGTGAGTAATCACTGTACATGCAGTCTATAAAGCTCTTTAGAATGAAAGCGATTTCCGTTAGTAACAATATTCTTTACTTCCTATTCCTAACAGTGAGAGTTCTCTGTCAGACAGCTGCCCCATTCCACTCCAGAGCTCCATGTCAGTGCTGAGTTAGGCCATATTTTAAGGATTCCTATAAAGCACTTTGGAATTAAGAGGCATTTCAATGGGAAAGATATTCTCCTTCACTTCCTGCCCCAAACTGTTCTGTAATGTTGTTGTGTGTTGTTAAACAGCTGCCACATTCCACCCCAGAGGTGGCTGCATTTCAGTGGTGGATGAAAAAGATTAATATATAGTTAGGTAGGAAAGTTTGTAAAATGCTTAGCAATCTGAAAGGTGTTATGGAAACATAGAACAATGATTATAAATGCAAGTTATCTTCATAGTTTCTGCACATTTTCTGACCCTTGATATACATTTGCTCTGTCAGTATCATAACATCGTGAGGGATAGCAATGCCACATGCCAGTGAGTCAGCCACCTTTCCTTGCTTGTAAAAAGCTGCCTTGGGCCATAATCAGAATGCATTGTAATAGGAGGAGTGCCCTAAAATCTCTCAAAATGGTTGCATGTGGTTAAAGTCTGCTGTACCAAGAGTTTATCTCCCAGGATTTCAGAACTATAAATACAGGCATCATCATAGTTATACGTAGGGTCCCATTGTATCCCCACTTCTAGAAGGGGGAAGGAGGTGAAATATATGGTTATAGCTTGGGAAGGCACAGGGAACAGGGGCAAGATACAGCGCTGTAGCTTACACCCCACTTCCTCTCCATAAGCATTCCTCTGGGATCCAGCACCAAGTGTAGGGAGGGGAGCAGAAAAGGTTGGGAGGGATCAGGACAGGAAGCTGGTCATTCCACCCAGTATGCTCCTCCCTACCCATCTAGGGGCAGGGGGGGTCAACAGGAGCAAGTTACCACCCGCCAGGACTGGTTCAAGGGGCCCGTTATTGGGAGCGGGGATGACTGAATGGTGCTATTTAAAAATCAAACCACCTTCCAGGGCTAATTAGATCTGTGGAATATATTGGATTTTAAGATATTTTAAAAGTAAAATGTGTCTGTATTTTGCTGTGATTTATAATATAGATAAAGGATGAAGACTCTCCAATCGGCTGCAGTTCCACTGCTTAATATTGAATATCTTTGTGTATATTTTGGTCTTTCTGACAATAATTTGGGGCTCCTTGAAGATTGTGGTGGGGGGTACAAATATCCCCGTTGCCTCCCCAGTAGCACCAGGCCTGCTGCAAACAGAGTCTGCAGTAACCTGTGCAAGGGACTTGTGTATGAAGGTGGCTTGGGATTGTGAAGTTGGAGAGGGGACAGCTACAGTCTGGGAAGTGCTGAAGAGCAGGAGTTCCTGGAGCTCTCTCTACTATCTCGCTCTACTATCCCTGCCTGCCCACTTCCCCCGAAAAAACATATGATTGAGAGGGAACTCCCTAGGGGAGAAAGCAGCAGGTAGCCCAGCTGGTGAAAAGATACCCTTCAGTAGCTGAGGGGTCAGAGAGAAATGTAAAGAGCCTTGTACAATTAGGTCCTTCAGGGTGGGTCTACACTGCATCTAGATGTGAGCCTTCCAGTCCCACTCCACAGACTTTTTGTCCTATGACTACAGAGGTGTTAATTGACCCCTTCACCTTGAATGGTCCTTTAGAACATGTGCTAACTACATATGCTAAACTATCTGCTCCACCTTGTCCTTAGCTGTGACACTCTGGGTACCTTTCCCAGACCTGAGGAAGAGCTCTGGCCTTGGCTACACTGGCGCTTTACAGCGCTGCAACTTTCTTGCTCAGAGGTGTGAAAAAACACCCCCCTGAGCGCAGCAAGTTACAGCGCTGTAAAGCACCAGTGTAAACAGTGCCCCAGCTCTGGGAGCGCGGCTCCCAGCGCTGTAAGCTAATCCCCTCGGGGAGATGGAGTACCTGCAGAGCTGGGAGAGCTCTCTCTCAGTGCTGGTGCCACAACCACACTTGCACGTTGGAGTTTCGAGTGTAGCCAAGCCCTCTGTATAAACACAAAAGCTTGTCTCTCTCACCAAAAGAAGTTGGCCCAGTAAAAGATATAACTGCATCCGCCTTGTCTCACTAATGAACTGTTGCTTTAAGAGTGGTGAGCACTTCTGCATGCCGGCTTTCAGGAGACATCCGAATTGTTTTGTCATTAAATAGCCATTCTTTCTTCCTATCTATTTGGAGTATCCTACTCTTAGGCCACGTCCAGACTAGGAATTAAAATCGATTTTAGATACGCAACTTCAGCTACGTGAATAACGTAGCTGAAGTCGAATTTCTAAAATCGAGGTACTCACCAGTCTGGACGGCGCGGCATCGATGTCCGCGGCTCTCCGCGTCGATTCCGGAACTCCGTTCGGATTGATGGAGTTCCGGAATCGATGTAAGCGCGCTCGGGGATCGATACACCGCGTCCAGACTAGACGCGATATATCGATCCCCGAGCAATCGATTTTAACCCGCCGATGCCGCGGGTTAGTCTGGACGAGGGCTTAGGGCAAATCTACACATAAACCGATGCAGCTGCACCACTGTAGCACTTTGATGAGGATGCTCTAAGCCAACAGGAGAGCTCTCCCAAGAGGTGGCAGCTATGTCAGTAGGAGAAGCTCTCCCACTGAAATAGCGCTGTCTACACAGGGGGCTAGGTCAATATAATTATGTCGCTCAGGAGTGTGGATTTTTCACACCCCTGAGTGACATTGTTATACTGATATGGGTCTCAAGTGCAGACCAGACCTTATTTCATATGTCCATCTGCAGTATGATTACTGTCTATTTTCCATTTACGGAGTAAGAAGGTACTATTTTTACATTGGCACTTTTCTGATCATAACTGCACATTAATTGTGTTTTCTAACATCATCCCTGTTCACCATGACTTTTACTTCCACCTTGATATAACTGACCTTGTCATCTGTTGTGATCCTATATCTTTGTCTCAATATATATCACTGAGATTGCAATTAATCACTAAGAATCAGAACCCAAGAGAGTGGTCTGTGTCTTCTAGTGCCAGCTGTGTTTTGGATCGTCACTGTGAAGGTCACAGCACAGACTTTTTTTTTTCCATGTTGCGCAACTGGGAAGTGACTAGTTCATTGATATTTAAATAGACAATGCCCTTATGTTGGCATCCAGGAATATTTCTTGCCAAATGCTTTGTTGACTCTGCCACTAAGCTTTTTTTTGTTCCATTCTTTTCATTAGTATAGAGATGAGTATCTCCACCTGTCATGTGGAAGTCAGGTCTGATTCCCCGATGGGGACAAGCTCTGTGGTTTTTTGCTTTTAAGATACTTAAAATTAGGCTGACCAATGCACTGGGAAATATAGTGCAGGGGACAATCCTCTCGGGCCAGGAGTAATGCATTAGGGAACCTATAAGTAATTTTAATATAAAGCTGAGATTTTCGTATCTAGGGACGGGTCCTGAGGAGCACACAAGGCAGGTTAAAGGGGGTGGGGTGGCTCAAAGATGAAATAAAGTTTACTTTTGCGCTACCCCAAACTCTACTCCCTGGAGCAGTGGTCCCCAACCTTTTTGTGGCCAGTAGCACATTCATGTTTTCAGAAGAGTGTGGCGGGCACCAACAATGTTTCAAGGCTTATTTTGTATTTGTACATTAAATAATACGAAAAACATCATATTTAATATTCTGCCCATTCTGGGTTGAAATAATAGGGACGTCGTCTCTTATTTGAACCACTCATTTTGGGGCAAAATGTTAAAAAAATAATAAATTGCAAAGCACAAGAAAACAGCAGTATCAGTGCAGGAAGAATACTCACATACAGGGCTGGTTCCAGGCACCAGTGGGGCAAGCAGATGCCTGTGTCAGCACATGCTACAGGGCAGCATTCAGTCCATTCTGCAGAGGCAGAGCATTTTTGTTTGTTTGTTTGTTCTTTTTTGGCAGCAGTTCTGGGCAGTGCAGGGAGAAGCCTGAGAGAAGCTGCGCAGCCTGCAACCATGGAGTACTCTGTCCCTGGAAGGCAGGGGGCCCTGGCATCTCTCCTCTGCTGGGCACTAGGCGGGCCCCGCACCTGCCGGGGACAGAGAAAACCAGCACCTGCAGCCCTGGAGTTCTCTGTGCCTGGCAGGCGCGGGGCTGCGGCTTCTCTGCAGCCTCAGAGTTCTCTGTGCCCGGCAGGCGTGGGGCTGCGGCTTCTCTTCTTGAAGCTGGAAAGAAGCTGTAACCCCACGCCTGCCGAGGACAGAGAACACCGGCGCCCGCAGCCCTGGAGTTCTCTGTCCCCGGCAACCACAGGGCCATGGCTTCTTTCCTCTGCTGAGCACTAAGTAGGTGCACCTAAATGCTCTGGCGGGCGCCATCGTGCCCGCGGGCACCATGTTGGGGACCACTGCCCTGGAATAAATCCGAGCAGCCTATGGACGTCTTTAACTTACGCCAGATGCAAACAACCTCAAGGAACTAAAATGGTAGCTGGAGATTGGCACAGGGTATAGGTGTCCTGGTCATGTCCCCATTCCTTTGGCCATACCTACTAAGTGGACATTTGGGAGGGGAGTGGCAAAAACTCATTATGCCAGGTCTCCACCATCAGAGAATTCCCCTACACTACAGCAACTGGTTATGCTGACTTTACAGCTGGGATCTGCCAGCAATCCAGTGCAATACGGTCGCATCACATTCCAGGAACTGACCTCTAAATTCTATAATTAAGTGATAAATGACTGTATATATCTCTGCTTAATTTATGAGAATTTTTAGCTGAGGTTGGCTTTGGAAAATTAATATTCATGACTGTTCTGCGAACACACTGGATAGCTAATATGTCAGAAAAACAAACAAGTCATAAAGCTTATACTAATGAAGGTACATAGTCAGCCTTCTTGAGAACTAATGGAAATGGAAAGATACATTTCCTCTTTGGGATTAAACGCAAAAAAATGCCTATGAGGTAAATAGGAGTGGATCTATAAACAAGAATGTGTTTTTTTCAATGCAAAATCCAGTACTGAATTTGACCCCAAAGTTCCTTCTGTATCCTGAGAAGTCCTTAGGGGAGAATGGCTTAAAAAAAAAAAAAGCCTCACAAACCAAATTTCAGAAATAAGCCAAACTCATCCAGATTAAGGAAGATGTTTAAGCAGATCAGCACTTACCCATCCACAAGGAGAACAGGAGAAGAGGCACTGTGTAGACATAGAATTTCCCAGCTTGCTGTTTCATAGCTGTTGAAGTATATAGTCAATTTGCCCTAGCCTGTGTCTCAGATCGTATGGGCAAAAAAATATCTCTGCTGTTGCAACAGGAGTTCGCATTCTGACCAGTGAAAGTCACACTTTCTAAAGTTACCACAGCTTCAAGTTTGCAGCATGCTACCTGGATGACTGCCACATTTTAACTTGTTATAGTGGCTTCCATGCTGTCGAAATATGGGGGTGGGAGACACAACTATTATTCTCTTTATTGCTTTGGACTTGTGTACACCAGCACCGGAACCTGGAGCTGATGAGTGCTTATTCAGTAGAGAGTTTCTTATCTGTTGAGCCCCTAATGGATTTCTTGGCAGCTAGGCCTCCATAATTCCTATCGATTTTATTGGGAGTTGTGACTACTCAGTGCCTCTGAAAATCTGGCCATATGTGCTGCGCCTGTGATGAAAATATATCCCCCCAAAGTATTTATTTTCAGTGTAGTAGAAATCCTGATTAACCAAAGGTTGGTTAGTGTTAACTGTTGGTTAACTGAAGCTTGGTTATGGGTTATATCCCCTGAGAATGGGGAGGGGGGTTGAAAATAGCAGACCTGTCTGCAAAGCTGACTAGGGTACTGTCTTGTTGTTTGTGGAAAGTAAAGCCAGGCTTTCACACAGGAACTGGTCCAACACTATTTTATGGGAAGAACTCCAGTTAGGGTGACCAGATGTCCCGATTTTAAAGGGACAGTCCCGATTTCTGGGTCTTTTTCTTATATAGGCTCCTATTACCCCCCACCCCGTCCCGATTTTTCAAACTTGCTGTCTGGTCACCCTATCTCCAATAGCCAGCTCCACATTCTGCAACAGCTCACTCAGTACTCACTGATCCTGCTGGCAGTGTTACAGCTGCACGGTGGACACACCATGCCAGCTGCCTGGCTGGCATCTCTTCCCTGAGCTCTTGGATTGCGGACCCAGTGAGGCTTTCTTGAAGCCCACTGGCTATTTTTCCTATTTCTGCAATGATAGCTGAAGATTTTGGCTATTCCTCAATGTCCTTCACATGAATGGGAACGTACTGTTATGGCCTGGTGAAGATTCTGTTCCACATCCATTTAAAAGTTTCCAGTAAGGGAGCCTGAGTATTTTTTTTGTAGTAGAGGGGTGCAAAAAGATTGAGGAAGAAAGCTGTAGTGCTATTGAATTGTATTGCTATTATTATAGGCCTGTTTCTTAAACACTCCTGTTGACTATTCTAGTGGTATCATTTTTAAGACAATGACACCCAAACTCTCACATACTCATTCCCCTAACTCCACATCATATCCTAGTTCCTGGCTTCCCAAATCTGGTGACCCGATACTATGTAGGAGGTTACAGGTTTAAGAGTGATTGCTTACTTGCTTTAATTTTGGGCTGTGCTCATAGGTGCTGGAAGCAGGGGTGCTGGGGGTGCTACTGCACCCCCAGGTTTGAAGTGGTTCCCCTCATATACAGGGTGTAAAGTTTGGTTCAATGGCTCTTCCCTGCAAGTGTTTTCAAAGAGCTGAAAAAGGCAACATTTTCTTTCAGGATTTAAGCTTCTAAACATAATTGTGAAATCTTCATTTTGCAGCTTTGTTGTCAGTGCAGGGTCCATCCGGATATGTTCTTTTATCTCAGTGTTTCTCTGGGGAAACCCAAGAGCCCTGAGGAGGAATTACAGCACTGGATTGTCTAGTGTCCTAGAACTAGAGAGGACTGCAACTCTATAACACTGCCTATTGCTGTACAAGGGGGCCCTTAGGTTTCCAAGCACTGGTGCAGCACAGAAGAGTTGTCCCTTTTGACAAATAATCATTTGGAACTGGAAGGAGTGGAAGTCCACACTGACGTTTTAAAACTGGAGGCCTGTATTTCTGCAATGGGGCTCTGCATGATGCTGTATGATGAGCAAAAGGAAATATTGTCAGGGATCCTAGAAATGCATTTGCCACAGAAAAATGTGGAATTTACCTTTTACAGAGACGCTTTAATTTTTACATTTTGTGAAAAAATAAAAACGTATACAATAGAACCCCCATTTATCCAAGCCTCCAATATCCAGCTCTCCATATTAACTGAACCACCAGCCGCCTAGGACTGATAGCAGCAAGGGCTCGGATGGTCAGCCCCCACACGGTGAAGGCTTGGGCGGTCAGCTGGAGCCCAGCTGCTGTCAGACCTTGACAGTTGGTTGTTCGGTTAATATGTATAATGAAGGCTTGGAAAAATGTGGTTCTAATGTATATCAATAAAACTTTGTGTTCAACTGATACCTATATATATTGTGGTCAGGGAAACTAAAGTTCAGCATTTAATTTTAATCACAAAAAAACATGGATTTCTATGGTTTTTTATCAGAGATTTTTTTTTTTTTCCCACAGAAAACTAGGAATCCTGATGATCATATACAGGAGTTAAACGCCAAATTTGAGGAAGTGGTACTGAGACATAAAAACCTTGTGTGTGCCCTGAAGGAGTAGTCCATGCTGAATCATTATTGCACTGTTGTTGTTTATGCTTACCTTATCCTGTATTCATATTTTGTTTGTGCATCTCCCAATAAATTTGTTACTCCTGAGAAAAAAGATGTACCAGCAATTTCTAAACCTGAGAACAAGGAATTGATCAGCTGTTGCTAAATCTCATGATTTTATTGTGAGTCTTGTGATATTTGGTGTTTTTTTTTCTTAAAGCACCAGTGCCTGGAGTCATGGGATTAAGATATTTCAGCTTTCACGTAAAACATTTTTTTTCAGCCTGCTTGTTTGTGGAGAAAAGCTTGAAAACGTGAATGCTAGAGACTCAAAAGAATCCAGATTTTATTATTTTTAAACCAATCTCATGATTTTTGAACGCTTGATATTAGCAATACTGGCATTGGCTTGTCTGCTCCAGCAGTTGGGTGGGGACGCCAGTCACAGAGATCATTATCACCTTGAGTAATGTGACACTGGGTGACTGCCAGAGCACTGTAGTTTATGGCCCATAATGCTTCCCACAGCAAAGGCCTCAAATGGCCTCCCTGAAAAATAGCAAGAGAAGCAGATTTCTCTGGCTGGAACATATGTAGGCTTCACTGTCATAGGACAGGCAGCGCTGCCAGGTTGGGGAAGGAAAACGATGAAGAAACACAAGTTTGGGGGAGGAGGGCTCTGCTGGAAGAGGGGTTCCCAGGCTATGGGAGTGGGATCTGGTGGGGATCCTAGGGGGAGGGTGTCATAAACAGATAGCTAAGGGTTAATGTCTCTTTCACCTGAAGCACCTGACCAGAGGACCAATCAGGAAACCGGATTTTTTCAACTTTGGGTGGAGGGAATTTAGTGTCTGAGTCTTTTGTCTGTCTGCCTGCTTTCTCTGAGCTTTGGAGAAGTAGTTTCTACTTTCTAGTCTTCTGTTTCTAAGTGTAAGGACAAAGAAATCAGAGAGTAAGTTATATGGTTTCTTTTCTTTGGTATTTGCATGAATATAAGTGCTGAAGTGCTTTGATTTGTATTCTTTTTGAATAAGGCTGTTTATTCAATATTCTTTTAAGCAATCGACCCTGTATTGTATCATCTTAATACAGAGAGACCATTTGTATGTATTTTTCTTTCTTTTTATATAAAGCTTTCTTTTAAGACCTGTTGAAGTTTTTCTTTACTTCAGGGAAATTGAGTCTGTACTCACCAGGGAATTGGTGGGAGGAAGAAATCAGGGGAGATCTGTGTGTTGGATTTGCTAGCCTGATTTTGCATTCCCTCTGGGGGAATAGGAAAGTACTATTTGTTTCCAGGATTGGAAACAGAGAGGGGGAGTCCCTCTGTGTAGTTTCACAGAGCTTGTGTCTGTGTATCTCTTCAGGAGCACCTGGAGGGGGGAAGGGAAAAAGGATTATTTCCCTTTGTTGTGAGACTCAAGGGATTTGGGTCTTGGGGTCCCAGGGAAGGTTTTTCAGGGGGACCAGAGTGCCCCAAAACACTCTAATTTTTTGGGTGGTGGCAGCAGGTACCAGGTCCAAGCTGGTAACTAAGCTTGGAGGTTTTTCATGCTAACCCCCATATTTTGGACGCTAAGGTCCAAATCTGGGACTAAGGTTATGATATGGTGTAGCAGTGGTGGGATATAGACAGAATCCAGAAGCCAGTAGGAATACTATATTTTTCTTTTCTCTGCTAATGGCTTTTTAGCAGAGAGAAACAGTTGGTTTTAAAAGGGAACCAGAGAGAATTTTTTTTTTCTGCTCTCTCTGGCAGTTTGTGGCTTGCATGTTAAGCGAGAAGCCATTAAGAGACTGTTGAGGGTCTTTTGTCACACAATAGCACTCCCATTGAGAGTCATTACCAGCACTATATGAATGCAAATAAAGTGGTTTTTCAGGTTTACTTAACATTGAAAATTAGCTAAAGGCACTGTTGCTAGGCAGACTTCAGGAGGCAACAGAGAACCTGCAGTTCAGAAGATAAACACCGGAGGGCACCCCAACACAAGAAAACAGGAACCATGACTTCTAAGGCAAAAATTGAGGCCGAAGAACAAATCAAAGAAGCTGAACACAGGCGAGAGATGGAAAAACACAAACAGGAACTGGAAATAAAACAAAAAAAGATGGAGATGAAAGAAAAGGAAGAAAGCATGAAACTGGCAGCCTTCCAAAGAGAACAGGCAGCCCAAGAGGCAGCACACAAAAGAAAACTAGAAGAAGAAGAGGTAGCCTACCAAAGGAAACAAGCAGAAGAAGAGTTGGCCCACAGAAGGAAGCAAGAAGAAGAGGAGGCGGCCCACCACCGAGAAATGGAAAAACAACAAAAAGAGAATGAAGAGAAGGAAAAACAGAGAAAACATGAACTGGACTTGGCAAAAGCTGGGCTGCATGTGCCAGCCAACCCTAACAACCCGGCGCCCATTATTGCTCCACAGCACAGGAAATTTCCCACCTACAAGGCAGGTGATGACACCGAGGCCTTCTTGGAAAATTTTGAAAGAGCCTGTCTTGGGTACAACATCCCCGAAGACCAGTACATGGTAGAATTGAGGTCACAGCTCAGTGGCCCTTTAGCAGAGGTGGCAGCTGAAATGCCTAAGCTGCAAATGAATGACTATAAACTTTTTCAAACCAAGGCCAGATACAGAATGGGGATAACCCCAGATCATGCCCGTCGGCGCTTCAGAACCCAAAAGTGGAAACCAGAGGTGTCATTTCCCAAACACGCCTACTACATTGCAAAAAACTATGAGGCCTGGATAACAGGAAACAACGTTCAAACCTTGGAAGAACTGCACCTCCTCATACAAATGGAGCAGTTCTTGGATGGAGTTCCTGAAGACATCACACGGTACATACAAGATGGAAATCCCAAAGATATCGCTGAGGCGGGGGAAATTGGAGCCAAATGGATGAAACTGGCAGAAAGCAAGAAAGCTACTGTCAAGGGGAACGATTACCCCAGGGTGCACACAGACCATAAACCCTACAACCGAGGACAGCCAAAGACCCCACATACCACCCAAGTAAAGCCACAGATACCCTACCCTTCAACCTCACCAGTCTCCAGTAACTCACCTCGGCCCAGTGACCCATCAGATGGAAGATGCTTTAAGTGTAATGAACTGGGACATATCAAGGCCAACTGTCCCAAGAACACCATGCGAGTGCAATTCATTACACCACCATCACCCCAAAGATCCCCAGGCCCGGATGCCTCTCAAATACCCTTGGAGCGAAGGGAAAATTTGAGAGTGGGCGGAAAGAAGGTTACTGCGTGGAGAGACACGGGGGCACAAGTGTCAGCTATCCACCAATCCTTCGTTGACCCCAAATTCATCAACCCAAAGGCCAAAGTTACAATTTACCCCTTCATGTCACAAGCTGTAGACTTGCCTACAGCTCAACTGCCTGTCCAGTACAAAGGCTGGTCAGGAATGTGGACTTTTGCAGTCTATGACAATTATCCTATCCCCATGCTACTGGGGGAAGACTTGGCCAACCAGGTGAGGCGGGCCAAGAGAGTGGGAATGGTTACACGTAGCCAAACCAGGCAAGCTTCCAGACCCATTCCTGTTCCTGAACCGTCCACAGACGCCCCGTCTGGGTTACCAGAGACCCAGACAGAGGTAGTGGACCCGGATTCCATGCCAACCACTGAAACAGCCACAGCACCTCCAGTCCCAGGCCCGGAACTGGAACAGCAACCAGCACCAGCAAGTGCAACCCCATCTTCAAACTCAACGCCAGAGGGCGCCAGCGAGCCACAACTGGCAGAAGCAACAAACAGCCATACCCAAAAGGCTCAGCCAGAGCCTGAAATACCCTCAGGTGCACCAGCGGAGAGCGGTTCACCAGCAACGGAAACAACCCCATCACCTACATCGCTTCCAGAGGGACCAAGCCCAAGTCCACAGTCTGAGGAAGAACTGGTGACCCCAGCCTCAAGGGAACAGTTCCAGACTGAGCAGGAAGCAGATGACAGCCTTCAGAAAGCGTGGGCGGCGGCACGGAGCACCCCACCGCCTCTCAGCTCTTCTAATCGATCCCGGTTTGTTATAGACCAAGGACTTTTATACAAGGAAATTCTTTCTGGTGGACACCGGGAAGAATGGCAGCCGCAAAAACAGTTGGTGGTTCCAACTAAGTACCGGGGGAAGCTCTTAAGCTTAGCCCATGATCATCCCAGTGGCCATGCTGGGGTGAACAGAACCAAAGACCGGTTGGGGAAGTCCTTCCACTGGGAGGGGATGGGCAAGGACGTTGCCAAGTATGTCCGGTCTTGTGAGGTATGCCAAAGAGTGGGAAAGCCTCAAGACCAGGTCAAGGCCCCTCTCCAGCCACTCCCCATAATTGAGGTCCCATTTCAGCGAGTAGCTGTGGATATTCTGGGTCCTTTCCCAAAAAAGACGCCCAGAGGAAAGCAGTACGTACTGACTTTAGTGGACTTTGCTACCCGATGGCCAGAAGCAGTCGCTCTAGGCAACACCAGGGCTAACACTGTGTGCCTGGCCCTAACAGACATCTTTGCCAGGGTAGGTTGGCCCTCTGACATCCTTACAGATTCAGGGTCTAATTTCCTGGCAGGGACCATGGAAAAACTGTGGGAAACTCATGGGGTGAATCACTTGGTTGCCACCCCATACCACCATCAAACCAATGGCCTGGTGGAAAGGTTCAATGGAACTTTGGGGGCCATGATACGAAAATTCATCAACGAATTCTCCAATAATTGGGACCTAGTGTTGCAGCAGTTGCTGTTTGCCTACAGGGCTGTACCACATCCCAGTTTAGGGTTTTCACCATTTGAACTTGTGTATGGTCACGAGGTTAAGGGGCCATTACAGTTGGTGAAGCAGCAATGGGAGGGGTTTACGCCTTCTCCAGGAACTAACATTCTGGACTTTGTAAGCAACCTACAAAGCACCCTCCGACACTCTTTAGCCCTTGCTAGAGAGAACCTAAAGGATGCTCAAGAAGAGCAAAAGGCCTGGTATGACAGATATGCCAGAGAACGTTCCTTCAAGGTAGGAGACCAGGTTATGGTCTTGAAGGCGCAACAGGCCCATAAGATGTAAGCATCATGGGAAGGGCCCTTCACGGTCCAAGAGCGCCTGGGAGCTGTAAACTACCTCATAGCATTTCCCAGTTCCTCACTAAAGCCTAAAGTGTACCATGTTAATTCTCTCAAGCCTTTCTATTCCAGAGACTTACAGGTTTGTCAGTTTACAGTCCAGGGAGATGATGCTGAGTGGCCTGACGGTGTCTACTACGACGGGAAAAAAGACGGTGGCGTGGAAGAGGTGAACCTCTCAACCACCCTGGAACGTCTGCAGCGGCAACAAATCAAGGAGCTGTGCACTAGCTTCGCCCCATTGTTCTCAGCCACCCCAGGACGGACTGAACGGGCATACCACTCCATTGATACAGGTAATGCTCACCCAATCAGAACCCCACCCTACCGAGTGTCTCCTCATGCCCAAGCTGCTATAGAACGGGAGATCCAGAACATGCTACAGATGGGTATAATCCGCTCATCTACCAGTGCATGGGCATCTCCAGTGGTTCTGGTACCCAAATCAGATGGGGAAATACGCTTTTGCGTGGACTACCGTAAGCTAAATGCTGTAACTCGTCCGGACAACTATCCAATGCCACGTACCGATGAGCTATTGGAAAAGTTGGGACGTGCCCAGTTCATCTCTACAATAGACTTAACCAAGGGGTACTGGCAAGTACCGCTAGATGAACCTGCCAAGGAGAGGTCAGCATTCGTCACCCATGCGGGGGTGTATGAATTCAATGTCCTTCCTTTCGGCCTTCGAAATGCACCCGCCACCTTCCAGAGGCTGGTAGATGGTCTACTAGCTGGACTGGGAGAATTTGCAGTTGCCTACCTCGATGATGTGGCCATTTTTTCAGACTCCTGGCCCGAACACCTACTACACCTGGAAAAGGTCTTTGAGCGCATCAGGCAGGCAGGACTAACTGTTAAGGCCAAAAAGTGTCAAATAGGCCAAAACAGAGTGACTTACCTGGGGCACCAGGTGGGTCGAGGAACCATAAACCCCCTACAGGCCAAGGTGGATGCTATCCAAAAGTGGCCTGTCCCACGGTCCAAGAAGCAGGTCCAATCCTTCTTAGGCTTGGCCGGATACTACAGGCGATTTGTACCACATTACAGCCAAATCGCTGCCCCATTGACCGACCTGACCAAAAAGACCCAGCCAAATGCCGTTAAGTGGACTGATGAGTGTCAAAAGGCCTTTACCCAACTTAAGGCAACGCTCATGTCTCACCCTGTGCTCAGGGCCCCGGATTTTGACAAACCATTCCTGGTAACCACAGATGCATCTCAGCGTGGTATAGGAGCAGTGCTCATGCAGGAAGCAACACATCACAACTTCCATCCTGTTGTGTTTCTCAGCAAGAAACTGTCTGAGAGGGAAAGTCACTGGTCAGTCAGTAAAAAGGAATGCTATGCCATTGTGTACGCCCTGGAAAAGCTACGCCCATATGTTTGGGGACGGCGGTTCCAACTACAAACTGACCATGCTGCACTAAAGTGGCTTCATACTGCCAAGGGGAACAACAAGAAACTTCTTCGTTGGAGTTTAGCTCTCCAAGATTTTGATTTTCAAATTCAACACATCACAGGAGCTTCTAACAAAGTTGCTGATGCTCTCTCCCGTGACAGTTTCCCATAATTCAGTAGTTAAAAAGTGTTCTTAAAATGTAGAAGTCTGTTAGTTATATACTTAGTGGTATATGTAAAGGTGCATGTGTTGTATTAATCTGTTTATTTTCAAGTTCTAGAAGGAAATCGCCGCCAGTGAGCTTCCCCACTGTCTGCAATTTGGGGGGCGTGTCATAAACAGATAGCTAAGGGTTAATGTCTCTTTCACCTGAAGCACCTGACCAGAGGACCAATCAGGAAACCGGATTTTTTCAACTTTGGGTGGAGGGAATTTAGTGTCTGAGTCTTTTGTCTGTCTGCCTGCTTTCTCTGAGCTTTGGAGAAGTAGTTTCTACTTTCTAGTCTTCTGTTTCTAAGTGTAAGGACAAAGAAATCAGAGAGTAAGTTATATGGTTTCTTTTCTTTGGTATTTGCATGAATATAAGTGCTGAAGTGCTTTGATTTGTATTCTTTTTGAATAAGGCTGTTTATTCAATATTCTTTTAAGCAATCGACCCTGTATTGTATCATCTTAATACAGAGAGACCATTTGTATGTATTTTTCTTTCTTTTTATATAAAGCTTTCTTTTAAGACCTGTTGAAGTTTTTCTTTACTTCAGGGAAATTGAGTCTGTACTCACCAGGGAATTGGTGGGAGGAAGAAATCAGGGGAGATCTGTGTGTTGGATTTGCTAGCCTGATTTTGCATTCCCTCTGGGGGAATAGGAAAGTACTATTTGTTTCCAGGATTGGAAACAGAGAGGGGGAGTCCCTCTGTGTAGTTTCACAGAGCTTGTGTCTGTGTATCTCTTCAGGAGCACCTGGAGGGGGGAAGGGAAAAAGGATTATTTCCCTTTGTTGTGAGACTCAAGGGATTTGGGTCTTGGGGTCCCAGGGAAGGTTTTTCAGGGGGACCAGAGTGCCCCAAAACACTCTAATTTTTTGGGTGGTGGCAGCAGGTACCAGGTCCAAGCTGGTAACTAAGCTTGGAGGTTTTTCATGCTAACCCCCATATTTTGGACGCTAAGGTCCAAATCTGGGACTAAGGTTATGACAGAGGGAACAGAAAGGGTCAGGTTGTATCAGGAGAGGAGGTTCCTCGGACAGGGGCAAGAGGCTATATTGGATGGCTGCACCCCTCCTGGGCTGTGCCTTGGGGGTTGGGTGGGGAGAGGGGCTGTATTGGAAGGGTAAAGTCTGAGGGGGTTGTGCCCTGTGGGGGTGGGGTTAATTAAAGCGAGGCAAGCGCAAAGTACATGTGTAGCCCTTTTGCCACTACTTGCTTACACAAATAATCAAGGAAACAAAATGGCTGCCGAGCTTGGCTGGGCAGGGGAGGGCGGAACACGGAGTGGCTGCTAACGGCTGCTAGAGGGAACCACGCAGGTGCACCAGGTGTTTGTGGGGAGTTGGCAGGAGCAGCCCTGCTCATTGCCGAGAGACGGCACCTGCGTACAGGCTGTAGGTGGGAGACTTGTGTTCTGGCAGGACAGGCCTTTGGGCCCAAGATTGAAGCTAGAGGGAATGGAACCTGCCAAGACTCCTCTGAGCCCCCAACAGGTAACAGGGCTATTGCCTTCCATAGGCCAGGATGGGGGTTGTGGACCCTGGGGCAGAGAAGTCACAGAGGAGAAGACCCACAGTACTCGCCATGCATCTCCCTATCAAATCCCAGTCTCCCATACCCATTGTATCCCATTCTGCCCATAACCACACACCGGCCTCACCCTATGACCCACCGTATCCCACACCTCCCTCACCCACGGCATCTCAGTTCTTGACCACTGGCCACTGCAACTGGACATGCCTCTGACCTGAAACACCCAGGCCCCCTGCATGGTCTGCTGTGTTTCAAGCCCCCCTGATTCACCAGGTCCTGAATGACTACATGTCTGATACATTGCTCTCCATTGCCCACAATTTGAGGCATCTCTGCCCCCTGCAACTTCTCATTGACCCATTGGTCACTGAGGTGGAATTTTTCCTCTCTGCCACGCTGCTCAATTTGTGTTTATAATGTAGGGATTTAAAAGGCATGTATTTTCAAATGTGCCCATTAATGTTGGGTCCCTCTGTTTGTGGGCATCCAACTTGAACCTCTGCTGGCCTGATTTTCAGAGATGCTGAGCACTCCACGGTTCCAACAGAAATCAGTTGGAATTGTCTCCAGAGGGATCCCCAAAACTGACCGCCTGAAATTATGGAAATTTTGGGCTTTATTGATAAGAATACTGATTAGACACACCTATATTAAGAATATGCCTTACCTGAGTTAATACTAACACATTCAGCTGGAACTGAAAGTACTAAAAATCTAACCTACTTTTCATTATGCTGTTTGCGTTCTTTGTTTATTTTACTGACCTCAGATAGTGAAAAGAAGCTGGTTTTCTTTTTTTGCTATGTATTTACATATTTTATTACTTAACAATGAGTGAAGCGAACAATTAACTACAGTTTGTACAGCACCTAGCACAGTGGGGTCTCGGCCCCATGACAGGGGCTCCTAAGTGCTACTGCAATACACATAATATATAAAGACAATAATCAAGAGAAACAGCCACCTGATTCTAGAGGATATCTTCATGCATAAAGGAGAGAGAAGTGAGAGTGTTTCTCTACTTTCATAGTTAAAGTACATACATGTCAAATGTGTCTACTTGGGAGACACATCAAGTATGATAGTTGTGAATGGCTTTTTAAAGACATTTAAACAAGTCCATGCTGCTAAGGAATTTGCAACTTACAAGGCATAATTCTGCTCCCATTGAAGTCAGTAGCAAAATAATAATAATAATTAAAAACACCTAGCTCTTACATTGCATTTTTCATCAGTACATCTCGAAGTAGGTCAATATTATTATCCCTGTTTTACAGATGGGGAAGCTGAGGCACAGAGCGGCAAAGTGACTTGCTCAAGATGATCCAGTGGCCAAGCTAGGAATAGAAACCAGGTGCCCTGAGTCCCAGTCCAATACTCTTTCCGCTTGCCCATATCCCCTCCCAAAAGTTGACGTGATCACAACCTGCGGTGGCACAATGCCAAAACTCCCATTGCTTTCAGTGGGAGCAGGGTTTGGCCCTAAATTAGACCATGGTAAGAGATGACAGACAAAGGCTGGGGGACATGAGAAGGATGAGGGTTATAAAACAGTAAAACAGTATGAGATATGCTTTGTTATGCACAAGTCTTGGTTGCTTTACTGTTTCATTTATTTATTTTGGATATGCTATTAATATACTTAAAGCCTGAAGGAGTAAAATCTACCAGTCAGGCAGGAGTGGTGGAGAGAAATTACTCCTGGCCCAGCATCATTCAACCAATGAGCCCATGGCTTCAGGAGGCATTTAAAGAAGAATGTGATTGCATGGGGCCAGCTTTTCAAGTGAGCTCCGTAGCCATAGCCATTTTTTTCAAAAGAACTCAGCAGGTTGGGAGCAAGGCACATCCTGAGCTCTTTTGAAAATCTAACTGCAAGCATCACTCTGTGAGCTGCTGGGTGCTGAGCATGTCTGAACATTTGGCCCCATTTGTGAGCTTGTAATTCTGTTGAAAATCTCACCCAAAATGCCTAGGATCAAGAGGAATATTCCAGGAATAAAGGGCTGTGTGAGAAAGGACAGAGAGTTAGCCATGAGAGAAAGAGACCAGGGGAAGAATATGCATTAATCTGGCAGAGTGTAGGGTGCAACCAAAATCTGTCATAGATGTAACCAAAAGCTGGAGAGCATGAATGGTATATCAAAACACTTACCGAATAAAATAATTCATGATGATTGCTCCCTCAGAGAACACATCTTCAGCAAGCTCTTGTGTGTGCTTGAATCTAAAAACCATTAAGTCCAGCCATTACCCTTGTTTTTTATTTACTCTCATCCCCATCATAGGCGCCGACTCTGTGGCTGCTCCAGGGCTGGAACACCGACGGGGAAAAATTGGTGGGTGCTCTACACCCACCCGCAGCTCCCTGCCCCGCCCCCCCAGCTCACCTCCGCCTCCTCCCCTGAGCGCACCGCTGAATCCTGCATCTCCCCACTTCCTCCCAGCGCTTGTGCCGCGAAACAGTTGTTTGGCATGGCAAGTGGTGGGAGGGCGGGGGAGGAAGAGGAATGTGGCACGCTTGGGGAAGAGGTGGGGCTGGGGCAGGGATTTGGGAAGGGGTCCAATAGGGGCAGCGAGGGGGCGGAGTCGGGGCTGGACCGGGAGGGCGCAAGCACCCACCGGCGCCAAGGAAAGTTAGCGCCTGTGATCCCCACATACTAGATTATTTCACCTTCTTGTTCCCCTGCATTAGCAAAATTCTGTTTCTAACATACCAGGGCAACATTTAAATCCAGTTATGTTTTCACAGATTTTTGTTAATTTCATGAACATATTTCCATTTCTATTAGGTTTTATATCCCTTGTTTTTCTCCTAGAAACATGTTGGGGCTAGAATATTTTGAAACATTGTTCAGTTATATATGAAGTTTACGTTCTTCTCCTTGAAGGCAGGTTTTCACTCTTTCCCCTATAGGTGGCTCTGTGTAATTCATTTTACATTTAAACTAGGGGTAATCCATTTGTGTAATAGACCTGCAGGATCAATCGACGCTACACACGGCTCATACGGCACCTCATGGTCTCAGACACTATCCGATGGTCCAGGGACCACTACACCGAACACATCACCAGCCACCGACAATACCAGGAGGCGTGCGCCGGAGCGACATCATGCATCGACTACGAGAAAGGGACCGAGAGACTTTTTCCGTTGGACCATATGAACCAGAACCATTAGCTCACTGAACATTAAATCTCAGCAAATGAGGGTCAATCCATCCTCATCATCGTATCCGCTCATTATACTCCACACCCGAACATAGCCATTATATGAATAACATACCCTCATATCTCAATGTCTGTACTTTGACCTTTTACCCATAATCAGGGATATTGCAGATTATGTATTCCTTACGCCATCCGATCTTAAACCAAACTTTGCACCCTTTGATAATCCGTGTGTTATTCCCTTTTAACCGGAAACTCTTACGCTTAAACTCTGTACCGTTAACTTTTTTTTTTTTTTTTTTTTTTGGTAAACCTCATCCTAATAAATTTTTTAAATCAGATTCATGGACTACACGACATAAAATGCCTACTATCACTCCATATTTATACAGGACCTTTCATTCAGAAGAAGGTGCTTTTTAAATGGCTAGGGATCAGTTCATCACATACCACTAAAACAACACTAATAATAAAATAAAATAAATAATAACAACACCTAGCTCTTAATCACTACAGAAGTTGGATTTCTGAATTATTTTTATTAATTTTACTTTATTCAGGTTTAAATCTAATTACAGAGTTAACAGTGAAAGAAAACAGAAATGAAGGTGTGCTGGTAGAGCTACAGTCCAGAACACATTCTTCCTGTGAAACTATTTGTGGGGCTGGGGAGTGGGAAAAACCCAGTGAGGGTCCCCTCATGGAGATTTTCTTGGGTCATCCTTTTGGGGGCAAGGGCTGTGGTAATAGAGTCCCCTCCAGATTCCCAGGAGAGTAGGGCCTTCTGTGCTGGAAGCTTTGTGACCCTGCACCAGCTCTGGGATACCAAGTCTCCCTTCTGAAACTTTTGGAGACAGACTGTCATTGTCCAAGGGACACACTGCAGAGAGGGTAACAGAAGAGTTAAGGCTGTATTAGTGCTCTTCTTGCATCTCTTTGGGACTGGTGAGACATGCATCCCTCATGGTTCCCCCTCACAATACTTTCTTCCAGCTGCAGATCCCTCTCTCTGCAGAGTGGGCTTTGTGGAGTTAGAGGGGATGAGATGGGAAGAGTGCCAGGGAGGCAACCAACATCTTCCCTTTGTCGAGGAAGTGGGGACCATGCAAAGGAGCTATTCCACCAAACCACTCACTCATAGGATACAGGAGTCTGTAGGCAAAATGTGATTTATTTTTCAGGCTGTGAACAAAAATTTAGATGTTCCTGCATGCAATATTAAACATGCTAAGGAAGGTGCTAGCTGTAAGGGGAGCTCTATACCAGGCCCTGACCCTCAGGTGGCTAGCTTCATATGTCTTTTCATTAGCCAGCTTGTTCTCCATAGCACTTAGATATCAGCTAACTCTCTTAGTGTCAGGTTTACTCCTTTTATATATAGAAGCCTTTCTCCACACAGTCTTCTTATTGCCGCTGGCCCTTTAAATTGCAGATAAGGCAGCAGCTGCAGCCCTATAGTGCTCATTTTAGAGGCAATCAGCTTGCAGGTTGCATCTCTTTCTCCTCTCTATGGTAAGCATTTGATTCTTCTTTCTTAATGTTTGCTTCGTAGCTTTGCTAAGGGCCTGCTCCTTTTGGAGGTGGTTTTTAAGCCACTTGGCTTTTTAACCAGAGCTTTAATAGTCTCCTCAAACTCTGTGTATGTGAGACCAACGGCTCAACCAGTTTGTTTGCTTCATCTGAGTCCTGTAATGCCAGCTGCTGGGCTATTGTTCCCTTGCAAGCTAGCTACCCAATAACAGCTGCTAAAGCAACAAGCTGCCTAGATAGGGCCTATAACAGGGGTGGCCAAACTGTGGCTTATAAGCCACATGTGGCTTTTTTACTGTTAAAGTGTGGCTCGCAAGCCCCCCATGTGCCCCCCATTCTCTGCCTACTAGACTGGGTG
The DNA here is from genome assembly GCF_025201925.1 of Gopherus flavomarginatus. Classification (NCBI taxonomy): domain Eukaryota; kingdom Metazoa; phylum Chordata; order Testudines; family Testudinidae; genus Gopherus; species Gopherus flavomarginatus. The sequence continues at coordinate 163,952,216 of NC_066617.1, read as the reverse complement.
GAGGAAGCTCAGGACAGGACCTCTGGGTGGGGTAAGAGCTTCTGTCTAGCAGGGAACGGGTTCTAGGGGCTTCAGCCCTGTGGGGTGTACCTGCCAGGGCTTGGAGTTTCAGCAGGAGTGGGGCTGAAGCCCTGAGCCCCGGCTCTCAAACTTCTGAAGATCATCGTGTGTGGCTCAGAGTGCCCGTAAGTTTGGCCACCCCTGGCCTACTGTGACTAAGAGGAGTGGTGTTGCTCGCAGCCCCTCATCTCTGCTATATGTGAGAGTTGATTGGCCTGGGGCTGTCCATCTTCACTCTGGGCTCTGCAGGGAAGGACTCCTTTGCTTGCTCCCTCATCATTCCTGTATTTATGAATGGGGACTGGGGATGAGGGGTTAGTAAGTCAGCTTGCTTTCTGCACTTCATCTCACAGATACAGCCAGTGTCTTCAGGGGAATGGGCTGCCTGCTTGTCCCACTCTTTGGCAGTAACACAAAACTTGAATTTGCCCTGTAGGGTGGGGACTCGCTCCCACAGCACTGTTCTGTTGGGATCCCTGGATCCTGGCAGTTATGATGTCTTTGCTTAAGCCTGTTAGCTGCTGTTTTCCTGAGGGTAGATTTTGTACAAATTTAGGACAGGAAATGGATGATGAATTCAAAATGAATATTCCACATCCCTTTTGCAGATTTCTGTACAATATGTGTGTTTAAAGTATTTTTAATGATACCTTTCACCAGCACAGCTATCTGAGGGAATGAAGCCTTGGAAGCTGTAATAAGCTATCTACAGAGCATACAGCACAGGCAATGGTGATGCCTGCTTCCCCACACTAATCTGATGCTTGGCCTCTGTTCTGCAGGGACTGTTTTAGGAGATGGCTGTCCTGCCTTTGCTGAGTCTGCCAGTTTTATGGTTTTCCGCCTGCCTACTAGAAACTGGCTGGCAACCTGCCTTCTCCTTTCTTATAGCCACCGAGCAGCCATCAGATGGTAACCACTTTTGGACACTAATGATATGGGCTGGGTTCTAAACCACAGCCTAGTGTTGATCTATCCTATGGCCTTTCTAAACTTCAGACTTCCCAAAATGAGATTATTTTAGCTAACAGTGTTGCAAGCTGTACTCTGAAAGACCCCACTATAATGAACACACACAAGGGAGCTGAGTTAAGATTGCTGTGGCGACCTCTTAATTATAATTGTACAAATGGTCAGGAAATTCAGGCTCCTCGTGTTGCACTAACAAGTTTTTGGGGGTGATATGTAGACAATAGCCATGGTGAATCCCAGCTGTTTAGAATTAAGGTTGCATGATGGGACATTTTGAGAAAACACACTTGTCTTCTCACCCACAGGTGCCTCTCATTATATCCCATCAGGGAGGTGAGAGCATCTCATCTTTCTCTCTCCTGTGGTGGAGAAGGTTGGCATCTATTGCTCTGTGACAGGTGTTCCTGTTACTGGAGAGCACACAGTAGCTGCCCTGGTGGCTGAGTGTTCCCCCATTCTGTCTCATTGCAAAGGGAGAGCTCCTGTGATTGTCACTTGGCCCTCTCTGCTAGAGCTCACAGCACTGAACATGAACAAAGCAGGCAGAGTAAGGAGTGCTCCTGTGATTGGTGCCATGCTCATCCTTGGGCAATCCCAGCAGAGAGAGTAGTATGGTGCTGATCAGTGGACTTACCCCACCCTCGCCCCCCGAGTGAGCTGATGAGCCGATCAAGGTGCCTTACTCATGGTGGCTCCGTTTGTTAAAAATGGTATAGTGCAGGGGTGACTATGATGTGGCTCTTTTACAGTTAAAGTGCAGATAATGGACCTTCCCTCCCATTCTCCACCTACCACACTTGTGTGGTGGGAAAACTGTGGGAGGGTAGTGGAGCTAGGGGCTTCTGTCAGAAACAACTGGTGCCTGCTGGGGATGGGGCACAATTTAAAGATTCGCCCCCTCCCAACAGCTTGAGACACGCCTCCTTAGGCATGCCCCCCTCTTACCCTCAGAGGCCCCTCCCTGCAGCTCCCAGGTATTAGTTCTGTGTGGACAGGCAGCAGCAAACAGCCAGGAGGTGCAGGGAGGGGCCGCTGCTTTAGCTCTGCAAGGAAAGGCAGCAACAAAAGCAGTTGTTGCTCCCTGCAGCTCCCAGCTGTTTGCCGCTGCCTCTCCCAGTGGCCGTAGCTCCCAGCTTGCTGGATCCAGCAGCTACCGCACAGGGCGGGGGCCCGGCAGCACCATGTGACCGAGTGGGGCCAACAAACCCTGGCTAAAATCTGGGAGGGTATGTGGCCCCCTCGGGTCGCCTCTGGCTTCTGCCCACTGGGGAGGAGGTTTTCTGGGCTTTAGCCCCACGGAGCAAGCCTGCCGGGGCTCTGGGCTTGGGCAGGAGCAAGGCTGAAGCCCTGAGCCTGTCAGGCATGCCCCACGGGGCTCTCAAATTTCTGAAGACTGTCATGTGCAGTTTGGAGGGTCAGTAAGTTTGGCCACCCTGTCATGGTGTCTTTTTTTTACAGGCATTATTGGATATTACAGGCAGTGTGGTTAAGTGGTTAGGGGCCTGGACTGGGACTCAAGAGACTTGTGTTTTATTCCTGGCTTTGCCACTGGTCTGCTGGGCAAGTGACTTTGCCTCTTTGTCTCAGTTTTCCCATCTGCGAATAGTGCTAATGCTATGGATCACCTTTGTAAAATACTGTGAGATCTACTGATGAAAAGCTCTATATATGAGTAAAGTAGTAATAATAATACAGTTTGACATTTCTGAAGTGCTGTGTTTATGTACATGTGTATGGGCAGTGAGTAATTAAGATTGGAATCAGTAAAACAAGATCTTCTCTCTCTCTCTCTCTCTCTCTCTCTCTCTCTCTCTCTGTTAAAAGGATTCCTTTGTAGTTTTTTTTTTAAATAATTTTCTTTGAGATTGTCAGGTTAATGGTGGGTAAAACAACATTTATGACTGCCTTTTGATTGTTTGCAAAACACTGATGTCCGGGTTGAGGGACATTTGGAAATAAACCCTTAATGTTTATAATATAATTGACATTGAAAAATGTCTGTCTTTAGTTAAGAATCAATAAGTGGGAAATATTTCCCCATCATGTATCCTGTTAAATGTATCCCTTTAAGGTTTTATTTATAAAGCCTGCAAACTGATTAACCACATTTTATTCCAACGCCTTTCCTCTCTATTATCAAACTACATGCTTTGCTTGCTTGCTTGGTTCACAGGAAATCCATGAAGTGGATCATGGTCTTATCCGCCAGTTGCTTGCAGATTCAGAGGAGACTCTTGGTGCATGTACTGAGAAAATGCAGGCCCCCGCTCCATATAACTGGAGTGCTGACTGGAGCTTTTGGGTAACTCATTTGTTTTTTCTCTTAATTCATTGTTTAAAATTCTAAGGCCAGAAGGGACTATTGTGATCATCTAGTCTGACCTCCTGTATAACGCACGCCATAAAACTTCCCCAAAGTAATTCCTAGAGCAGATCTTTTAGAAAAATATCCAGTCTAAAAATGGTCAGTGATGGAGAATCCACCAAGACCCTTGGTAAATTGTTCCAGTGGTGAATTCCCGTCACTGTTAAACATTTATGCCTTGTTTATATATAAACTTATTCATAGCCTTTAATTAATAAAGCGTCCCAACCCATTCTGGGAGGCAGGTAACTTATCATTATCACTTTACTGAAGGGTAAATGGAGACACAAGGAGGTGAGATTATTTAACCTATGCCGTGTATCAAGTCAGTGGCAGATCTGGATATAGAACCCAGGAGTCCTGACTCCCAGTTCGTTGATTGGGTCATTAGACAATATCTCCTGCCTGTTTTTTCCTTGTAGAAATTTATTGCTGCTACCTATTCCTCTGTAAAGGCAGAATTTCAATCGCTATGAGAATGTAGCATGATCTATTAATACTTTTATATTTCACCACAAAATGAATGTTATGCGCCTCCTTTTTGGAAAATGTGTCCAGGCTTGGTATGCTTCTGCATA